>NC_079227.1:33461695-33806695 GCF_029633865.1 Lampris incognitus | reverse complement strand
ATTGATGATTTGCCCAAGCAGCTGAAAGCCTGTAACACCGGGTGCATGATGGGTAACACCTTGATGAACCATATTATGTATGCAGATCCTTAGTCCCTGTAGCGCTGGTCTCCAGCAGCTCCTTGATATATGTTCTGTGTACGGTGTGCAGCATGATAATACATACAATGCTAGTAAGAGTGTTGTCATGATCTGCAGAACCAAAGAGGTCAATCATCTAAAACTTCCTGATTTTAACTTGTCTGATAATAATCTTGTAATATGTAATAGAGTGAAATATCTTGGGCACTATATTACTGAACAAAGGACAAGAAGATGATGATATTTATAGGCAATGCCGCATGATGTATGCACAAGCAAACACCCTGTCACGCAGGTTTGGTATGAGTTCAGTTAGTGTGAAGATGCCTCTGTTCAGAGCATATTGTACAACACTCCCCACTGCCCCCTGTAAGACACGTTAGCCCCTAGCTAACGAGTCTGACCCTTTAGCCAAGCGGTTAGTGATGTCGCCTTGTGGTGCAGTACACCCCGTGTCGAATCCCGCACCGGGCAAGAAAATAACCGGTTACATTGGTGGCAGCGGTGGGATCCGGAAGTGTGCACATCCTCAGAAGTCTCTTCGGAGCGCGGGAATAACAAAGCGCGAGGGTGCGCTTCCGGGGAGGGTGACGGCTGTAAACTACTAATAAGACACGTTAGTCGCTAGCTAACTGGTCTCACCCTTTAGCCGAGCGGTTAGTGATGTCGCCTTGTGGTGTAGTACACTTCGTATCGAATCCCGCACCGGGCAAGAAAATAACCGGTTACAATAATAATAATCATGTGGTGATACTTTGTGTAATTATATAACATTTCTTGGTTATGACGTTTTTAACCATGCTACACATACACACCCACCAGTTGTTGCCAATAAACACCTTCGAGGAGAACATCCGTGCGTTCTTGCCGAGGCACCACTGTGGTCACGTCCTCCCAACCACATGCAGGTACAGTCTGAGTTAGCAAACCTTCATCACCAGAGTCCCGGTCGGGGGATGCTTCGGTTCGGTGAAAACCAGGTAGCTCGTTTGTCTACCTAACTACGGTAGGAAAGAGGCATTGTTTGCGTTTCAACAACGTTTCGCTTATGAGTTATTGATCCTGGAAGTTCGAATCTGTTAGTATTGTAATGACCACGCATGCGTAAACGCGCTAGCCCTTGGCTAACGGGTCGGACCCTTTAGAAGACTGGTTAACGTAGTCGCCCTTGGTGCGGGAGACTCGGGTTCGCGTACTGGCTGCGGCGGTTCCCGACTGCCCCCCTAATTCGCTACAATATATCTGCAACTTTACCGAAATCTAAGCACGTGTGATTTAGTAAAACGAGTGCACGAACTCGAAAGAAAAGTGACCTCGCACATAATGAGTAAAACATGTGCACGATTTAGTACAAACTTAAAAAGACAAATTTAAAAAATGATGTGACCACTCAGGGACTCTGTAATTATAAGCCAAGAGACTGGCTTTAAATCTCTTCGTTTGATGGAGAGGTTGTTGGGGGAAGTGATCAGTGCACTTCCTGGCTTCTTCAGAGAGGCACTAGGAGCGGAGCGTGGAGAGGATCAGCCAGCTAGGCGGCCTGCTTTTCCATCTTTGTCAATCCGTGCAGCAGTGGAGGAGCAGGAGGAAGTGAAAGGGGACTCTATCTTTCAAAACACCAGAACTACACGACTTCTTAAGTACATCACAGAAGGCCTTGTCACTGTAAAGGTTCTCAACAGAACATCACTAGCCGGCGTGCAGGAGTCGAGGTGGTTGAGTGTGTTGGCACCAGGCTCACCCCCCCCCCCAGGGGCAGCCGGAGGTCCCTGTACAAACCCCCCATAGAGAAACGCACTGCGGCTCTACAGTGGAGGGTGGTACATGGGGCGGTGGCTATGAACAGACATGTGGCACACATTGATCCCAGGGCAGGGAGCCGCTGCTCTTTCTGTAACGATGAGGGAACCCTACAGCACTTCTGGCTCAGAGGTCCCAGGTTGGGCCCTCTTTTCTCTGCACTGCAGCAGTGGCTCAGAGGTTTAGGAGAGGTTCTCGAAGACGGCCTGTTTGTCTTTGGTCCGAGGTACACGGCAGCACAGTGCAGACGTGTCCCCTTGGTTAATTTTCTGATAGGTCGGGCAAAAGTGAGTGCTTGGCTTCGCAGAAGGAACAAAATGAAAGGGTCCATAGATGCTACACTCATGTTCAGGGGTGTAGCGGCGGCTCGGCGGAAAATTGAGTTCATGTTTTTCAAACTTGGTAGGATTTATTTCTATTTGGGGACATGGGGATGTGCTGTGCCCTGTAGGAAACCAAGTGCTGCTTCTTAATTTCTGGAGGAAAAAAATAGGGGAAGGTCTGTATCCTCTTGTTTTTACTGTGTATGGCGATTGTTGTGTTTTTCACTATGTATATGAGCAGTTGTGTTAATGTTGTTATCTCGATGTGGATGAAGAATTGGAACATTAAAGGCTTGGTTAAAGGTCAAACAATTATAAGCCTTACTCGATCCTCCTGTACAGTCGAGACGCGCCCTGAGAGTTAAGACTGAGATGAAATGAACTTGATTTTACCCGCCATTTTCCAAGTGTTGATGGTCTCTCTGAGTATCCCTCTTAGATAGACTGACACACACAGACGCACACAACAACACATTGATTGATTGATTGATTGATTGATTGATTGATTGATTGATTGATTATTGAAGGATGCGGTTCTTCTGAGAGGGAGCAAGACTGCTGACGTTGTGGTGTGCAGTCAGAGGTTCGGTGACTTTGCTCAAGGGCACTGTTGTCGGAGCTGGCGGTAGAAATTTGGTCATCTCAGAAATCACCAAGCTGAGTCTGTTCTCTGGGCCCAGTACACAACCGGGTTTCGCTCTCTTTCTGTAGTCTTCGTGTGTTTGTGTCTCCCACCCGTACCCTTGATTGCCCTGGAAATATTGACTGTAGGAAATGGGCATGATGTGGGGGGGGGGGGGGTGGAGAGAGACTACCCATGTTCCAAGAAAGAATGGTCGAGAATTGGAGGCAGTGCCCACTCACTCGCTTCATTGAAGTGTGTGCATGTGTGTGTGTGTGTGCATGTGTGTGAGAGAGAGAGTGTGTGTTGGTTAGTGTGGCTGAGGCCTGCAGTAACACCGCACCGAGCTAGTGCAGTCCAGGCATTCAACCCTACCATGCAGCCGGCTAAGCCACGCCGCTAATTAATCATTCTAATTCAGCGGCTAATGCGCTCATTAAACCTATATCCGGGTGGAGAAATGATTGTGTTGTGTGTGTGTGTGTGTGTGTGTGCGTGTGAGTATGGGTGAGTCAGAGGAAGAATTATGCATGCCCATTAAGGAATCTGTGGGACTCAGCTGGGAGGCCTTGCAGTCATATTCCCTCACTTCCCTCCCCCCCCCCCCCTTCCCCCCTCGCTCTGTTTTGACTTCCACCGTTCACTGGTTGGAGCACAGCTAAACGCAGACTGAGGCAACTCGTACACAAATATGCACACTAATGGTGCTCAAGGGCGCTGGCGCTAAAAGTGTCCACCACACGGCGTTGTCGGCATACAAGTTAAGATAATTCAATCCCCCCCTCCCTCCCTCGTTCACTCTCTCTCTCTCTCTCTCTCTCTCTCTCTCTCTCTCTCTCTCTCTCTCTCTCTCTCATCACTCCTGCCTTCACCCCCATCACTCCTGCCTTCACTGCCCTCTCTCTCATCACTCCTTCCCTTCCTTCTCCCCCTCTATCTCCCTCTCCCTCTCTCATAAATCCTTCCTTCACTGCCCTCTCTCTCTCATATCACTCCTTCCACCACCCTCTCTCTGTCTCTCTCATCACTCCTTCCTTCGCCCCCCTCTCTCTCTCTCTCTCTCTCTCTCTCTCTCTCTCTCTCTCTCTCTCATCACTCCTGCCTTCACCGCCCTCTCTCTCATCACTCCTTCCCTTCCTTCTCCCCCTCTATCTCCCTCTCCCTCTCTCATCACTCCTTCCTTCACTGCCCTCTCTCTCTCATATCACTCCTTCCACCACCCTCTCTCTGTCTCTCTCATCACTCCTTCCTTCGCCCCCCCCCTCTCTCTGTCTCTCTCTCTCTCTCTCTTGCATGTGTTGTCTGATCACAGCAAAGGAAAATAATTCATTATGGACGGCTGAGACAACCTGTTTCGGTGTGAAAGTAAAACAATGTGATTAACTGCAGAAGCGACATCAATTTTGGGGCTTAATGTAGATCGATAATTTAATGTGATCAATAATCTAATTGGGAGCTCAGTACACAAAAGGAAGAAAATGGTAGCAATCTGAATTGTTGAATTAATTCTTCTCTCATGTCTGTCTGCTTTTCATTCTGACAGAGGTTTTTTTTTAGGTGGGGGGGTTTCCCGGGTGGGGGGGGGTTCCCCCTTTTTCTCCCCAATTGTATCCGGCCAATTACCCCACTCTTCCGAGCCGTCCCGGTCTCTGCTCCACCCCCTCTGCCGACCCGGGGAGGGCTGCAGACTACCACATGCCTCCTCTGATACATGTGGAGTCGCCAGCCGCTTCTTTTCACCTGACGGTGAGGAGTTTCACCAGGGGGACGTAGCACGTGGGAGGGTCACGTTATTCCCCCCAGTCCCCTCCCTCCCGAACAGGCGCCCCTACCGACCAGAGGAGGCGCTAGTGCAGTGACCAGGACACACACCCACATCTGGCTTCCCACCCGCAGACACGGCCAACTGTGTCTGTAGGGACGCCCGACCGAGCATGAGGTAAAAAGGGGATTCGAACCCACGGGCCCCGTGTTGGTAGGCAGCGGAATAGACCGCCACGCCACCTGGACGCCCTCTGCATCGAAAATAAGGAGGCTTATGTTAGGAAATGATGCAGGAGTCCGTCTTCCTTTTAGTTTTACAGGTTGGTATAAAGTAAGACCAGCACTTCTCGGTGGGGGCTGGACCTTCCCGTCAGTACCGTCAACACACTGTGCAATGCAGTCACTGACCGCATGGTGGCGCACGCGCGTGCGTGTGTTCAATAGCCTTCGAGGTATTTCTGTTGATCTCTACTAAGTCTTCCTGTGTGTGTGTGTGTGTGTGTGTGTGTGTGTGTGTGTGTGTGTGTGTGTGTGTGTGTGTGTCCATGTCTTTAGGTTAATACACAGAATGGCGCTTCAGGTTATCCTTAGATGAATACCTGGATGCAAGTTTCTAGTCGTGTGTGTGTGTGTGTGTGTGTGTGTGTGTGTGTGTGTGTGTGTGTGTGTGTTCAATAGTCTTCGGGGTATTTCTGTTGATCTCTACTAAGTCTTTGTGCGCGCGCGCGTGTGTGCGTGTGTGTGTAAGTGGCAAGCAGATGGCAAAGTGAGAGAAGCTAATGGGATGTGATTGGCTCTTGCCCTACAACAGAAGGCCAACGGCTGTTCGGTGACCAATCAGGTTTTGGCTTCTAGCGGTGGCCTGCTGAGAAATGAAATTCAAACCATCGATCCTGGCCCAGCAGAAACTTCAGGAGAGGGGGGGGGGGGGGTTGTGCGTCAGTGTTGAGTTGATTCACACAGAAAGTAGATGGACTGTGTAGTGTAGTGGATTAGATGAGTCACCTACTCTGTTGTGCTAGCATTGTCACTCCACGCTGTGCCTTGAGGTGGCAGATTGCTGCCACGCAATAGACATGCCACAGATGTGAATGGCCATGAGTCATGCAGAAGTGTTGTTGAACGAACACTAAATTGCATACCTGCATGGCGGATAAGCGCACCAGCTTCGACACTAAAGCGGGAAAATAAATTAGACTTGTTATTCCTCTGGATCCTGCCATATGTGCCGTTGTTAATTTATTCATTAACAACAACAACTTGTTGCCTCGAGTGAAGGAGTTCAAGTCTCTCGGGGTCTTGTTCACGAGTGAGGGTAGGATGGAGCGGCGGATTGACAGGCGGATTGGTGCAGCATCAGCAGTAATGCGGACGTTGTACCGGACCGTTGTGGTGAGGAGGGAGCTGAGCGGAAAGGCAAAGCTCTCCATTTACCAGTCAGTCTTCCTTCCAACCCTCACCTATGGTCATGAGCTTTGGGTAGTGACTGAAAGGGTGAAGTCGCGGATACAAGCGGCTGAAATGAGTTTCCTCCGTAGGTTGTCTGGGCTCAGCCTTAGAGATAGGGTGAGGAGCTCAGACATCCGGAGGGAGCTCGGAGTAGAGCCGCTGCTCCTTTGCATGGAAAGGAGCCAGTTGAGGTGGTTTGGGCATCTGATCAGGATGCCTCCTGGGTGCCTTCCTTTGGAGGTTTTTCCGGGAACGTCTAACTGGGAGGAGACCCCGGGGTAGACCCAGAACTCGCTGGAGGGACTACATGTCCAATCTGGCCTGGGAATGCCTTGGGATCCCCCATGAGGAGCTGGAGGGTGTTGCTGGGGAGAGGGATGTCTGGAGTGCCCTACTTAGCTTGCTGCCACCGTGACCCGACCCCGGAGGAGCAGCTGGAGATGAGATGAGATGAGATGAGACGATAATGTATTCATACTGGAAGAAAATCACTGCCAACATTTGAAATTCTCAGTTAGACATATTGCTGTTTGCTGTATACTGCAAATTGTGCAGCAGCCTAAAGAAGCAATGGAGAAGGCGAGCTGCAGAACTCACTTTACAGAGGAGAACATGCTCCTAGCTAAAAGCCGAGCGATCTCTCCAGTACTGAGGGCGGGAAACTATTTGCGTGAGCCAAATTTACCACTATTTATTTGGGGTGATTTCTTAATTCGATTTTTTTTCTCTCACTTAGTCCAATTTGTCCTGGATTCAAATCTTTTTAAGGCCCAGCTTTTACCAGAAATAGACGAGGCCCTTTGATCGTCCCGGTGATGAATCCCTCCTATGCGATATTGGCTATTAAAAAAAAAAGAAAAGAAGTGTCACCTGTTTTCAAAGAAGCGTTGTTGATGGGAAGACATTAAGCAGCTATTTCTGGCTCTTTGATAAACACGTCATTGTAGAGGTTGCAATCCTGGATGCTGTTTCTGACTTACAGCTATTTCCAAAAATAACAGGCTTCACTGCTGGTAAATTTAGCGGGTGTTTGAGGGGGGGGCGGCATTGCAGCATCCTGCCAATCTCATCCTTGGTTTGGGGTTCACGGGCCCCCTCCGTGTTTGAGGTTTCGATTGGCCGGTGGTGTTCGGCGTTGCTGGCCGGGCAGATGTCTGCCGCAACAGGCCTGTTAAGTCGACAGAGCTGCAGCATCTCACATGGTCAAAGCTCAAGCTTTGGCAGCCAAAATGACATATTCTGACAGGCTGTCAGGACAGATCTGAAAACCCTGCTCTATTGTCAGACTAAATAAAGAGTTACTGTATGCCTTCCAGCTGGGTCACAGTGACTGACGATCATCATTTCCAGTTTGGCAGTTCAAAAACTTGGAGTTGGGGCGAAGCGTGGCGGTCTATTCCGTTGCCTATCAACACGGGGATCGCCGGTTCGAATCCCCGTGTTACCTCCGGCTTGGTCGGGCGTCCCTACAGAAACAATTGGACGTGTCTGCGGGTGGGAAGCCGGATGTGGGTATGTATCCTGGTCACTGCACTAGCGCCTCCTCTGGCCGGTTGGGGCGCCTGTTCAGAGGGAAGGGGGAACTGGGGGGAATAGTGTGATCCTCCTACACACTATAGGTCCCCCTGGTGAAACTCCGCACTGTCAGGTGAAAAGAAGCGGCTGGTGACTCCACATGTATTGGAGGAGACGTGGTAGTGTGCAGCCCCCCCCCCCCCCCCCCCGATCGGCAGAGAGGGTGGAGCAGCGACCGGGACGGCTCGGAAGAGTGGGGTAATTGGAGGGAATTCCATCAGATGGAATTATATGGAACTGGTTCATACCCTGTAAAAGTTTATATTATAAAGAGCCTCCATGATTCTAGAGTGTGGCTGCAGAAACTAAGGGGGGGGGGGGGGAATTTCCAAAAAAAACAAAAAACAATTTGGACTTGAACCTGTAATTTTGTATTATTTACAATGAGTGTCCTGCTCAAATACACTTTGACAGGGTGCTTTGGACGCTGGCTGCGGGGATCGGACTTGTGACAGATCATCTTAGAAATTCACGACAACCATAAAATGAAATAATTCTAATCGGTGAGCTCTGTCACTGATCTGAGCACGTGACGAAGCTACAAGTTTGGGCAAAGTTAGGATTTAAAAGACTATTTCCGTCTGGGAAAACAAGTTAGATTTTATGAGAGTTCAGCGTGTATATTGAGGAACAAGTTGACGTGTGCAGCTCGACTTTGTGGGTAGTGGACGACTCCTCATAAGGAAGAAGGCCGAGGGAATCGTCAAACTAAAGCGGAGTGCACACGCCAGCATCTATTTTGTTTTCCCTTCATGAAAGCAAGATTGAATTCAGATGCTGACTATTCACCAAGTGATAAATGGAACAAATGCCTCCCTAAATATGTCAGCTGGTCAGGACATTATTCAATTTATCTAAGCGACAGGGAAGAGCAGCCATTATTCCATCTCCGCCTTCTACTAGGGTCATGTTTTCCTCCTCGTTCATGGGTTTTTGTTTTTGTTTTGGTATTGTTTCATTTTAGCTGCGTTGGAATTGTTCATATTATATACAATAATATGCAAAGTTGAGCATATGCAACGTGTAGCGCCTCCTAGCCCATATATGTGGTACTGCAAGTGACACCCTGGGTTCTATAAACCTTTATATGAAATCTAATGTTTCTAATATTTACTGTAGATTCCTCAATCCAATAAACTAACTGTAAATAAACTGAGTCTATTTTTAACTGTGTGTCTTTCTATTTAGACTGAAACTACACCTGTCACTTTAAATGTATTAGATGCCCATGAGTTATTCTCTCTAAACATCAAATCATTTCATACACATGTCACTTATGACTCATTAAGCATTACCAAACAACCAGTTTACCATCAATGAATTTCACACCAGAGATAAAGCTGAACTATTTACTAGTGTAACGAGCACGGATAACTAGACTCGCTAGCCCTTGGCTAACGGGTCGGACCCTTTAGTCGGCTGGTTAACGTTGTCGCCCGTGGTGCGGGAGACCCGAATTCGCTATACACTATACTACAAGTGTAACCGGTTATTTTCTTGCCCGGTGCGGGATTCGATAGGGGGTGTACTGCACCACAAGGCGACGTCACTAACCGCTCGGCTAAAGGGTCAGACCCGTTAGCTAGGGGCTAACGTGTCTTATTAGTAGTTTACAGTAGTTTACACAAGAATAGAATTGATCTTGCAGGCATTAAAATAAGTTCAAAAACATACATCCACAAATAAAATCAGTAACGTAACTTAAATCATTACAGGTATCACAATCGTATAACTCGAGATGACGTTTCAGTATCCTGTATAAATTCTCCTTAACCGCTAAATACACCGACTGGGCCCATACTCTTAAAATACTAAGCCAGCAATTGTTGGAAGTACAAAAAACCAAAAACTACAAATACCAGTGTCCCGTTGCAGGCCTGAGGCGTAAACCAAGATGGCGTCGTAGTGACGTCACTACGCGGTAAACACTGCACCGATAAGTTACGAACCCGCGCCGGAAGGCCTCCGTTGGGAGAGCGGGACAAACGAGCGAACAGGTGGCGAACGACAGAAAAACGAGAAGAACGCGGAGACAGAGAGAAATACGGTGGAAGTGGAGGGAAGTGAAGGAGTTATCATGATGGAAATACTATTAAAGGAGGTGAAGACAGTGTGGAGAGGCAATTGGCTGCAGAGCAGGGGCGATTCTAGGATCAGAGCTTTAGGGGTGCTGAGCACCTAGAGTGCTGGCCGGCCAGGCAAGATCAATTTGGGGGGGTGGGTCAAACCATTTTCGAAGTATGGGGGGGGGTGCTGTATTTTTGTTGTTAAAATATTACGTTTAAACCATATACTGGATATGGTTTTGACATTTCTTCAGCTTATTAAACATGGACATACAGTAAAAAATATCTTCAATTTTAGGGGTGCTGGGGTTCAATTTAGGGGTGCTGCAGCACCCCCCCAAAATGGGCTAGAAACGCCTATGCTGCAGAGTAAGAGGGGAGAAGACTTTCGAAGTCTCGGCGAAGGACGCAGAGGGGAAATCCAAATTGACGCGCGGCGCGCATGTGAAAGGGGCGACGATTCACGCTAGAGACATCACAAACCGTCACACGGTGGTGTCCTTCAATCAACCCGCCTGTCTATCTGGGAGACAGGAAGAATGGGGAGTGAAGGTGTTATTGCCAATTAAACGACGCATGTGGTACAGAAATAGCTGATGGAACGAGATTCGTAAAAGGCCAGATTCGTTCATTGCCCTACTCCACAAAATTTGAGACTCTAAGAGGTGCAGAGTACTTGAGTCATTCACGACAGACAAGTTCGAGTGTGCAGACTCTGCATCTGGGCAAGAGGGGACACTATGTGAGGGAGTGTTACGACCGCAGAGAGACGAGGAGGAGTGGCAGAGAGAATGAGAAGGAAGCGGGGAGACCGGTGCGAGGAAAGATGACGACGGACAGCAGATGGAGGTGGTGGAGCGAGAAGGGGAGGAGGACGAGACGGCAGCGGAGGACGCACCCATGGAGGCGGAAGGTGAGACGGAGACAGGAGACCGGCAGCAACAGGGACAGTAAGCCGAGGAAGAAGGATGAAGGACGACGCGGCGGTTGAGAGTGAAGGAGGTGAAGAAGAACAGAGGGGAAGTCAGCGGGGAAGCAGGGGAGGCCGCTAGGGTGAGGAAGGGACGGGGAGAGAGGGTTATTTTGGACATTACGGACAGTGAGGAGAAAAAGCTGGCTACAAATAGAAACAAATCCGCTGGGGGGGGGGGGATCTGATCGCTTAGATGGTTAGGAGTTTGTTAATGGGTTTTTGCAGGGGAGCACTTTTCTTGTGATCGGGGAAGGAGGGAAGGTGATGTTGGATTTTGGTTAAGTAGTGTAGTCTGTGTGAGGTAAGATGTATTGGGGATGATATGAATATTTTTTGTTTGACTTCTTTGATCTGGTGGTGGTGGGGGGGGGTCTGTAGGCTGGAAGCCATGCCAAAGCCTACAGGTTGCCTCACCATTCTGTCTTCTGTGTTTTGATTTTTAATTTTTATCCTTTTTGAAGCTGTAGAGTTCGATGTGTTGGAGGTCTTCCATTTCAATTTTGCTTAAGATTAATAATTTAAAAAATGTAGGCCTGAGTCGATGCTTGTGAACGTCGAGGCCTTAAAACTAAAAGGGCTCCTTCGCAGGAACCGCACAGAGAAGAAAATAAAAAATGGAGTAACTCGCTCAGGTTCTGAGCAGCAGCCCTGAAGCAAGTCCTGACGAACTCTTGGCTTAGCCAGCCCAGTTCCACACAAACCGTCGGTCGGTGGCTTAAACCCCGCGGCTCGACAGGCCTTCCGGGCACTCTTCTTAGCAAGAAAACCAAACATACAGTCCACGCACAGCTAGCAAGCTGCTAACTGTCACCAGCATTTTCTTGGCTAAAACTTATTAGACCACTTTGATAGGAACTAGTTCATCCATCCATCCATCCAAAACCGCTTATCCTGCTCTCATGGTTGCGGGGATGCTAGAGCCTATCCCAGCAGTCATTGGGTAGCAGGGGGGAGACACCCTGGACAGGCTGCCCGTCCATCACAGGGCCGAAACACACACACATTCACACATGGGGACAATTTAGTATGTCCGATTCATCTGACCTACATGTCTTTGGACTGTGGGAGGAAACCCACGCAGACACGAGGAGAACATGCGCGAGCTTTATGTGATGTTTTATTTTGTCAGTGCACCCAAAGTCAAGGTCATGCTGCATGAACACATCTGGCACGGAGTTCAGTTTTTCAGCTATCCGTTCTTTTCATTCTTTGGGCATCGGAGAGTTTCCGAAGTGGACGTCGTTTTTGGGTTTTGGTCAGGTTTAGTTCACATGTCACGCAATACACCTTCTTCAAGTGCAGTCAAGCTTGGATTCTCACTTCGACAATCGACCAAACTGAAGAACTTAAGTAGCGTTCTCTGCGTTACTCTGAAAAATGCACTCTTCTCCGTGGTTTACAGTCCCAGCATTTTATCACACCACGACCTCTTACCCCACTCAGTGATTGGTAGATTGACATGCAAAATGCAAATGCAGCATACAAATGAAATATATTATAAACTTACATTTTTTCCACATGAAAACAGAACATGCTTGAGTGATTGGTGTCCTGTTGCTAACACTCCCATAGTGAGTAAATGCTTTGAGAGGCTTGTTAAGGGACTGATCTGTAACATGTTACCGCCCACCCTTGACCCCCACCAATTTGCCTACCAACAAAACAGATCCACTGATGATGCAATAGACCTTACACTCCATACCGCCCTCGCCCACCTGGAGAAAAGGAACTCCTATGCGAGAATGCTGTTTGTAGACTACAGCTCAGCATTCAACACCATAGTCCCCTCCAGACTACGCCAAGCTCAGGGACTTAGGACTCAACCCCAGCCTGTGCAGCTGGATCTTTAACTTCCTGTCGAGGATGGGCTCCAACACCTCTGCCCCTCTGCCCCTCAACTCAGCAGCCCCCCGGGGCTGTGTCCTGAGTCCCCTCCTCTACTCCCTGTACACCCATGACTGCTTGGCCACACATAGCTTCAACTTGGTGATAAAGTTTGCTGACGACACGACAGTGATGGGTCTGATCACCGACGATGACGAGACGGCGTACAGGAGAGACGTTAACAATCTAACAAAGTGGTGCCAGGAGAATAACCTCTCTCTCAACGTCGACAAAACCAAGGAGCTGATTGTAGACTACAGGAAGAGAGGAGGGAGGTTGGACCCCATCACCATCAACAGGACTGCTGTAGAGAGGTTCAAGAGCTTCAAGCTCCTTGATGTCCACAGTACTGAGGACCTCACCTGGGATGAACACACCAGCCGTGTGGGGAAAAAGGCACAGCGGTGCCTCGTTCACCCCAGGCGACTGAAGAAGTTCGGCACGGGGCCCAGGATTCTACGGGCCTTCTACAGAGGCACAACCGAGAGCATCCTGACCGGATGCATCACCGCCTGGCATGAGAACTGTACTGCCCACAACCGCAACACACTGCAGAGGGTTGTGTGGACGGCCCAGGACTTCCCTCCATCCAGGACATATACAATGGACGTTGTGTCAGCGAAGCCCGTGGGATTATCAAAGACCCCAGCCACCCCAACTATGGACTGTTCCAGTTGCTACCGTCACACAAGCGGTACCGCACCTCAAAGCCCAGACCCGTAGGCTACAGAACAGCTTTTTCCCCAAGCAACCAGGCTTTTGAACAAAGACCATTAAAATACCCTAAGCCTGGTGCCGGACTGATGGTACTGATCTATCGCCTTCAGCGGATCATCAGTTTACACACACACACACACACACACACACAGAAGTAGCTTGGCATACACAAACACACAAATATGCAAACAACTACACACACATATGTACATTTATTAAGGCTGGGCCTACACACACACAGCACCTTTCAGCACACACTATTGATTATTATTACTGCTTTTTTGGTTGTGTTTTGTTGTTATTTTATTGCTATTGTTGCTTCAGTGTTGAGGAGCCAAAATACAAGAATTTTACTCTTATACTTTTGTAATGAGACGTAACAAAAAGAAAATCTTGAATCGACTGACCAGAGGAGGTGCTAGTGCAGCGACCAGGAAACATACCCACATCCGGCCTCCCACCCGCGGACACGGCTAATTGTGTCTGTAGGGACGCCCGACCAAGCCGGAGGTAACACGGGGATTCGAACCGGCGATCCCCATGTTAGTAGGCAACGGAATAGATCGCTACACTACCCAGAGGCCTAGAAAGTTTGAAACATTTAAGTAGTTTAAAAACTCAAGTTGCAAACAAATGGCTACCTGTCACAGTAAAGCACCATTCATAGAAAAGAAGAAGAAAGCCACTTTATTTTTGTCATTGTACAGTTGCTTGGTTTGGTTACAATGAACGTGTTCTCGACATTTAACCCATCATACTGTATAGGAGCAGCTGCAGCACCCAGGGACCAAGTCCAGTTCTTCTTTCCATTGCCTTGCTCAGGGGCACAGACAGGAGTATTAACCCTAACGTCTTTTTGATGGTGGGAGCACCTGGAGGAAACCCACGCAGACATGGGGAGAACATACAAACTCCACACAGAAAGGACGTGGGACAGCCTGGGGTTCGAACCCAGGACCTTCTTGCTGCGAGGCAACGGTGCTAACCATTAGGCCACCGTGCCACAGGAGGTAGCGCTTCTTGCTCAGATAAACGGTGTTTTTGCTTTAAAACTTGTGAGTGCTGTGTTTGTTTGTGTGGATTATCTCGTAGAACAAAACACCAAGATCATCTAAGCTTGTGCCGACCGCGGGCCAAGTCAAAAAGAAGCACGAACTCTCAACGGGGTCGTCACCGTACAGTTGAGGATTTCACTGTTCATTCGAATAGCTTCTCTGCTTCTCCATTTCCAGACAACCCTTGTGAATGAAGGCGAGTGGGTGTTGAGATCTGATGAGCGCATCGTAATTGGTTGTTAAAAGGTACACCACCTGTTAACAACAGTCCCCCAGCACCACCCACCCCCCCCCACTTCAGTGACAGCTGTTGTAGCTTGACCTATATGGCCTCCTTTGACAACTCTCTCAGACCATCCACCTTCTGTACCCAGGGTGTGTCCGCTTTGATCTTCAAAATAGTGTTTCTTGTCGTGCAAGTCTGTCGACCGCTGAGTCCCGACCTGACGAGTTCGCCCTTTCTATGCTGAGCCGTCCATCTGTGTGTGTGTGTGTGGGGTGGGGTGGGGTGGGGGGGAGTAGTCGCTCCAATGTCATTATTTCAGCCATTTAACCAAAGCCCAGGTATCTTTTCCAGAGACAGAGCCGAAACAACCTGTGCCAAAGCAAACTTCTGTGCTGGCCGACAAAAAAATCATCCCTAATTCGCACTATTACAATAGTGCAGGGGTGCCCAACTCCAGGCCTTTGTTGCAGCCATGCACTACACCACCTGATTCAACTAATTCCTTTCCCTCCTGGGTCCAAGAGGTGAGCTACTAAGTTAAATCAGGTGGTGTAGTGCATGGTTGCAACAAATACCCACAGACACTGCGGCCCTCAAGGCCTGGAGTTGGGCACCCCTGCAATAGTGCATTGCTTATTCCATTACCCAAACCGCTTATCCTGCTCTCAGGGTCACGGGGATGCTGGAGCCTATCCCAGCAGCCATTGGGCGGCAGGCGGGGAGACACCCTGGACAGGCCTTTGGACTGTGGGAGGAAACCGGAGCACCAGGAGGAAACCCACGCAGACACGGGGAGAACATGCAAACTCCACACAGAGGACGACCCAGGACGACCCCCAAGGTTGGACTACCCCGGGGCTCGAACCCAGGACCTTCTTGCTGTGAGGCGACCGCGCTAACCACTGCGCCACCGAGCCACCGATTAAGAGCAATGGTCTGCAGCCCGAGCAATATGAAAAATGTAAATGTAAGACGTGGTGGCCAGAGCGGATGTTACTAATAATCTTTCCCACTTAAGTAACGACCTGGGCAGAAACCTGTTTACTATTGGTGTGAACGGTCAACACAGGTCCCCCGACCTGGGTCAGCAACTCTGGTCACGTCCAGGAATCTACACTGGGCAACCGCGCTGCCCGCTTATGTGAATTTTAAAAAATAAGCCCTACAAATTAAAATGAAAAAGCATCCCTAATTCTCTTCATAGCGTGTTGTGACATCTCAGTCAACTGACACGAAGGAAAAGAGGAGGAACAAGCTGACAGCCGGACCAGAAGGACACGGCGGCCCGCTCAGCTGTCGCTGCTGGATAAACTGAATAAATAGTTTTAGTCAAGACGGAAGAGTGGAGCTAATTAACAGAGCCGCCTCACTTTTTCAGTCATCACACTAATGGCAAAAAACAAAAACACACATGTTGCACACACACACTGTCACACGAAACACACATTCTGACACGCAAAAGCACATGCCTCCTGGCACTAGAGCACACACGTTCACACATGCACGTCGGCATACATGCAAGTGCAGTCACAAGCAGATCCAGGCACTCTGGGCTCCACAAGCGCTGGTAATCAGCATGCACACAAACATACAGTATGAGGGGCCGTACAGGCCATAATGTATGCTGGCCCTGCCATATACTACATACATCCTCCTTTCACATACATATATATTTTTATTTCGACAAGTCCTCCGACTCATATGACCACATAGGCCGTTTGTCCTCTAATACGACCCACGGGATCATTTCCTAAATTAGCGCCCCCTACCGGCGGCAGGAGATATGCCACAGATACGTTTCGCCTCAGTGCATTGTGGGTTTTTAAAACAACGTGAGAACAATAGAATATGTAGCCAGTGCGTTTTTGTGTTGTTTCGCCCCCTAGTACAGTAACTGAGATTGCTATTGGCAGCGTGTTTACCTATGAATAACGTTATAAGAGCTAGCTTAACGTTAGCCACAAGTTAGACAGTCAGCTAGAGTGGACTTTATAACCGCCATGTGACATTAAACTGTGCTTTTATTAATATCCGCTCCACGGTAGCTTATGGAAGAGCTCACTTACTGTTACAGGGAAAGTAACATATTATAATTAAGGAGGACCAAGAGGAAGTAGCTTAAAACGTAACTACAGGTCGTAACAAGCTGCTTGTACAAACGACCTATGGGCTCGTTTTTTTTTTGGTGGAGGACAGTCTTTTATTTTCACTCACACATTCATACATTTTCACTGTCATATATATATATATATATGTAAGGTAGTAATGCAAATCCGCCACAGGGTGGCACTGTTACGCTGTATGTTCCCCTGGGAATGCCGCAAATGGCGATGTTTGTCCCTTTTGCAACACCGTACCCCTAAGTCTTGTCCCGGGCAAAAGGCTACGTTGATCAAATGTTTTTTTTTTTTATTCTTCTGCCGGAAGCTGTGAGTATGATGAGGCCAGCGGCCAGCTGATAGATGAGAGGTGAAGTGTAAGCGAGTGCCAAGAAAGTGTCCAGGTCTCAGCCACGATCCCAAGCCTCCGCCTCCTTCCTTTTCCACGCAAACATCATACTACAACAAACACAACGCAGAGTCCCAGGGCGTGTAGGGAGACGACGGCCGAACGCAAACATTTGATCAACGTAGCCTTTTGCCCGGGACAAGACTTAGGGGTACGGTGTTGCAAAAGGGACAAACATCGCCATTTGCGGCATTCCCAGGGGAACATACAGCGTAACAGTGCCACCCTGTGGCGGATTTGCATTACTACCTTACATATATATATATATATATATATATATATATATATATATATATATATATATATATATATATATATATATTCACTCATATACATTCATTCATTTGCTCTCATATTCATATATTTTTATCACACATGCATGCATTTTGCTCTCGTGCACATGCAGTCAGTGTGTACATTTCATATTAATAGATGCATGTAAGAAGAAAATGTATGAAAATATATGTATGTGAAAGGAGTGTATGTGCATGAGTGAAAATATGTATGTAAAAGGAGAACGTATGTGTGAGAGTGAATATATATATGTGTGTGTGTGTGTGTGTGTGTGTGTGTGTGTGTGTGTGTGTGTGTGTGTGTGTGTGTGTGTGTGTGTGAGAGAGAGAGAGTGAATATATATATATATATATATGTATATGTGTGTGTATGTGTATGTGTGTGAGTGAAAATATATGTATGTGAAAGGAGAATGTATGTTTGAGGGTGAATATATATATATATATATATATATATATATATATATATGTGTGTGTGTGTGTGTGTGTGTGTGTGTGTGTGTGTGTGTGTGTGTGTGTGTAAGTGTGTGAGAGTGAAAATATATGTATGTGAAAGAAGAATGTATTAGATGAGAGGGCCAGAATATTTTATGGCTTGTACGGCCCCTCATAGCCCACTACGGAATTTGAACGCAATCACATTCATGGTTATGCACACACACACCCACACACACACACACCCACACACATTGACACATGCGCAGTATGGAGGGGCTTGTGTCTCGCATATACACACATGCAGGCGTGCACTAACACACAAGCGGTGCCTGCAGCTTGACAGAAGACTGCGTTGTCTCTCTGTAACACACCAGCGCAAACTTGAGGGGAGAGTGGCAGAGAAGGAAGGAAGGAAAGGGAGAGAGAGATACAGATATACACCGAGAGAGAGAGAGAGAGAGAGAGAGAGAGAGAGAGAGAGCGAGAGGGGGAAGCATATAGGGATATATTTGTTAATTAATGCTGCCTTCTAAACCAAGAAAAACAAATGCAAATCTCGCTCGTCTACCCACTCACACCCGGAAGAGAGGATTGACTCAAGACTCGGGGACATGCAAATCACGCACGCACACAAACAGACACATCATATGCACCCTTCTGCACGCATGCGCGCGCCTAATTGACAGCGCTGTTGCTGCTTGGGATTTGTTGCGGTTATGCATGCGTGGACAGTGAGGAGTGGGTGTGTGCGCGTTGGAGGTGCGCGCGTGTGCGCGCGTGCACGATCTCAGATTTTCGGCTGCCATTACAGAGGCAGTACGTTCCCCAGTGGCAGCGGAGAGCACGCCGGTGTTTGTCAGACGATCCCCGCACCGCTGTGTCTAACAAGCGGCTGGCAGACAAGAGGGGTTGAAACAGAGAGCTCTGGTGTAGACGGAGCCTCAAACCGACCGCTTCTACACCCCGATCCTCGGCAGGGGGCGACACAGGAATGCCAGCGTGCAGTGTCGCATGTGCGTGGGGTCAACTACCGACACACTCATCCACAACTCGCATTGAGCGCCGACGGCGCAGGGATCTTCAATTCCCCGATCACAAGCATCGCAGCAACTCACAGCCATGTGCGCAAACCTACACCCGCCTTAACACGCACGCGGCGCGCACACACACACACACACCGAACAAAAAATAGTCCGGGTAGCGTAGTGGTCTATTCCATTGCCAACCAACAAGAGGATCGTCGGTTCGAATCCCCGTGTTGCCTCCGGCTTGGTCGGGCGTCCCTACAGACACAATGGGCCGCGTCTGCGGGTGGGAAGCCGGATGTGGGTGTGTGTCCTGGTCGCCGCACTAGCTCCTCCTCTGGTCGGTCGGGGCGCCTGTTCGAGGGTGGAGCAGCGACCAGGACGGCTCAGAAGAGTGGGCCGGGTACAATTGGGGAGAAAAAAAATTAAAAACAAAGATCAGTTAATTAGGTGTGTGTGTGTGTGTGTGTGTGTGTGTGTGTGTGTGTGTGTGTGTGTGTGTGTGTGTGTGTGTGTGTGTGTGTGTGTGTGTGTGCGTGTGTGTGTGCGTGTAAAACCTAAACTGACCTGTCTTGACAGATCAGATGATGGACTGGGGCATTCTGCTACAAGACGAGATTGGCTCCAGATTAATGCTGATTGAAGATGAGCTTCCCTTACTTGCACCCATCCTCATAATGCATCCGGTGGCAGGTAACTGCTGACTTGTGCTGCCCGGGGCGGTCTGACTAACTCTTATGGGCTGACGGAGCACTTACTGATGATGAGCACCTGTCTTGAAACTTGTCTTGGAGCGCAAAGTGAACTTCAGTGAAGTCGACTTTGAACGACTTTACAGCACATTTCCCGGGCCTGCAGGATCACTCACACTTGTGGCACACGGGGTGCAACCCGGTGTCACGCCAAAAGCGTGTAATACACCCGCCGGTCCAAACGTGCCAGTGTCACGGTTTGCCTCGCTCAGGCGTGAGACGCACGCGCGTGTATGAAGGTGCAGTGCCAGCAGGGGGCGATGATTAAGAGGTGAAGGTAGGTTAGGGTTAGGGAAGGGATTTTGGAAAATGCTATGTGCTTCTTTTCTCCGTGGGGAGTTGCTGGCATTGAGTTAACCATCGCCCCCTGCTGGCACTGCACCTTTATACACGCGTGTACTTTTCACGCCTGAGCGAGGCAAACCGTGACACTGACACGTTTGGACCGGCGGGTGTATTACATGATTTTGCGTGATACTGGGCTGGGTCCTGGTCGCTGCACTAGCGCCTCCTCTGGTCGGTCGGAGCGCCTGTTCAGGGGGGGTGGCAACTGGGGGGAATAGCGTGATCCTCCAACGCGCTACGTCCTCCTGGCGAAACTCCTCACTGTCAGGTGAAAAGAAGCGGCTGGCGACTCCACATGTGTGGGAGGAGGCATGTGGTAGTCTGCAGCCCTCCCCGGATCAGCAGAGGGGGCGGAGCAACGACCGGGACGTCCACAATTCCGTCGGTCCGCCCGCTCATCCTCATAATTGTGGACGTAACTTGATATGTACAACTTGAACCCCCCCCCCCCCGTGTGCTGGTAGGTGCAGGTGACAGTTTGTCGACAGTTGTGTGCATGTGGTTGGCATGTATCCATGGTAAATCTTGCAGGCGTCGCGAAAAATATGCCATTGTCAATAGCACGCGCCAACAAACAGGAAACTGGTATGACCGCTGCAGTAGAAACCGGAAGTCAGTGGACTACAGTTATGGGCAGAGCCGATTGGGGAGAAAAATGAGAACCCCCCCCCCAAAAAAAAGGGAAAAAAAAGATGAGTCCTTAATCAAGCTTTCCACCCCACCCACCCCCCACCCCCCATATAAACACGGCTCCGAAAGTTTGTCTTGATAATCTCGCTCCGAGACACTTTTCTGAATCGCCCAGTTCTGTTACAGGTGGGAGCGCGGGAAAAGCATCTCTGTCGAGGAGAGAGAGAACAAGGTTGTGGGGTGGGAGGTGGTGTTGTGAGATTAAAATAGGAAGTAGGGAGGAAATGGAGTTTTTTGGTAGGACACAGAGGTATGGCTGTTGTAAATGAGGGAGGTTCCAGCAGGAAGGAATAGTTTCCGCTTGTTGGGCTTCCACCGTGATACTGTAGGAAACGGTTCAGAGGGAAGAGACGGACACAAAGCGGCCGACTGGATTTCAGTGGAGGACACTGCAGTGCGCAGGCTGTCAGCGGAGGAACGCCGGCACGCACGCACACGCACAGCCGCACGTATGCACAGTCACACATGCACGCGCACACACGCACCCATATGCACACACTCAGACATGCACACACACATGCACACGCTCACACATGCACGCACACGCACTAGAACTCTCGCACGCTTTCTTTCTCACACAAACTGCTCTGAGGCGATGAACGGCGAACACACACACACACACACACACACACACGTTCTGTTTTTGGGGTGTGACGTGAGAGGGAGAGGGTTGATGGGATATCGGGCTACACACAAGCCGTAAGGGATGTTGGCAACTCATCAACAACAGGTCTTGCGCGTGCATGTGTGTGTGTGTGTGTAGATGTGTGTAGGTGTGTGTATGAGAGAGCGTGTCAGAGAACGAGTGCAGAAGATAAAGTGAGGCACGAAGAGAGAGCAGGATGGAGAGAGTGAGACATGAAGAAATAACACGTAATAGAGAGAGGGGGAACTGGGTCCCAGGCCACCTTCAGGGATGTGTTGATCCATCTGCTGCCGGCCCATGTGGGAGGTGTGTGTGTGTCATTACCCCTAAGGGGGTGTTGTTAGCTATTAGTTTTGTGGAATTGTGTGTGTGTGTGTGTGTGTGTGTGTGTGAGAGAGAGAGAGAGAGAGAGAGAGAGAGAGAGAGAGAGAGAGAGAGAGAGAGAGAGAGAGAGAGAGAGACAGCGAGTGAGTGAGCAGGTCTGAGGGGGTGTGCGTAGATGTTTGTGTGTGTGTGTGTGTGTGTGTGTGTGTGTGTGTGTGTGCTTCGTCTGTAGTGATGGGTATGTGTATTTGCTTGGCTTGGTGCTATGTTAAAGTGCCTATAGGTTTGTGTGTGTAGTTGTGTGTGTGTTGCAGAGGACGGTGGGTTTTTCCCCCCTTTGTGTACTTGCACTAATGGGGGACGCTTCGCTTTCGGGTATGAACGGCTCTCTATCTTTATTGGTAGTGTGTGTCGTTTCTCTGGTACGTGTGTGGTTGTGCTTTAGGTTCTTGCATTTGTGTTGTACTGCCCGGCATTAACACCGTGGATGCTGGATTCACTGGGCCTCGTCCATCAATCGTTCTTATACACCCATGGCATTTTTTAGCTCTCGAGATTGTCTGACAGTTAGGAGCAAAGCATGATGGTTATTTGTAATTCCTTCCCCCCTAACATCTATTATCTACCTCTTGCAACGAGCAGTCACCCAGACTCGCAAATACATCAGTGTTAGCTAATTGGTGTCTAAATTCAGGGGTTACCCAGGTTCTAGACTGGCCTCTGGGACAAACTTCAGGGCTGAAAAATCCCACGGGTGTGTAAGGACAAGTGTGTAAGTATGAACGATTGATAAATGACGCCAGTTGTGTATGTGTATACTAACTTGGGTGGCACCATCTTCATTAGAAATGTATTATATCAGGATAAACCCCTTGAGATGTATCACCTCGTTCTCAAGGGGGCCCCAAATCTTACTTGGCTTGGACCTGCAAGCCCTCCCCCTCCTGACTCACACACTCGTCATCTCTCATCCCATGACCTTGAGGGCCGTAGGTAGGGGTGTCCTGGTGAATACTTGGGCAGTCAGGGATCTCCACCTCTCTCGATCTTCTGCTGCGCTAATCAGGGTTGAGAAGCTGCAGGAAGTCCATTCCATGATGTTGTCTAGCCAGGATTTTCTGTGTCTGCCTCTTCATCGTTTGCCTTCTACTGTCCCCTGGAGGAGGGTTTTTGACAGGGAGGAGTGTCGTGAGACACGTCCATACTGTAATATTCGTATGCGATAACATACTGAATTATATTGAATTAGCGGCCGGTATTTACATCAGGCATCTGTATGGACACCGAGAGCCTGTATAAATAAAGGGTAGAGGCTAGTTCCCATCGATGCAGAGAACGGTCAACTGAGCATGCGCAAGTACTCCTTGCCTCCGTTGGTCGGGTAGGTTAAGGTTAGGGTTAGGGTTAGGGTTAAAGTTAGCTAATCAGACGCAGAGTAGGGGCGGGTCTTCCTAGAATCCTAGCGCCTGGATGCTACGCGGGGCGTGTGGCGGCGTGGTAGAGGCATTTCGCGCATGCTCAGTTGACCGTTCTCTACTCCATTTCCGTTCTCTGCATTGATGGGAACTAGCCTCTGCCATAAATAAAGTCGCGCCCAGAGGTCCTTCCTGAAAGTTGTCGCTTGCGTTGGAGCTATTGTTCTCTGGCCCGTTGAAGAGCAGAGGGGGAAGATGGGCAATGCCGTTACCTGCTCCTGTGGACTGGAGAGAAAGAAAGGTAGAGACATCCCCAACGCATGGACTCTCACCTCGGACGAGGCAAAGGTATTACAAAGTTACTACGCTTGTTTCGAAGGATATTGTAACGTGCATGGATAATTAGACACGCTGGCCGCTGGCTGGCGGGTCGGACCCTTTAGTCTAGCGGTTAGCGATGCCTCCTGCGGTGCGGGGGATACGGGTTCGCGTCCCGGTCGCGGCAGTTCCTGTGGTTGCGTTGTCCCCCGAATTCGCTACAATACGATATTCGCTAGATACAAGTTCCACAAAGGCGTGCAGGGGACTAGCGAGACACCGGAACTGCGTTAGGGCTACTAGTGAAGGACTGCCTGCAAACGAGGAGGAGATGGTCAGGGAGAGAGAAAGTGAGAGAAACACTTAAACGTTGGATCGGAGCTGGCATTAGACAAGTGGTGGGCAGTCTTCTCCAGAAAGGGCCAGTACGGGAGAAGGTTTTTGTTCCAGCCAGGCAGGTACACACCTGATCCCCCCCCCCCCCAATCAACCAGTAGAGTCTTTGCTAAGGAACTCGATTAGGAGACACAGGTGTGTAACTGCTTGGTTGGAACAAAAACCTTCACCCGTACTGGCCTTTTCTGGATAAGATTACCCACCCCTGCATTAGACCAAGCGATAGACATAGCCCGATTGCACGAGCTGGCCCAAGCACAGATGCGAACCATTAATGACGGTGCCACAAATGGGTCACGCGAACAGGCAGTGCGTGCAGTGCGCAGGCACGCGTCAAAGAACGCCGCACCGAGAGCGCGTTTTAGACCAGACGGGGCAGAAACGGGCTTCAAAACGAGTGAGGCGGCCAGAAAACACATGAAGATCTGTGGCTACTGCGGAAATGAAGCACACGGAGAAACAGATTACTGCCCATCCATCCATCCATCCATTATCCAAGCCGCTTATCCTACTCAGGGTCGCAGGATGCTGGAGCCTATCCCAGCAGTCACTGGGCGGCAGGTGTGGAGACACCCTGGACAGGCCGCCGGTCCATCACAGGGCCCACACATTCACATACTTGCACAACAGGTTGGTTGCAGTAGAATACATATACTAACAACTGTAAAATACATTTACTTGTGTAGATGTTTAGGGAATTTCAAAATGCATATTGAATTCCATTTCAAAGACCGGCAATTTAACCTCAAATCGATCAATCAAATAGACCAGATTAGCTGTTTCAGCTAATGATAGCATACCTTGTCGATGAAGCTGCAAAAGTGTTGATCAAGCGAATTTTGAGCCTTTTCTAACCGGAGGAGTTTGTAAATTAACATACATTTCAATGTAATGTCGGACAGCACCGGTGCAGTTTGGAGCACCTGCCCTAGTTCAGGATGCCTTATTAAAGTTGACATGGGTTAGATGGATGTCAGTTAGTTACTGGTTTCTTTTTCCAGGAGTAACATCACCTACGTCCGCGATTGTTCACCCTCACCTCTTTCCATCGAATGCGGAGTAGTACTTTTAGTGAAACGAAAATATGGCAAAGAAATTGAGGCCACTGTACCTCAAAACATGAAAACTGCACTACATGTGGGAAATTTAACCACTCTGCCAAAGTTCGCAAAACTATTAAAGGGAAAATAGTGCATGTAGTGAGTGACAACCAGGCATCAGAAAGAGAGGCAGATTATTGATGCAGTGACACAGAGGGGGCATTTTCCAGAAACTGAACAAGCCTTTGCAGACATCAAAATAGGGAAACAGGGTGCAGAACTCAAGTTTAAACCGGACACTGGGGCGCAGGTTGATGTAATTCCCCTGAGTGAATACCACTGTCTGAGGGATGAGTGCACCTCATGCAAACTGACAGGGTGTGGAGGTCAACAATTCATTGTAAAAGGCAAATGCATGCTAGAATGCAAGTCCAAAGAACACAGAAAGCTGTTGGACTTTTACATAGTAGTGGCACAAGCGCCGCCAGTGCTAGGCCTAAAGGCATGTCTAGATATAGACCTTATCAAGCTAGTGCTGTCAATTACCGCACCAGTTGAAAAAGACTACCATGGAAGAGTTTGCTGATGTTTTTGAGGGAATAGGGTTCTTCCCAGGAGAGTGCAACATCCATCTTGACCCAGCAGCAACACCAGTGGTGTGCCCACCGAGAAGGATACCCCGAGTTCTACGCAACCACCTGAAGGGAGAGCTGCAAAATATGGAGAACACAGGGATCATCGCCAAGATAACAGAACTGACAGAGTGGGTCAGTGCGCTAGTGGTGGTCCAAAAGCCACGCACAGGCAAGCTCAGGATCTGCCTCCACCCCAGAGACCTAAACGAGGCCATCAAGAGTCCCCATTATCCTCTGCCAACACTAGAGGACATCACATCCAAGCTGGCAGATGCACACTACTTTAGTGTAATGGACGCACGATCAGGATATTGGGCAATCAAGCTGACAGATGAGTCCTCCAAGCTCACAATGTGCAACATGCCATTTGGACGATACTGGTTTCTGCGCCTACCATTTGGCCTTATCTCAGCTCAGGACAAATTTCAGCGGAAAATAGATAAAACCTACCAAGGTCTCTACAGAGTGGTCGCCATCGTAGACGACGTCCTCATCTATGGTGCCACCTGAGAGGAACACGACAGGAATCTCCATGCCATGCTCCAATGATCACGAGAGAAAGGAGTCCGGCTTAACCCCGAGAAGAGCATAATTGGAGCTACTGAGGTCAACTACTTTGGACATCCTCTCAGCCAAAGGAATTAAGCCAGATCCAGCCAGCCAAAATCTCGACCATCAAGATGATGGAGCCACCAAAGAAACGTGCAGAACTGGAAACCATGCTAGACATGGCCAATTACTCCACAACACCACATCAGCAACCGTGATACACAAGCTAAAGTCGTTTGCGAGACACGGCATTGGCGAGACCATGATCTCAGACAATGGTCCCCAATATGCATCAAAGAAGTTTGAATCATTCACCAAGTCCTGGGAGTTCACATACATCACGTCAAGCCCACACTAACCACAGAGTAATGGCCTGGCTGAAAGATCTGTACAGACAGCAAAGGCGCTTATGGACAAAGCTAAGGTAGACAGAAGAGAGCCGTATCTCAGTCTCCTTGAATATAGAAACGTGCCAGTCGACAATTTCAAGTCATCGGCACAGCTGGTAATGAGCGTCAGACTTCGCTGAATCATACCAAGTACCAACAAGTAGCTGCAACCTGAGGTCGTCAGCCACAAAGAAGGATTGGCTACAAAGGCTACAAAGATAACGGCACCAAAAGAAATACTGCCAGCACTGCACAACGGAGAGTCCGCCAGACTCCAAGAGCAAGGCCTCTGGAAACCAGCAGTCGTCGTCCAGCCAGCTAACACTGAACGCACCTACATCCTCCGTACTCAAGATGGACACGTGTATCGATTGTCGCAATCGCAGGCACCTCCGGAGCACCAAGGAGAAGCACGTTTGGTCTGATGACAAGGTAAGCTCAGCAGGCCCAGAGCACAAAGAGCAGGCCAGTATACAAGACATCATCCTTACCCGAAGAACAACACACACCTGAAAAAGCATCACACATAGTACCTGACACACACACAGCTGAACTGTTGACCAGCCCAGCTCCATATCGTACAAGGTCAGGACGAGAGGTCAAGCCACAGGCTGTCCCGGACCTGTGAAATGTAAAGGGTGTAGGTGGATTGCTGCCCTATTAAAAAAAAAAAGAGTCTGAAATGGAAAATGCTCATTGCAATTGAAATTGTAAACTGTTGGGAAAACAGTTTATACTCCATATAACATTGAGAAGATACTTGGCCTAAACTTTTCATTTTATATTATAATGACATATGTGAAGTGTCAGAGATATTGCAGTTTGTTTCGTTTGCAGATGACACTTTTTTTTTTTAGCTCAGGAGATGATTTAAAAAGTTTAAAAGCATTGTAAATGAAATATTAAACTGAAAAGATGGTTTGATGAAAATATGATAATAATCTTTATAATAATAATCTTTATTTGGGACACACAGCCGGTCCATAGCATAAAAGCAACAATGCAATAAAAGGAGAAAAATAGTAAAATATGTTATCAAATTTGAACAAAACTAAGTTTATGGTTTTTGCTAAACAGAAAAAAGGATGAAAATGTTTTACTATCTATAGATGGAGTTGATATTGAAAGAGTATCTGGGTGTAATAATGGATGACAAACTGACATGGAAATCTCATATAGCGTATGTAAAAACCAAGGTGTCTCAGAATATTTCTGTTTTAAACAAAACAAAGCATGTGTTAGATTACAAGGTAACGCGAATTCTGTACTGTTCACTTATTTTGCCATGTCCTAGTTACTGTGTGGAAGTGTGGGGCAACAGGTACGTGAGCAACATTGTTTATATTACAGAAAAGAGCAGTAAGAATTATTCATAAAATGGACTCAAGAGAACACATCAACAGATTATTAAGTCAGGATTAATTAAACTTAAAGATTTAGTTGCGTTACAGACATTGTTAGTTATGTACAGGGCAAAAGCAGAGTATTACCTGAAGAGTCACAAAAATGATTTGTTTTTAGTTCAGAGGACGAGGACCATAGAAGGACATTTAATTTTAAATGTCAGTATGCATATATTACTTTAAAGCAGATGTGTATTTCAGTATGTGGCATCAAACTGCGGAATTCTTTAGAGAGCGTTCTGAAGGGTTGTATAAATATCTCTCAGTTCAAGAAAATGTATAACGACATAATAATTAGACAATATGGAGTTGTCAGGTAATGGGTTTTCAGTTGATGGTGAATTATTGTGTATGGCTTTTTGGTTCCTTTTCATTTCCCATGTTGCTGTAAGTATTAGTTGTTGAGTAACTGACTGACAGACCATCCAGTCTGTTGTGTATTTATGTTTGAGTAAGGGGCAGGCAAAGTAAGATTTTCTCCTCCCTGCTCCTTTTCAGTCACAGAATGTGTAAATTGAGTTGTGTTTGATCAGGAATCGCTTGTTTCTTTCTGGAGCTGTGCATTACCATGAGTGGAATAAATAATAATGACATGAAATTATCTGATATATTGCTGGAATGTTCATCGCAGGGGAAATTGTGGGTTCGGTCAGAAATACCTGCTGTGCAATAACAAGAGTATTATAGTACTTATATATTTCTAAGTTGCAGTATTCGGTATGTCAAGTTTGTTTACCTGTTCAGGTTAAAAAAATGTTTATGCAGCAGAGATTTACCTACCCGTTTAGACTGCGAGTAGTATTCCACTGCTACGCAGTACTTTTTTTTTTAAAGGAGGTGGATGTAATATTCGTATGAGGTAACATACTGAATTATATTGAATTAGCTACTGGTATTTACATCAGGCATCTGTATGGACACCTAGAGCCTCTATATAGTAGCGCCCAGATGTCCTTGCTGAATGTTGTCGCTTGCGTTGCATGAGGTGAATAAAGTTGCATCAGTTTATTTCTGGCAGTCCTGCTGGTTTTATTACTTTACAAAAGTGTGTAAACAAGACACATACCATTTCTGATTCTGATTCTGACCAGGTACGCTTGCGGTGCTTAACAGTTGCGAGTAGTGTTTCCTGTTCTCCAGCACAGGTGGTGATTGGCTGTCTTACATATTGTGTTGTCCTATGTTCCATGTACGTGTTGCAGAGCGTCCTTCTGTAGTACTTGTCCTCAGATGCCTGTATCCTGCATTCAGTATCTGCTGTGAGTGTCCAACTCTCACACCCATTAACAAGAGTGGAGACTACCAGTGACATGTAGAGCTCGATCTTCACGGGGACGCTGATGGTAATGCTTATCCAAATGCTGTAAGTCTAATCATGGCTGAGGCTGCAATGCCAATTCTTGCTTTAATTTTTTTGTAGAGCTCCCTCATTACTCACAAAAGACCTGAGGTATTTGAGATCCTTCACCTCTTCCAGTTTTTGCCCATTCATCCTGATTTTAGTTGGTGTTTATTGACTGTGGCTGTTGACTAGAATCTTGCTTTGTTAAGCAAGATTCCCATAAGGTCAATGTCATCAGTGAAACAGGTTATGGAGGTGGATCTTCCTCCAATGGATATGGAGGTATGGAAGTCTGGAAGTGTCTCCTGCATGATGTTCTCCAGGAAGATATTGAATAGAACCAGGGAGAAGAGACACCCTTGGCAAACTCCGATGGTGGTCTTGAAAAGTTCACCAAGGTGGTTATTCATGAGAACTGCACTGCTTTAATCTTTATAAAATGATTGAATGACTTGTATGATGCTATTGTCAAAGTTGTAGTCTCTGAGCACCTGCCGTAACCCTTCATGCCAAACCCGGTCACAGGCTTTTTGAAGTCAGTGAAGGTGTGATACAGGTCACGCTGGTGGTGGAGGTGCTTCTCAAATAGTCTGACATTGAAAATCTGTGCAGCGGTACTCCTTTTTGGTCTAAATCCTGCCTGTTGATGTGAAGGAAGTTTCTCTTTATTCTTCTTTTCAGGATAAGCCATAGCATTACTTTGCTAGGGTGACGGATAAAGATGATTGTTTTGTACTTTTGTGCAAAGTCTTAAATTTCCTTTCTTGGGGATAGGGATAATTAAGGATTGGGTCCATTTCTTAGGCCATTGTTTGGTTTCCCATATCCTTTGGCAGATGTGCATACGTACTTTATCATTTCCTTTCTTCCATGTTTTAATAGTTCTCCTGGGATATTATCAAAGCCTTGTGATTTACCTTTTAACCTCAGTACTGCCTGCTCCTCCACTTTGAAGTATTGGTGCATTTCCATGTTCACTGCTTGTTTTGGTGGCATTGGTCAGTATGTTGGATATGGTGTTATCTCAAAGTTATACAGTTCTTGACAGTATTCGGTCCATCTTCTGATTACTGCTGTCCTTTTGGTTGGTAGAGAGCTATCCTTGTTTTCAAATATTGTAGCTTATGTGTTGCTGCATCCTTGTGGCGTAGGCTGCTTTACTGTTTCCCTTTTTACGTCCCTGTTTTCACACTGCTCTGTGATCCACTTCTCTTTGGCTTCTTTCATTCTCTGATTATTTTTTTTTTGTTCACAGAAATATAATGCTTTGCTGTCTCAGGTTTATCGTCTTAGTTTTTGTGAAGTTTCTCCTTATGTTACATAAATCAAGGACATCATCAGTGACCCATGGTTTTTCTTTCTGTCCTTCCCAAGCACCTCAGAAGCCGTTTCCCTAAGTGTTTTCTCAGTGATGTCTGTCAGAGTTGATGTCGTCTACTAATAGGTTGAGCGCTGCAAATTTGCCACCTATGTTTGCTAGTCTTGCAATCTGAGGGTATTTCAACTTGTCTACACTGAGTCTAATGCGTCGGTTTTTGTGATTAATTTATTTCTTCAGTTTAACTTAAGTGTCAACAAGACCATATCATGATCACTTCCGGTGTCGGCACCAGGATAAGACCTGGTTTGGGCTTTGTTGATGCTCAACTTGAACCTTTGTGGGGTGAGTATGTAATCAATCTGATTTTGTACCTTGCCATCAGGTTTGTGCCATGTTTTTCTGTGGGAGATTTTGTGTGGGGACATGGTGTTGGCTAAGGTGCGCTTATGGCTTCTGGTGAAGTCAAGAAGTCTCAGTCCTATGTCATTCGTTTTGTCTTGTCCAAAATGTCCTACTGTACCTCCCCGGTGCTCGTAAGCATCCAAACCTGTTTTTGCATCCAGTCTCCTAGGATAATAATAATAATAAATCAATCTTATGTAGTGCTTTTCTAACACTCGAAGTCGCTTTACAATAAATGGGGTGAAACAAGACAACAGATAAACATAGCACAGACATACAGGGGATGGATGGGAAGGGTGACTACGAGAGGGAGAAGCGGCAGCCACACACAACGCCAGCAGTACTCTACCACTTAAACACATACAAAAGGGCAAGGAAAAAAAACAACAGCTCTGTAGACATTGATTTTCTGTAGGGGTTTACTCCCGTAGCCTATTCCTCTCCCGGGGTGTCCACTAGGGGCAGTGGCACTACTTAACCCATAGTTGGGGGCTGGTTCGTGGGCATCAGGGAATATCCACACACCAGTGGGTCTGCGTACCGCACGTCTAGGGGCCAGACCTCCTCCAAGTCCCTTGTAGTTCAGCCAGGGTCCAAGGTGTACCCAGTTACCGTGTGTCGCCACGCGGCGGCGCTACATAGGGCTGTTGGAGAGGCTATGTACTGGCAGGGAGAGACTTATGTGCTCGGCTCTCCTGTTCACATTTCTGCTAGCCAGCGGTGAAGGTTGAGAGTGACAGGCACAGAACACTACACCAACACACTAGACAACTCGACTTCTTACAGAAGAATGCCAGACACACACAAGGATGACAAGGAAATCTTTCTCGGGCATTTCATTGATTGTGTTCTCTAGCTCTTCATACAAACTTTCGACTGTATCATCATTATAATTTGTCATTGGGGCACACACTTGAATGGTTGTGATGTTCCACGGCCATGCAGCGGTACGAATGCTTATAAGCTTGCTGGATATTGACATACAGCTGATGACTGAGTTTAATTTATTCTTATTGACGATGAAGCCTACTCCATGTTGATGCCTGAAATCTTCTCCGCTGTATCATATCTTGTGACCTTCTTCTGTGGTGGTGGTTTCACCGCAACCAGTCCACCTGATTTCAGCCAATCCATGGATGCCCCACCTATATCTGTTTACTTCATGGGTCAGTTCCTTCACTTTCCCGCAGGCGTAAAGGGTGTAAACATTCCATGTACCAATGATGGTGTCGTTCTTTGGGAGGCTGATGGTCAACGTTTGTGTTGATATTATCCAAGTAACATACGTGATGCCCCCACCCTGGGGCGAGAGAGTAGGCAGCATGGTTGTTGTTTTTCTGGGCCCCAACTGATCTGGCATGTAGATATCTGACTGTGATCATCATGACATTTCATTAGGCAAGCAAAGCTCGGTGGTGCCGAACTCCTCTCCAAGCTCTCACCAGAGGGTCGTTACCCTTGTCTAGCCTGCTGGTCGAAGCAGTTTACCATAATTTGGCCACAGAAACTCTGCTACTTGGAGCCATAGGCAAGAACTGGGTGTCAGTGAGGACCAGTTAAGGATCAACCAGCAATAGAGCTGCAACTGCATCTCCCTCGAAGGTACCACCTCTCCATTGACACACCCCATACACCTCCTCCTTATGTTTGCTGATTTAAACTTTTGCTTTTACTGCATTTTCACCCACTCCTTGTTATAATTTTCAATAAATCGTAAGACCCTTTTGAGCTCAAATTAAAACAATTTGACCTTTCAATTTCTCACATTTCATGCTAAGGCAAGACAAATCCAGCCTGGTCAGATTTAAATGTGAATCAAGTCACCAGTGCTTATTGGAAAACCAGGAAGAACTAGCGTCAAACAGTAGAGCGCTTCAGATGAGGATTGCATTGAATGGAATGGGTTGTTTATGCCCCGGCATCCCCACAACCCTGAGGGCAGGATAAGCGGTTTGGATGATGGATGGATGGAAACAAAGTAAATGGGCAGTGCCTGGTTGAACTAGGAGCTCATAGGAGCAGAATCAGGAATAAGAACCAGCTTAGTTAAAACGTGTTCTCATTTAAGATCCATTTTGCATTGACTTCATTCAAGATGGAAACAGTGTATATTCAGACTGTGCCTTGGAAAGTGTAATATCAGTATAGAATTAACTTGACATCTGGCATTTTTAAATTTTAGATGGAATGTGCTTAAAAGTAAGTAGAGAGTAAACAGTTTAGATAGTTTTGATGCTTATATTTGTGAATAACCTGTCACTATTTAGGTCTACACACTGGCAAGTAATAGGTGTAATTACCGATGCAGTACTGCATTTCATATATTGTGAAAACATTTGGAGTGGTAAATGCAAGTGAGCAGTCTGTTACTGAGTAAGTCGATGAGGTAAATGACTTTCCTAGGTTGATGTTGGAGAGGATACCCTTGAAAGGTTATAAAACAGAAATAGAAAGGCTGTAAAAATTTCAAGAGGCAACATGAACCAATAAAGCATCCAAGCAGCAAGTCTACATTCTACCATCCCACAAAACAAAGTACTTTTCTTGATAAGTTAATGGCAGATGCTTCAAATTTAATGTCCTACTTTGTATTTAAGGACATCTATCAACTTCGAATGTCAGATGAAGACCGCAAAGAGGATATTGAGAGTTGAACCCCAAACTGTCTAGATTATCTGAAAAACGGAGACCCATTATCATGAAATGTAAATGTGATTATGATAATCTGGAGCTGAATGTTAAAGGGAAAGTCCACTGTTTTACAACCTGGGTCTTATTTTCGTAGTTTTCGCAGTTGTGCATTGGTAATGATATCATTTTACTCTTCGGCTTCATTTGGGAGGTTTTGGACACGGGACCGTCAGTAGACACAGTTTTACAAACGCAGTCTGGCAGGGTAAATGTATACAAGCACTAAACCCATTCTTGCAACAGGAACTGCAAAAAAATGTAGCGCCTCAGGTTGTACAAAACTGGGATAATATTTTTTAAGGACATTGGTTTAAGGACAGCATCTCTGTGGTTTTTTTTTTTTTTAGTCAAGCACCCACTCGCCAGCCTATGCACCCTTCACATAAATATAACAAGTTTCCTTTATTAATCCCTTGGGGAAATTCAGTTACTGCAAATTAACCATCCTGGCTGTGATCTGTGCAGCTAGGAGCAGTGGGCTGCTGCCTTCATGCTGCGCCCCGGGGACCAACTCCAGTTCTTTACCCATTGCCTTGCTCAGGGGCACAGACGGGAGTATTAACCCTAACAAGCATGTCTTTTTCTCCCCAATTGTATGGTCAATTACCCCACTCTTCTGAGCCGTCCCGGTTGCTGCTCCACCCCCTCTGCCGATCCGGGGAGGGCTGCAGACTACCACGTGCCTCCTCCGATACATGTAGAGTCGCCAGCCGCTTCTTTTCACCTGACAGTGAGGAGTTTCACCAGGGGGACGTAGCTCATGGGAGGATCACACGATTCCCTCCAGTTCCTCGTCCTCCCCGAGCAAGCGCCCCGACCAATCAGAGGAGGCGCTAGTGCAGCGACCAGGACACATACCCACATCTGGCTTCCCACCTGCAGACACGGCCAACTGTGTCTGTAGGGATGCCCGACCAAGCCAGAGGTAACACGGGGATTCGAACCGGCGATCCCCGTGTTGGTAGGCAACGTAATAGACCACTACACTACCCGCACACCCCGTGCATGTTTCTTTTGATGGTGGGAGGAAACCGGAGCACCCGGAGAAAACCCATCGCAGGCACGGGGAGAACATGCAAACTCCACACAGAGGATGACCTGGGGTGACCCACAAGGTTGGACAACCCCGGGGTTCGAACCCAGGACCTTCTTGCTGTGAGGCGACATCGCTAACCAATGTGCCACCGTGCCACATCTGCGTAGTTTGGAACGGAGTCAACCCTGCAAACAAGGATGCCAGCGCTAAAGGCAAGGCATGCTTTGGAACAACAAGACTGGAGAATTTAAACTTACAAAGAGAGCATTTAGGGTAGAAGAAGGTTGCATACACAACTTATTTGGATATATACGTATGTGTGTGTGTCGTGTCATGTTCAGTTGTTATGGGGGTACTCAGTAGATTTGTTATTGGAATAGCCCTTGAATAATGTATGTTGTGTAAATTATTAATTGTGATTGATTGTGTTCTCCTCGTGACTAATGAGTGATCTGCCCCGGAAGAGACACATGATCCCTGTTTCCTGACTGGGAAAGGTGAATGAGTAAAAAAAAACAACAACACTCGTTTCACTATGACTTTGACAGAGACCCTGGTCGAAACGCGTCAGTCTTTTCAGATGAAGAAGCACATTAAAAAGAACCGCTCGAGCGTGTGATTTTCACATCCGTTTGATGATCAATTTAAAAAAAAACATGATTTATTTTAATTAGCACCCCGTCCCACAGAAAACAGTTTTTGTTGCGCCTGCATCTAAAAGAACTTTGAAGGGTAAAGACACTTCCAATTAATTTATTCAGGAAGAGGATAATCTGAGAATAAAGAACATACTCGGACCGCTTTGGTTCATCACATGTAGTACATTTCCAGCGTGTTTATTAAGAAGGCACCATCAAGGCCGAAAGCTCCAAGGAATTGACGCTCTTTCCCCGAGAAGTTGCTGCAATACCATGAAGGAGATGAACGACGTGGGAGAAATGCATCCAGTATGAAAGCAGCTGACGCGATAACATTCGGGGGAAGTAGAGGGCTGCTTAGAAAACCCCCCCCTGGACATCTGCCTCCGACCCAGGCATATGGACGAGGCCCAGGATGAGGTCATGCACAGAGGTCGAAGGAGCGATAAAGCCCGGCGCACAATGCACAAGGGGGCTTTGAAACGAGCACGAGCGAAGTTCAAGTGTTAAATCCCAAAAGCCTGCAACGGATCCCACAAGCGTTGCTTTCTTCGTAATGGCGGTCACAAGATGGGGTTTTGCTCCATTGTCAACCCCCCCAAACCCCCCTCCCCCGATAAAATCCAATTCATAAATGAAGCTATGTCTTGGACGTGTCGTTAAAAGCGCACAGGAGTCAAGACCACAAAAGATGTCAAATCTGCAATCTCGGCACCAAGCAAGCAGTACGGCTTCGTATTGCAAAGCGGGAAAGGACTGGAAGGAAAACTGAGGAAATGTGGCAACAGGAGTCACGGATCAGTGGCCTGTAGGGACATAAGCGGTACTGTAATGCCTTTCTAGGTACAGATCTTTGGACTGAGGAAAATGACAACTTCCCATTGACCAGAACAAGTTTAAAACCAAGGTTAGTTTTAGGCTCATAGAGGCTTATCTCCCCCCCCCCGCCCTTTTTTTTCCCTCCCCAATCGTACCTGGCCATTTACCCCACCCTTCCAAGCCATCCCGGTCGCTGCTCCGCCCCCTCTGCTGATCCGGGGAGGGCTGCAGACTACCACATGCCTCCTCCCATACGTGTGGAGTCGCCAGCCACTTCTTTTCACTTGATAGTGAGGAGTTTAACCAGGGGGGCGTAGCAAGTGAGAAGATCACGCTATTCCCCCTAGTGCCCCCCCCCCCGAATAGGCGCCCTGACCGACCAGAGGAGGCGCTAGTGCAGCGACCAAGGCACATACCCACATCCGGCTTCCCACCCGCACTGCATCTGTAGGGACGCCCGACCCAGCCAGAGGTAACACGGGGATTCAACTGGAGATCCCCGTGTTGGAATAGACCACTACGGTACCCGGACGCCCTATTCCTTCTTAAACAAAGGTAGTCTCACCGCATGCTGCATTAGCTGGCACAACCAAACCCCAAGAGCAACAGGAATTTAATTCCTCTTAGCACCCTGAACCATGATGAAAGTGGTCCATCCAGGGTCATTACAGGGCAAGAGGAGTTTTGATAAAGAATACTATAGAGTAGGCGGTTCATCTTCAGTCCTTCAGACAACATGCAAATAAACAGTTAATGATAATCACCGGGAGCCCTGGGAGTTCTTTCTTGTGGGAAGGGCAATAACCATTTCACCCTAAGCGAAATCAGTAACATACGTTGTGGATGTACAGGAGCTTCATGTACACCTGATGTTCAGTCTTTGAACGAAGAACCGTCTCTCCATGTGAGTAAAGGCAGTGCTTTGAACAAGTGTGTACTGTTACGATTACGGCTAAACTGTATTCAGTTTTTCCATACCAACACTCACTGACGACGGACTATTGCTCTGATTAGCGCTGACCATAGCATCTGCATGTTTCTTTCAATGCTTGTCATATTGAAAAGCTCGTGTGTGAACACGAGAGAATTTCAACCTTTTGCTGAAGTTAATAGAATGACTTATCGGTTAGTTAAAACTTCAATAACATTTCATCTGATATGAGCACTGTATAGCCAACAATGTTTGGAAGGCGTGTATGAGCAGTCATATTATAGTGGCCATGTCATGCTCTTTCTAGCTCTATATTTTTATTCTGAACCTAACTTTGCCAGAGCCACAGTTCAAAAAAATATCCTTATTTATCTTACGCTGGCCCTTTATCCAGCCCTAGTTCATCCTCTGAAAACAGCCGTTTTAGCTTGTTTTAGCTGTCTCTTTAAGCCCCCCCCCAAAAAGCCCATTGCGTTCTTCTGATTGGACAACTGCTGGAAGCCTGCCAAGAGGAAGCAGGAAAACTGAGCTCGACAGGGGAACAGTTCGATTAAACACCGTTGTGGGATACCTCGACTCCCCAGGGATATATGCAAGGGTCCTGTTTGTGGACTTCAGCTCAGCGTTTAACACCATCGCCCCAGATATCCTCCGCTCCGGACTCACTCAGCTCACTGTACCAGCCCCCATCTGCCAGCGGATTAAAAAAACTTCCTGACAGACAGGAGGCGGCTGGTGAGGCTGGGGAAAATCACATCCAGCACCCGGATAATCAGCACTGGTGCCCCCCAGGGATGCGCGCTCTCCGCTGTACTCTTCTCCCTCTACACAAATGCACCTCAGGAGGACCCGTCTGTTAAACCCCTGAAGTTTGTGGACGAACACAACCGACATTGGCCTTATCTGGGATGGTGATGAGTTTGCATATAGACGGGAGGTTGATCAGCTGGCCCTCCGGTGTGGCCATAACAACCTGGAGCTGAACACGCTCAAAACAGTGGAGATGACAGTGGACTTCAGGAGGAGCCCCCCCCAACCCCCCCCCCCCACCATACTCAACAGCACAGTGTCTGTGGTGAAAACCTACAGATTTTCGGGTTTCGCAATCTCCCGAGACCTAAGGTGGGCCTCCAACATGGACACAACCATCAAAAAGGCCCAGCTGAGGATGTACTTTCTCTGGTTTGGTTCGGCCACATAACAGGACGGGGAAAGACTAAAACGGACAGTGAAGTCTGCAGAGAAAATCATAGGTGCCAACCTGCCCGCCATTCAGGATTTAGACATCTCCAGACTTGGGGAAATGGGCAGGCAACATCACTACAGACCCATCACATCCCGGTCACAACCTGTTCCAACTTCTCCCCTCTGGTAGACGCTACAGAGCACTGTACCCCAAAACAACCAGATATCAAAACAGCTACTTTGCGTGGGCTGTCATTCAAATGAGCACTTAACACTGCCAAATAAATCCAACCATGTTTTATATACTGTAGTGTACATTGTACATATACTGGCACAATCTCCCAGGACGTAAGCTGAGCATCCAACGTAGACACAATCATCAAAAAGGCCAAGCAAGAGGATGCACTTCCTCCACCAGCTCAAGAAAGCCAACCTGCCTCAGGAACTGCTGATTCAGTTCTACACTGCAGTAATCCAGTCTGTCCTCTGCACATCCATCACTGTCTGGTTTGGCCACCAAACAAGACAAGGATAGACTATAACGGACGGTTAGGTCTGCAGAGAAAATCATTGTTGCCAACCTGCCCTCCATTCAGGAGTTATACACCTCCAGAGTCAGGAAACTGGCAGGCAGCATCGCTGCAGACCCATCACACCCTGGTCACAACCTGTTCCAACTCCTCCCCTCTAGTAGGCGCTACAGAGCACTGTACCCCAAGACAACCAGATATAAAAACAGTTTCTTTCTGCGGGCTGTCATTCATAGGAACGCTTAACACGGTCAATAAATCCAACCTTTTTGTGTATACTGTACTGTACATGTAGTATATACTGTACTGTACATTGTACGTATACTGGTACGGTCTGTCATGTCCATCCACCTCAGGCTTGTATGTAAGTGACCTGCTAACATCTATTTCAGCATCTGATATATTTTCTGCACCATTTCACCTTACCACCTCTTATTTCGCCTGTATATAGTCAATCCTTGTGTGTACATCTGAAGATTGTTGTGTTGTAGTGTTGTTATTCTAAATTAAGTACACGGAGAGAGCCGCAGAACTGGAGTCAAATCCCATGTTTGTGCAAACCTACCTGGCCAATAAACATGATTCTGATTCCAACTTGTTCATGTTCCTCAAACCATTCCCGAACAGTGTTGTGCAGTGTGGCAGGGCACATTGTCGTGCTGAAAGAGGCCGCTGCTATCAGGGAGTACCATTGACATGAAGGGGTGTACCTGGTCTACAAGGCGTTTAGGTAGGTGATACATGTCGAATTGACGTTCACATGAATGGCCGGATCAAGAGTTTCTTGGTAGAACACTGCCCAGAGCATCACAGCCCCTTCCACTGGCTTGTCGTCTTCCCACAGTGCATCCTGGTGCCACCGCTTCCCCAGCTAAACGGCGCACACGTACACGGCCATCCACATGATCGATAAGAAAATGGGACTCATCAGATCCGGTAACCTTCGTCCACTGCTCCAAGGTCCAGTTGCATCGCTCGCGTGCCCACTGTAAGCGCTTTCGATGGGGAACAGGGGTCATCATGGTAGCTCTGACCGGTCTGCGGCTATGCAGCCTGTGTTGTGACACGTCCCTCCCATAACCATCGTTAAAATGGTCTTTGACTTGTGCCACAGTAGATCTTCTCGCGCACCGGTGAGCCTTGGGTGCTCAACACCCTGTCGCCAGCTTGTGCTTTGTCCCACCTCGGACCACTGTCTGTGAGGTACTCGCCACTGCTGACCGGGAGCACCCCACAGGCCCTGCCGTTTCAGAGATGCTCGGACCCAGTCGTCGGGCCATAACAATTTGTGGCCCTTGTCAGAGTCGCTCAGGTCTTCAGTCCTGCCCACTTCTCCTGCAGCCAACACGTTGACTACCAGAGCTGATTGTCCCCTTACCATTTTATGATGTGCTCAGATCTTGTTTGGAGATAATCCACGTTATTCAGTTCATCTGTGAGTGGTCATAATGTTTAGGCTCATCAGTGTATGTCTCCTGGCTATACTCCCCCCCCCCCCATTCCTGTCTGCTTACAGGTCTCCTATGAATTCACAGTCTCCTCAGAGATTTATAGTCCATGGATAATCTTAATTTGAATGTGGGTTCTCTGGGAGCTGGCTTCTGTTCACGTTTCTCTTTTGTGTGTGTGTGTGTGTGTGTGTGTGTGTGTGTGTGTGTGTGTGTGTGTGTGTGTGTGTGTGTGTGTGTGTGTGTTCATGTGATAATTCTCTCTTCCCCGCCCCGCCCTGTGTATTGACAATGTAAGTACGACTTGAGAGATTTGCAGTCCATGGATAGATTTCATTTTCCGCTGGTGACTGAGAATTGTCAAGCTTGTGTGTGTTTGTGTGTGTGTGTGTGTGTGTGTGCGCGCGCGCGCGCGCGCGCGTCTTCACGTCCATATCAATGAGGGTACGTTTGCCCGTGTGTGAATTGTAGTTTAAAGCCCTGTCTTCCTGGCCGTACCACAAATCGTCTCTGCTTGCAGCTATTTTAAGGCGCGGCAGGGTATATCGACGTGTGGAGGGGGGCTCTTCGGAGTCTTCGGTTCCGTTGCCTATAAAACCTCCTGGGAGACGACAAGTGGAGAGGAGAGAGACGAGGGAGCGGGGACAGGACGCTTGATAAATAATTCAGGGTGTAGCGCTGAAATCCATCCCCTAAAGCTCCGAGCGCAGCGCCGCGGAGATATGGGGTCTGCACCGGTCCGCGGTCGCAGAAGCGCGAGGGCTCGGCATGCAGGCATGGCGACGGAGGGACGGGGGGATGAAGGGATGGAGGAATGAAGGGAAGGGAGGATGAAGGGACGAAGGGATGAAGGGACGGAGGAGTGCCAGGAGAATTCTCCGAAAGAAAAAAAAAAACAAGAGTTGGAGGAAAGTTTGGAGCACTGCTGGAGAGGGAAGTTGGCAGAAAGATGGAGGGGAGGGGAGGGGGGGTCGGCGAGAGGTCGTCGAGAGATTGTGTTTCAGAGGAAGTTTCGGAGGACGCTCCTGTCTTTGCACGTGCCCCTCCCCCCCCCCCCTGGGCGAGCAAAGCAGCTCGTTAGGACCGAGCCGAGATAATTTGCTGTCGTCTGGCAAAGTGCTGTGTCACAGAAAGTTGAACCGGTTCATCTGGAGAACGTTTACTGGGAGAAATGTCACTCGTCTAAGTGACTTCCCCTCATCACATATTTTTTCACTTTATTTTATTTATTGTATTGTTTTACATGATGATGCTGGTCGCGTGGCTTGGGTCCTGGACTGTCCCGGTGGCGTCTGCACACTGCTTGGCATCCCGCGCATCATGCTCTTCGTACATTTTACAAGTCTGTTATAATTCTGTTTATCCTATTTCAGTGTTGTATTCTGTAAATTGTGTAACCACAACATCCCCTGCACGTGGTCTGTCCTGGGAGAGAGCGCTCTGAGTGGCTGTTGCAGCTAGAAAAGCGCTTTAAAAAAATGCAACTTGATTGACTGATTCTTCACTCTCAGCTGACTGCAGGCGTCCCCACCCCCTTATAAACAATACAGGGGCGTAACGACCCAAACCAACGATCCGTTTCATATGCAAATAGGTGTGACCACTAACTAGAGTTACAGTGGCCATGTGTACTATTCACAGAGGATTTGGGAATGTTTGCAGTCACAGCATTGTAAGCTGGTGATGGATGTACTCTTAGCCCCTCCCCCCCGTCCAGGAATGGTCGTGTCCTCTTCATATAGATGGCCTCTTTGACTCCCCGTTCAGAGCAGCGTTCCTCCCTATCAAGGATGGTCACATCCTCATCACTGAAAGAGTGGCCACTGGCCTGTAGGTGGTGTAGATTGTGGAGTCCTGGTCTGACGTGTTAGCTCTCCTGTGTTGTGTCATCCTCTTGGCCATCATCTGTTTAGTTTCCCCAATGTACAAGACACGGCAATCCTCCCGGCACTTAACAGTGCCCACCATATTGCTCTGTTTGTGCCGGGGGACCCGATCCTTGGGATGGACCAGCTTCTGGTGCAGCGTGATTTGGGGTTTGAAAGCAAGTGAGACGCGGTGTTTGGAAAATACACATCTCAGCTGTTCAGACACTCCCACCACATACAGAATCACCACTGGTTTAGGCTGAGACAGCTGGTGTCCTTCTCCTCTCTCGGATCAGCTGGTGCACTGTTTGGGCGTCTTCCTGGCTTTGACAAAGACCCAGTTAGGATATCCACACTTAACCAGGGTCTGTTTAATGTGGGATTTCTCCCCTTCCCCGGCCGCTGTGTCGGTGGGGACGTTGTCAGCTCGGTGGTACGGAGTCCTGGTGCCTCCTACTTTGTGCTCCAGTGGATGATGGGAGTCCAACCTTAACTACTGATCAGTATGTGTTGGTTTACGGTAAACATCAACAATCAAACGTCCCCCATCATCATCTGCAATTTGACAGCCTAGGAAGGCTAACCTGTCATCTTTCACGTCCTCCCTGGTGAACTTGATGTGGTTGTCCACAGAGTTAATGTCATGGGTGAAATGTGGTACATCCTGAGATTCAATTTTAACCCAGGTGTCGTCCACAAATCTGAACCAATGTCTAGGTGGTGTCCCTGGAGAGGACACCAGAGCCCTGTTTTCCACTTCCTCCATATACAGGTTGGCCACTACAGCTGAGACTGGGAAACCCATAGTACACCCATGCCTCTGCTTATAGTGCTGCCCCCTGTATGTGAAGTACGTGGACTGAAGACACAGGAGCAGACACACTTGGTCAGGGTTAAGAGTGGTCTGTCGCCATCTTACAATGCTGTGATTGCAAACGTGCCCAAATCCTCTGTGAATAGCACACATGGCCATTGAAACTCTAGTTAATGGTCACGCCTATCCATCATCCAAACCGCTCATCCTGCTCTCAGGGTTGCGGGATGCTGGAGCCTATCCCAGCAGTCATTGGGTGGCAGGTGTGAAGACACCCTGGACAGGCCAACAGGCCATCACAGGGCTGACACATTGACACCTGTGGACAATTTAGTACGGCCGAGTCACCTGACCTACATGTCTTTGGACTGTGGGAGGAAATCGGAGCACCCAGAGGAAACCCACGCAGACACGGGGAGAACATGCAAACTCCACACAGAGGACGACCCGGGACGACCCCCAAGGTTGGACTACCCCGGGGCTCGAACCCAGGACCTTCTTGCTGTGAGGCAACCGCGCTAACCACTGCGCCTGGTCACGCCTATTTGCATATGAAACTGGTGGTTGGTTTGGGTCGTTATGTGTTGTTTCTAAGGGTGGGACACCTGCAGTCAGCTGAGACTGAAGAGGTCACTTAGATGATGATGAAGCGTTTCTGTCAATAAGCGTCGTGTCCAGATGAACTGACTCCCCTTTGATTTTCTTTCCGGGGTTAGTGAGCACGCATAAAGGCAAAAAGTTGTGTGTTGGTGTGTTGTTTTGGAAATGCAGTAGTAAACAACTTCAACAAATAACAACTTCAACAAATAACAGGCTCTCAGCGAGTGTTTCAGTTCAATTACGTTTCGGTTTGAGTCCACCATCACATACAATTGCGTGCGCACACACAAACACCGTCTGCGCACTCAGTCTTGCCCTCTTTTAAATCTCTCACACAGATATACAAACCCCAATTCCCATGAAGTTGGGACGTTGTGTAAAACGTAAATAAAAACTGAATACAATGATTTGCAAATCCTTTTCGACCTATATTCAACTGAATACACTACAAAGACAAGATATTTAAGGTTCAAACTGATAAACTTTATTGTTTTTTTTGCAAATATTCACTCATTTTGAATTTGATGCCTGCAACACGTTCCAAAGAAGCTGGGACAGGGGCATGTTTACCACTGTGTTACACCACCTTCCCTTTTAACAACACTCAATAAGCGTTTGGGAACTGAGGACTCTAATTGTTGAAGCTTTGTAGGAGGAATTCTTTCCCATTCTTGCTTGATGGACGACTTCAGTTGCTCAACAGTCCGGGGTCTCCGTTGTCGTATTGTGTGCTTAATAATGCACCACACATTTTCAATGGGGGACAGGTCTGGACTGCAGGCAGGCCAGTCCAGTACCCCCACTCTTTTACTACGAAGCCCCGCTGGTGTAACACGTGCAGAATGTGGCTTGGCATTGTCTTGCTGAAATAAGCAGGGACGAGAGGTCGCTTGGATGGCAGCAAATGTTGCTCCAAAACCTGTATGTACCTTTCAGCATTAATGGTGCCTTCACAGATGTGCAGGTTACCCATGATGCCATGGGCACTAAGACCCCCCATACCACCACAGATCCTGGCTTTTGGACTTTGTGCTGATAACAATCTGGATGCTCCTTTTCCTCTTTAGCCCGGAGGACATGACGTCCATGATTTCCAACAACAATGTGAAATGTGGACTCGTCAGACCACAGCACACTTGTCCACTTTGTGTCAGTCCATCTCAGATGAGCTTGGACCAGAGAAGCCGGTGGGGTTTCTGGGTGGTGTTGATATGTGGCTTTGGCTTTGCATGGTAGAGTTTTAACTTGCACTTGTAGATGTAGCGGCGAACTGTGTTAACTGACGATGGTTTTCCCAAGTGTTCCTGAGCCCACGTGGTCATATCCTTTACAGAATGATGTCGGTTTTTAATGCAGTGCCGCCTGAGGGGTCGAAGGTCATGGGCATTCAATGTTGGTTTTCGGCCTTGCCGCTTTCGTGCAGAGATTTCCCTGGATTCTCTGAATCTTGTGATGATATTATGGACTGGAGATGATGAAATCCCTAAATTCCTTGCAACTGTACATTGAGAAACGTTGTTCTTAAACTTTTGGGACTATTTGCTCACACAGTTGTTCACAAAGTGGTGAACCTCACCCCATCCTTGCTTGTGAACGACTGAGCCTTTCGGGGATGCTTCTTTTATACCAGATCATGACACTCACCTGTTCCCAGTTAACCTGTTCACCTGTGGATTGTCCCAAACAGGTGTTTTTTGAGCATTCCTCAACTTTCCCAGTCTTTTGTTGCCCCTGTCCCAGCTTCTTTGGAACGTGTTGCAGGCACCAAATTCAAAATGAGTGAATATTTGCAAAAAACAATAAAGTTTATCAGTTTGAACATTAAATATCTTGTCTTTGTAGTGTATTCAATTGAATATACGTGGAAAAGGATTTGCAGATCATTGTATTCTGTTTTTATTCACGTTTTACACAACGTCCCAACTTCGTTGGAATTGGGGTTTGTCCATGGCTAAAATAAGAAGTCTCTCTCGTGGATGGTCAGACATATAAAACAAACACACACTGCCGCTGTCACACATCACTTTCAAGAAGAGAGACACTATTTTGTCATTGTGTTGCTACCACGAATTGTATTCTTACAATAAACCGTGTTTTCTGCACGAAACCCATCCTATTGTACAGGAGCAGTGGGCAGCTGCAGCACCCGGGGCCCAACTCCAGTTCTTCTTTCATTTGCCTTGCTCAGGGGCACGGGCAGGAGTATTAACCCTAACGTGCATGTCTTTTTGATGGTGGGAGGAAACCGGAGCATCCGGATGAAACCCACGCAGACACGGGGAGAGCATGCACACTCCACACAGACAGGACCTGGGACGGCCTGGGATTCGAACCCACGACCTTCTTGCTGCGAGGCAGCAGCGCTAACCACAGGACCACCGTGTCTCAGAGGGCTACCATCTCTAGCTGAATGCAACGGTTCCTTTACTGACAGGACTGCAGTCTCGCTAGAGTGCCCCCACTGAAAGCCAGATTGAGTCGGGTCGTACAGGTTATTCTCAGACCAGTTTGTAGTTTTCAACCTGGGCTGGGTTGAGTGTAGGTTTTGGAGCAGAGGGGTGACCCTAGCTATCTTAAATGCCTTGGGGAAGACACCCATTGCAAGTGAAGAGTTAATGTCTTGTGTGACTGCAGGGTTGAGTGTGGGGGAAATGGTCTGTAGAAGGTTGGGTAGCCTCAGGTCCAGCGGACAGGTGAGTGGGTCGGGAGTCCAGCAGAGGCTTGGAGACTTCCTCCTCGGTCAGAGGGGAGAGTGGGGAGAGTGCGGGCCTGTTAGCTGGCAGCTGCGGACTGAGATGGTCAGGCCCCGCATATCTAAGGAGGAACAGTCGACGGCGAAATGACGGCGGGCAACACATATTTAAAAACGTCATCTTCCGGCGTGTAGATTTCCACGAAATCGTGTGCCTATCCTCTAGGGTCTACCTTCTCTGGCCCGTTGGATGTGCTACCCATACTTCTGAAACCACTTTTGCATTAGCACTTTGTGTAAGGGTCTGAGTCATTCATTCGGTGCTTGCAACTATTTTCCCATTATGCTTACATTCTTATTTGGGTACTCTTTTATGGTTTGAGGATGGTTGTCGCCCCAACCTGTTATTTACCTGTCTAGACAAAGTCTGTTGTGACACTTGGCGCATTTGATTTATCTCCAGTCAGTTGGATTTGATTTAATGGTCTACTTTCACACTCAAAAGAAGTAGACAATGCCTTTGAGCTGAAAACACTCATGTAATATGCATGTCCCAAACAAAACAATCCACCGGGGAGTATTCAAACATGTATGTACGATTACAGGTATGTTGCATCCCCCCCCCCCAGAAAAGAAAAATATGGCCACAACAGCAATTTCTATCTCGCTCTCTCTCACTCGCTGGCTCAGACATCTCACAAACACAGACAAAGCCCTCCTCTGGGAACGGCAGCTAAATTAATCATAGGAAGTCAAACTCGCTTTCGGCACGGCCTGCCATTTGCATCTGCATTTTTTTCAGCATCGAAGCACAACACACTGTCACTCATATTATTTGTCTGTTTTCCTTTCTTCCTCATCCCCCTTTCTTTGCTTGCAGTCCACCCCTCTTTTTCTTTGTTGCCCCTTGCGGCTGGCGCTTCGTGCCTTCTCTGTTCTCTTCCCTTGTAGTCTCCCCCTATTTGTTTTTCTCCCTCTCGCTTCTGTCTTTTGTCTTTTCTCAAACCTCCTCCCCCCCCCTCCATCGTATTTGTTATTTATCCTCTGCAAAGGACTTTGTGACACACAGATACACACAGATACACACACGATCTCGCACAAAATTGACAAGATAATCCGGAGCAGCCATTTTGAGTCTGTCTCCCCTCACATTTTGTTCACTTTAACAGGATAAATTATTCCGTTTTAAAATAGTCCGAGCACATGGATGAGGCAATAGTGGCGTCTGGGTTAATTAGAGCACTTTGTAATCTAAACCACTGTACATTCGTTCAATAATGTGATTTAATTACAGTGCGTCCCTGTTAGCATCCTTCCGTTATGTGGCCGTTGAAGTTCTGGGCTCGGGTTGGCCTGCAGGTTATATGCACTATTGAATAAATGCCAATTCTCCCCACCATGGACTCTGTTCAGGGTGGAGTGGAGAGGCCAGACCAGGCCTAAAAGTTCGGATCAATATCGTCCTGATTGACCGTGGTTGTTAGCGACTTGCCTTTAAGCACTACATAAAGTGTGATGGTTTGATCAGGAAAGGTCCTGCATTTTTACAAAGCTAGTTCCTCAAGAGCTTGGTTCAAGTCAGGGGGTAACTGGTAATTCCCTTAAATAAACGACCCTTTCCCCCTTGAAACAGGTTTAGGCCTAGAGATGGAACCCATAGCTCGTATTTCCATAGTCCAGTGTGGCAGTTTTGTGTTGTTTTTTTGTTTTTGTTTTTTTGCATTTCCCCTCCCCCTTTTATCCCCAATTGTACTTGGCCAATGACCCCACTCTTCTGAGCCGTCCCGGTCGCTGCTCCACCCCCACTGCCGATCCTGGGAGGGCTGCAGACTACCACATGCCTCCTCCCATACATGTGGAATCACCAGCCGCTTCTCGTCACCTGACAGTGAAGAGTTTCGCCAGGGGGAAGTAGCGCGTGGGAGGATCACGTTATTTGCCCCAGTCCCCCCACAACAGACGCCCTGACCGACCAGAGGAGGCGCTAGTGCAGCGACCAGGACACACACCCACATCCAGCTTCCCACCCGCAGACACAGCCAATGGTGTCTGTAGGGATGCCCAACCAAGCCGGAGGTAACACGGGGATTCGAACAGGCGATCCCTGTGTTGGTAGGCACGGTCTCGCCATCCCACTTCTGACACCAATGTAGCGAATTCAGGGGGCAGCCGGGAACCGCCGCCGCAGCCGGGACACGAACCCGGGTCTCCCGCACCACAGGCGACGATGTTAACTAGTCGACTAAAGGGTCCAACCCATTAGCCAAGGGCTAACGAGTCTATAAGTATCACAGTAGAAATAGCAAAAACCTCCTCAGACCTTTTTATGTGGTCCTGCAGTCACCTTGCTCTCCAGCAAATAGGAAGCAAGTGGTCCTACATCACCCCAGAATAAACTGACACACAAAGATGCCTCCAAACCCGGAATCATGACCTGGATCAAAGGGGTCAAAGTGGGACAAAGTCATTGAAATACTTCTGGACAGGATTAAAATGAACAAATAACCCAAGTATTATATAACATACCCTGGGTTTACATTTGACAAGTGTGCTTTTATGGGGAAAAAAGTTGGCCGTTTAGGCCTGCCGCACATTTTGATTTCTGATCTGGTAAAAATTACAGGTAGCTTGGGTCTTGAATAGAAATTAAACTACAATCTCTTGGATTTTGGTTCTTGTTTCCTTCCTTGAACTCCCATTGGTAACACTGGACAACGAAGATTTTGCTTCCTGAACACTTTTGGGTGTACTTTATGGATTTTGGGCTGCTGATCACAAAGATCACCTTAAAATTTTCCTATCACATACTGTTTTGTAGATATAACCTTTTTTTGTGATTTCTCGGCATATTTTAAGTCTACTAGTATATTACCCACAAAGCAAGCTGGTTTGGTCAGTCCAAGCATGCTTGGACATGCAGTCAGTGTAGGTGCCATGCAAATGTTGTCTTAGGCATCTCTGGGCATGCTTAGTCAGGTTAGATGCTGGCAGACGGGCTATAAAAGCTGCTCACATTTACAGATGCTGTTTGGACGCATGTTGACGCACATGTTCTTCAGGCAATAGCATAGTGAGCATACTTAACAACAGGATTTATTGTCTTCAGGAAGAGTTAATACAGCAGAAATGTCTCGTCAGTGTTGCAGCAGCTGTGATACGTTCTGTTACATCTGGCGAGGACACGCGTAAGGCTCAAAGACGCACCACGGCTGCACTTATTAGGAAAGTCTATGAGCTCTACTTCGGATATGAAATTGGTGAGCAAGAGAAACCCTGGGCTCCTCACATTTGTTGTGCAACATGTGCAGTCAACCTGAGAGCTTGGCTCAGAAGTACCCGGAAGTCAATGCCATTTGCAGGCCCAATGATATGGCAAGAACGGAAGGACCACGTGACGGACTGTTACTGCTGTCTGACCAACGTATCTGGCTTCTCTACTAAAAATAAGAAATCTATTGAATACCCCAATCTGCCTTCAGCCACGAGACCAGTGCCACGATGAGAGTTTGCCAGCACTGAAGCCACCAAATCCGACTGACTCTTCTCTGACTATTGACGCAATATTAATTGTCTTAATCTGTCACTTGCACCTAACAGCACCGCCATTCTCATTAACACCCTGATTACATCCCGTATTGACTCCTGTAATTCTATCCACTTTGGTCTTCCTCTCAAGTGTCTTCATAAACTTAAACTGGTCCAGAATTCAGCTGCCTGTATCATTACCAGAACTCCCTCCTTAGATCATATCACTGCTGCTCTTCATGAACTCCATTACTACGCTAACACCTGTTGATGTGGATGTTTATGTCTACATTTGCACTTTTATGATTGTGTTTGGATCGTATTGTCACTTCCTGTAAACGCATTGTGTTGCGCTGCGTATGAAATGTGCTATATAAATAAAGTTTGACTTGACTTGACTTGATTACGCATCACTTCCGGCGCACCAACTCAGAAATGCAGCGCGGGAATGTCGCCCCAGACACCGGATTCAAACCTCCTGTATACTGCGAAATACAGAGAGATTTAGCTGCTGGTGACAGGCTTCATCGTCGTTGTGTGAGCTCGTTTGGCAAGGGCTCGAATGTGACGGACATTCATTTATATGTAAAAGTCCCGCATTCTAGCTTTAAATATGCTCAGCAAGGACACCGCAGAAATGCTTTGTGTATGAATATCTGTGAAGCATAGGCGTTTCTAGCCCATTTTTGGGGGTGCTGCAGCACCCCTAAATTGAACCCCAGCACCCCTAAAATTGAAGATATTTTTTATTTTTTACTGTATGTCCATGTTTAATAAGCTGAATAAATGTCAAAACCATATCCAGTATATGGTATAAACGTAATATTTTAACAACAAAAATACAGCACCTCCCCCATGCTTCGAAAATGGTTTGATCCACCCCCCCAAATTTATCTTGCCTGGCCGGCCAGCACTCTGGGTGCTCAGCACCCCTAAAGCTCTGATCCTTGAATCGCCCCTGCAGTGTGAAGTATGGGCATTTCTAGAATTACTAAAAAAAAAAAAAAGCCCAAGAAATTAATCACTGAAAAGAAAATAAGTGATATCAATAAAATCAAGATAATAAACAGCCTTTCCATGTTGGGCCTTCGAAAAGAGCCATGAAGTGAAATTACCGCAGTGAATCCCCGGGAGTTTTGGTCCTGCCGAGCCTTTGGCCGTCGTCAGATGAAGAGCGAGAGAAGGAAATTAGCTGCGTGAGAGAGAGATTAGATAGCTCCTCCTCAAGATTTATACAGCATGCCGGTGGAGAATATCGAGGAGACGGGGGGGGGGGGGCAGTGAAAGCTGCCGAGATGCAATGAAGCCAATATTTGCAGCTGAGGGCAAAATCTTTTCAAATTGCTCCCTGTCATGGGCGGATGTGCTGTCGCAACAAACGGATAACCATTTCAGTCTCGGGTCTACAACAATCAATCACGGCGTATTAGGCTGTGTACCCGACACGTGAATAATTGCGTGTGCTTGTGCTAATCCTAACCCTCCCCGACCCGCTGCGGTGGTTTTGCAACGACAGGAGAACAAAGGGGAAACTGGGCACGGCTAATTAGGCGATGAAGGGCAGGAAATAAAGACAGATAAGCGCTTGGTCGGGCGTCCCCACACACATACAATCGGCTCTGTGCATAACTGTAGTCCACTGACTTCCGGTTTCTACTGCAGCGGTCATACCAGTTTCCTGTTTGTTGGCGTGCGCGACTGACAATGGCATATTTTTTTTTTTTTGTTGCGATGACTGCAAGATTGGCCATGGATCAATGTCAACGACATGCGCAGAGTTGTCGACAAACTTTCACCCGCACCTACCAGCAAACGGGTGAAAAGTTTCAAGTTGTACATATCAAGTTAAGCCCACAATTCTCTTGCAGGCACCGCGGAAAATATGCCGTTGTCAATAGCGCGCGCCAACAATCAGGAAACTGGTATGACCGCTGCAGTAGAAACCGGAAGTCAGTGGACTACAGTTATGCACAGCCTCGATTGGCCGCGTCTGTGGGTGTGTCCTGGTCGCTGCACTAGCGCCTTCTCTGGTAGGTCGGGGTGCCTGTTTGGGGTGGGGGGGGAATAGCGTGATCCTCCCACGCGCTACGTCCCCCCTGGCGAAACTCCTCACTGTCAGGGGAAAAGAAGCAGCTGGCGACTCCACATGTGTCGGAGGAGGCGTGTGGTAGTCTGCAGCCCTCCCCGCATCGGCAGAGGTGATGGAGCAGCGACAGGGAAGGCTCGTAAGAGTGGGGTAATTGGCCAAGTGCAATTCGGAGAAAAAGGGGGGGGGAGACAGATAAGCCCTTGACTGTCAAACGCAGTACTGTGTTTTTCAGCGGATGTGACCTGCCAGTTAACTTGCGTTTACAAGGCACAATGATAAGTGACAGTTTAACGGCTAGTAATAAACCTCAGTGACGAGCAGGGTCCATAGAGCAGAGAAAGTAGATGGTCGTATTTTGAACCCAGATAGCATCTGGATATGGGCCACTTCAGGCAATGATGCGGCACTGATGGTCTTCTTCTGGCCCTGACAAAATGAATGTGAGCCTGAAGTGGCCCACAATAGCAAATATGGCCCAAATATACCAAATCAGATGTGGGCCCTTTTTTAGCAAAGATGCGGTGCTCTCGGCAACATGTCATCTGGATGTGACCCTGAAGTGGCCCGTGTGGTAAATGGTGAATATGGCCCAGATATCACAAAACAAATATGGCCCACCTTTGACAAATATGTTGCACATGCAGCATTGCTATGGCTTGGTTCTGGCCCAGATCTGGCAAACAGGAGTGGACTGCCCAGGTGCCATCATTCCACGCGGTATGTGGGCCGGATGAAGTGTCGGGTGTGGGACGGGTCCGGGCCTCAGCAATTTTGCTATCCGGGACTTCTGTCCCATCTGGTGTTCGCCATCGATGAGCAAGGCTCTGCTCGGCCCATCAGACGACGTGGCGCTCACCGGCTCCTGAGCAGCTTTGTAACTGTGGTCAGATATAGCTCCTTATTCTCTTTCTTCTCACCTCTTTCTTTCTTCTTCCTTTGAGTCATTCTCTCTTTTTATTTTTTAACTTTTTTTGTTTTTTTTTCTGTTATTCTTATCAGAGCTCATACGCACAGCAGTAATCAATAAAAAAACAATACATGCACAGTTGTTTTTTCTCTCTCTAAATAGATGAAATTTTGCCAGTTGAAATAATTCAAACATTCCAAACCAACCGCAAATATTTTTTTCCTTTTTGTTTTCCCGTGTGTTGAGCGGGGGATAGAGCAGATGCAACAGTGTGATCCACTTGTTGTTAGGGAACTTTTGTCCAAGCAGTTTCTTGATCAATAGTACACACAAATATCAGCAACCCATGCATATGCAAACGTGGCCTTTAGGGCCACTGAAGTTCTCTTAGCTCTGAATCCTATTAGCAGAGTGTGTCTATGAATGGTCTTATGGGTATGCAACCCCCTTTTTTTCTGGCTATACCGCGGAGAAACCGCACCAGCCCTCTGAATTCAGGGTAGCTTCTGCAGGCCCATTTGTTTTTGGCACAACTCAATTCTGGCAAAATCAAAATGAACATACAGATGTAGTGGGCATATACTGTCAGCTCAACTCCAGCCATTTATACGACGACTGCCGTAAGTGGAGTGCACGTTTATCGGTTTTATAACACTTTTTTTAAGCCATATTCGGAGTGAGCTCTATGGGACAACATACCAGCTCTGTCGCCGTCGTGTGACGAAGGGACAGAGGTGTTACTACGTAATGCCACATCACCACTAGGAGGTACTAAGAGAAAGGTGCCAGGTTTGGATATGGGGAGTACAAGAGAAACTCAATATATAAAGAACAATAATTTAATACATTTTAACGAACTTCAACAAGTTTATAAGATGTAATTCTTATATCTGTTACATGTACACATGCGCACGATCAAACAGCCAGAAGCAAAACAGTTGCACGTCGGAGAGGACTACTTAGGTTGTCCTCCTAGACGACTACTTACCTAAGAGGACTTAATTACTTACTTACCTAAGAGGACTACTCCCTAAGCAGACTACTAGAGGACTACCTTAGAGGACTACTTAGGTAGAGACCCACCCAGAAAGAGCTGTCCTTTTGAAGGGGCGATGTGCAACATGAACCATGGTATGAGCAGTGGTACATCAGTAGGGGTTATTGTGTAGTAATGATTGAAACAAAGTAAACCACCAATAGATTTCCCCACACCCCACAAGGGCCAGGCCGGCTGAGTTATTTCTGTTGTTGTCTGAAGACACATTACACAACTCCCCCTCAAAGACTTGGCAAAAACTATTCGGCAAACCAACGTCTACTCAATCACAGACTACATACGTGTACTATCTTCCAGTGTACTATTAGTATGTGAGTAAAAAGTAAAACATCTACTCATATTTCGTAATGTGTGTGTGTGTGGTGTTAGTGTAGGTAGCGGGACCAAAAACTAAAGCACTTATGATCCTAATTCTTTTTGGAGGTGGTAGGTATTGTCTCAGAGAGCAAGGGAAAAATCCCAGAAAATTAAAATTACGCATAATTATGCATAAATATGCAAAATATGCATTTTTCTAAAAATGGCTAAAAACCACTTTTCTCGGCATTTCAGACGATTCTGAGCATCTTTGATTTTTTTCACCTGTATAAAAAAATTTTTCTGGGACTTAGAAATGTTTTAGCATCATGCAAAATACACTGCTCAGAAAAATAAAGGGAACACCTAAAAACACAATATAGACCTCGATGAATAAAATATTTCAGCTGAAAATCTTTATTTATTAGACAGAGGAATGTGTTTAGAGCAAAATAACCTAAGAATGATCAATGGAAATCAAAATCTTTAGCCCATTAAGGTCTGGATTCAGAATCATACTCAAAATCAAAGTGGAAAATGAGAACATAGGCTGATCCAACTTCTGTGGAAATTCTTCAAGACGATTCAACATGAGGCTCAGTAGTGTGTGTGGCCTCCACGTGTCTGTATGCACTCCCTACAACGTCTGGGCATGCTCCTGATGAGACGACGGATGGTCTCCTGAGGGATCTCCTCCCAGACCTGGATCAGGGCATCGGTCAACTTGTCTAATTTCCACCAGGTGGAAATTAGACAATTTACCAACAGGTGAAATTGATTCACAAATCAGTGTTGCTTCCTAACTGGACAGGTTGATAACTCAAAAGTGTGATTGACTTGGAGCTACATTGCATTGCTTATGTATTCCCTTTATTTTTTTGAGCAGTGTATATGCATTTTTGCAGAAATGCACTTATGATCCTAATTTTTTTTTTGGAGGTGGTAGGTATTGTTCCAGAGAGGACCAGAAAAATAGCAGCAAATTAAAATATAATTATGCATAATTATGCAAAATATGCATTTTCTAAAAATGGCTAAAAACCACTTTTCTCGGCATTTCAGATGATTCTGAGCATTTGGGGGGGGGAGTTGGAGTGTGGGGGGGGTTAGGGGCAGGGGGAAGGCGGTTAGCTGGCAGGATGAAGAGGAGGGAGATTTAGACGGGCGGATAACCAAACCGCTACATTGTAGCGGGGTTCTTCTAGTAATATATATAGCAGCGATATAATACAGCCATGGTTCGGCCATACGTCATCATAGAACCACGCCCCTTCCTTTCAGCTCTCTGCGGGTTAACGACGCCGCGCCGCCCATAAACTTCTACTGATGTGGCGACCCACATCATTTTTGAAAATGTATGGACAAACGATGATTTTAACCACTTACTGCTCCGTACTGTGAAAAGTAACACTTATATGGACTAGACGCACACCCTCTTGCGCATTCCGACTCGCCCAGCTCGATCATTTCCGGGCAGCGCCGGAAGTGACGCGGACCACCGATAACAACAGCGAAGCAATGGCGTTTTTCACTCGGTCTCTTCAGGGTCTCCCCAAACTCACGGTAAACGACGTTAGTCGCATTGTCCAGGAAGCATACCATACGTCAGTTACCAAAAAGGAGAAGGGCTTCAAACTTTACGTTTCAAGCTACGTCCACAATTACGAAGGTAAGATGCGGACGTGTAACGTTAGCACCTAGCATGTTTTTGTATTAGCCAATGCTAGCGTAGTGATAAGTTACTGCTAACGTTATGTTTCTGTGTGGCAGTCACCGTTACAACGTCCCTAACGTCATTGTCCATCCCAGTTTGAATTTCAGTCACGCATATACGCTATTTAAAGCTGTTCTGCAGGTTGGGTTTTGTATCGCCTTCCGCCATTGTTGGTCTTTGTCGCGAAGTATTGCAATGCATTGTGGGATACTCCTGCCAGCGTCGAGTCCAGTGTTTGCACACTACGCTATTATCCTGGATGTAGTATGAGATCAGGGTATTTTTGCGCACTATTTGATGCATACTGTGGTTTCAGACATACTAAAAACACCCACATACCAGTTTGGTGTAGTAAATAGCATCCTGGTAGGGGATTTGGACGGGGTGAAGGTAGTTGAATGGCAGATGTCGGCCAGTGCGCTGGGTTTCGTCTACCTTTCTCTTTGGATATCTTTGTCTTGTCTCTTGTTTTTCACATCTTATACTGATAGAAGTCATCACCCAGGTAGGAATTAATTGCGGATGCCTTAAAACCTCTGTACATCTCCACGTAATTTCGTTTGCCATTTTGTGCCTTTTATGTCTTCACAAGAGCAGCATCAACCCTTTAATAAAGTGTAATTTCAACAGTTTTTGTTGAAGGTCAAAATCATATTTTGCAAGGAGCCTTTGTATTTCTAAATTCATAACTTTGGATAAAATACTTACAAAAGAATGACAATCACACACACACACACACACACACACAAAATATTGAGGCAGATGTTTCCAATGGTAGGCACCTTCATGGTCACTGAAACTTCACTTTGTTGTCATTCCTGCTATATTTTGAAATTATTTTGGTTCCTTGTGACAAGCCAGACATGGACAGGAATATAAATAAGCACCTTCAAGTATGGGACATAGTGCAAGGTGAGCGGGAACTTTTAGAGACATTGGCAATTTCGCTATAGAACCTACTGAAAATGAATTTATAACTAGACATAACATCCCTGTTAATAATGGCATGTGTTCAAGTCGTATTAACATAATCTCATTTTGGAGTTTACATTGAAAATTGACCCTGTGATGGCCTGGCGGCCTGTCCAGGGTGTCTCCTTGCCTGCCGCCCCAATGGTTGCAGGGATAGGCTCCAGCATCCCCCCGGCCCTGAGAGCAGGATAAGCGGTTCGGATAATGGATGGATGGACGTTGAAAATTGATCAAATCAGTAAAATTTGGGCCAGGGTGAGCTGAATTTTCCTTATCTGACTATGTGGTGGGATGTGAACACCTCTGAATTACCAACAAGCTAAAAAATTGTATTTTTCTGTTTTTGTTTTTTTTTCTTCAAAGGACTCTGCTTAGTGAAAAGACATGTAAAATGACATCATCTAAATAAAGGACATGTTTGAATAAAGTTGCATCAGACATCGTCCTGCTTTAAAAAAAAGCAACAAAACACTTCTTGATGGAAGATTCTTGATGGAGTTTCCTTTAATGAAAGTTTGTATGTTCATGTGACCGTTGTTAAAATGAAGAGTGCTGATTGAAGGCTGAGAGGAGCACCCTTCTGTTGAGCTAACTTTTCAGAGAACCCAAGGTTTACACTCATGTTCACGTACGTTCCCAATAACAAGGCTAGATCTGAACACGGCTGTGGGAGTTTGAATAATCTATGAACACAAGGCTGACCTCTGTATTGTGTAGACAGCAGGTCCCTATTTCACATTTCTTTTCATTTTTTTTTTTTTTTTTGAGTGTGTCCTCGGCAATTTCATTTTGTCAAGCTTGGTGCACACTAGGGGACTTTTAAAATCCCAACTGATAGTGAAAACACAAAATATTCAAACAAGTATCCCCCCCCCCCCCCGCAATTCTACTTGGCCAATTACCCCACTCTTCCAAAGTGTCCCGGTTGCTGCTCCACCCCCTCTGCTGATCCGGGGAGGGCTGCAGACTACCAGATGTCTCCTCCGATACATGTGGAGTCGCCAACCACTTCTTTTCATCTGACAGTGAGGAGTTTCACCAGGGGGACGTAGTGAGTGGGAGGATCACGCTATTCCCCCTCCACCCCGAACAGGTGCCCCGACCGACCAGAGGAGGTGCTAGTGCAGCAACCAGGACACATAGCCACATCCGGCTTCCAACCCGCAGTCACGGCCAATTGTGTCTGTAGGGACTACCGACCAAGCCGGAGGTAACACGGGGATTCGAACCGGCAGTCCCCATGTTGGAAGGCAACGGAATAGGCTGGTATGCTATCCAGACACCTTGTAAAAGGTTAATTTGTTGCTGTCATCATTACTATGTTCAGACTTGAAAATTGGGACAACGGTGGAGTATCACATGTATGCTAGTATGGGATTCATGAGTATATGATATCACATATTTGCCTCTGTGTTGTTTATAAGGGTGGGGATACCTGCAGCCAGTTGAGATGGAACAGGTCACTTAGATGAGTGATGAAACATTCTCGTGATAAACGTTGTGTCCAGATGAACTGATTCAACCTTCTTTGATCCGCTGACAGTGTCTATTGATTTTACTCAGGACTAGACTCCTGCTCTCAACATACTAAGAGACTTGCTCAGGACTTGAATTATCAAAACCCATTTGACAATATCTACTTGGCCAAGATGTATATAATATGAGTTAAATGTCCAAAACTGACCAAGACTTGAGCTCATGACAGAGCTGGGAAAACTTTTACACTGAAAGGCAGACACCAAGCTGCCTAGCATTGACTATGACAATGACAAAAGAGTTGATTGTGCAAATAACAGGATTAAGCTGAGTAACATCTGATAGCAATGTTTCTCTTCTACAGCTGTCCCACTGTGTCTGAAAAACAATACAGTTTCAAATATTTATTTCATGGCAATATCTGCTGAATATGGAAGGTATTGGCATTCAGAAAGAGGGAGAGAAAGAAAGAGACAGAGAAAGAGAGAGAGACTGAGAGGAGGAGAGAGAGAGAGAGGGAGCGAGAGAGAGAGATGGAATGTTTACTTTTTACCGGCAGCCTTCTTTTGCTTGGCCACCTTCAGCTTAGCTGACTTGGGTTTAGCTGCGATCTTCTTGGGGGCAGCGGGCTTTTTGGCCACTTTTTTTTGGGCTATTGGCGAGCTTCTCGGGGCTCTTGGACTTCTATACTGCTGCAAGCTTCTTTGCCTTCTTCGGGGATTTCTTGGCCGCTGCAGTTTAATTAGCCGCTGTTTTTTTGGTGGCGGGTTTCTTGGCCGCTACTTTCTTAGCCTTCACCGCTACTTTCTTAGCCTTCACCGCCCTGTTGGCGGGTTTCTTGGTGACTTAAGCTTTCTTGACGATCTTGAAGGAGCTGGAGACATCGGTACATTTGACCTGGACCAGCGCGCCCTTCATTACCAGGCTCTTGACCGCCACTTTGACACGGGCCTTGTTCTTCTCCACGTCAAGTCAAGTCAGTTGTTGTAGCTGCTGCCGGCCAAAGCCTTCTTAAGCGCAGCCAAAGACATACCGCCTCTCTCTTTGGAGGGTGATACTGCTTTTACGATGAGCTCCACTCTTCTTGGCTCGGGGGGTTTTCATTTTGGCCCCTTTTGCCGAAGCGGCAGCGGCGGCTGGTCCTGCTGCTGGAGCAGGAGTGACTTCTGCTATTTGGTCTTATTCGTCTGTTCGGAGGCACAAACTGACAACTATCTGAGAGAGAGAGGGAGCAAGAGAGAGAGAGAATAACATTTTGTGGAATTGCGTGACTTTGGATAAAACCAGTGATGTCATAGCATAGGGCATCCAACACACCTCATGCTTTGGTTCATATTGTTATGTCCCTGACTGTGAAACGGGTTGAGTGAAGATGAATACTGGCTGATGAAAATACTGGTCTCTATACTGAGACAGTTTCAAGACATATACCATATTCTAGGCTTGATGGAAGGTACAAAGCAGAGGGTGGCAGGAAAGGTGGAAGAGGACGTCAAAAGTCATGATGCAATTGAGAGCACATAGGCTACGTTTATACAGCAGGTCGTGATGCTCAGTTCCGATTTTTTTTTTTTGGTTCTGATTTTTTTGACCGCCTGTTTACATCTACTTTTAAAAGTCACCCATATCCGATTCCTGTGCTTACGCCACAACTCTGCATTGCACTTGAACCAACCGGCATGAGTGGGCCTTCACGAGAGTTTGGTCAGCGATGTGGAAGTAAACAACAGCACGTGAACACCACGTTACCTAAAATGCGACACCAGTGTTAGGGCGTCACATTTTGAATGGCGTTCGATTCTCGCTGACCTGAAAAATCTGATCTGTGTGGTTACATGAGAGTCGCATTGGGAGATATCAGATTCCTATCAGATTTATTTCCACACAGAAATGTGGTCATAATCAGATCTGAAAATGAGCTTTTTCTCCTGCTGACATGGTCATAATACATATCCGATCTGTGCCACACGTGAGCAAAAAAATTGGAATTATGTTACTTGTACCAGGCAGTCTAAATGTAGCCTTAATTTATCGGAAGAGAGTCCAGTCAATTCTATTTGTATAGTCCATTATCACAAATTACAAAATTGCAGTCTGTCCAGGGTGTCTCCCCGCCTGCTGCCCAATGACTGCCGGGATAGGCTCCAGCATCCCCGTGACCCTGAGTAGGATAAGCGGTTTGGATAATGGACGGATGGATGAAGAATATGATGAGGAGGATGCCAAGCAGTGTCCGGATGCCAACCAGAACAGCCCAGGACCTGAGCCATGCGACCACCATCACCATGTAGACCTGGCAGGAGGACAGACACATGCACACAACAGAGACTCACATCACACCATTCACATACACGGGAGAAGAGACAGGAAAAAACATTGGTCACACATGGGAGGGAGAGACAGTGAGACTGTCTTTTAATCTGATGCTAATATCACACCAAAGTGTCTCCAGTGTGTAAATACCTGCATAGTGTCTCCCGTGACATTCCCCGGATGCAGCTGCTCAATAAGCAGCTATCCGCATAAGACACGTGCAGTTTACGTATTTGTGTTAATTGCTATTTAATCATGAGTTATTATTTGTCATATAGATATGATAACAATTCTGTGGCAGCCTATCAACACGCCATTTTCCATTTCACACAATGGTGCACAGATAATCATCTACAACTGACTGTCACTAAGACGGAATAGGTGCTCATTACCAACCGTAATTCTCACATCTCAGTCCACAACACTACCCTCATCCATAATGAGACCTTGTGGACTACGTCAGGTACCTTGGACTCACTCTGGACAATAGACACTGTTTCGACCAACACATCCTGATATCCATAAACGCTGCCAGCAAAGACTGTAAAACCTTCTGTTGAACCTCACCTTCTCTTGCTACTGTATCGAGGTATAATTTACCCCATACTACTTTGCTGCTCCACCTGTTTCTTCACCATCTCCCCCCCCCCCCTGTCTCTCCCCAATTGTACCCGGCCAATTACCCCACTCCTCCGAGCCGTCCTGGTAACTGCTACACCCCCTCTGCCGATCCGGGGAGGGCTGCAGACTACCACATGCCTCCTCTGATACATGTGGAGTTGCCAGCCGCTTCATTTCACCTGACAGTGAGGAGTTTCACCAGGGGGACGTAGCGCGTGGGAGGATCACACTATTCCCCCAGTTCCCCCTACCCCGCAAACAGGCGCCCCGACCTGTCAACACTGAAACACAGGCTTGGACTCAAAACGCAGATTCAGTGTCAGTTCACAAAAAGCAGTCCTTTTAATAAGAACGAGGTCGGTACACAGGTGATCGGATAACAAGGCAACAGTGTCCAAATCGGTAGGCGAAAGGCAAGGTAAAAAAGGCAACAACAAAAAAAACAGGTCAGGAAACTATAGGGCTTAGGAAACTCACACAAGGAAAAAATGCTAGAATGCTGTCACAAGGAACAAGACGAACTGGCACAGAAGGAAGGGAACACGAAGACTATACTCTGGAGGAGGAGAGACAATGAGACACAGGTGCAACACATTAGGGCAGGGCAGATAATCACACAGGAGGGAGACACATGAGGGCAGGAAGTAAAGGACCTGAAACGAGACAAGAGGTGCATATCAAAATAAAACAGGAAGTACAAGACAAAGAACACTGGTAGAAACAAAAAGATAACTATCCAGACGGGGCATGACAGTACCCCCCCCCCCCCACGGCCGGCCCCAGATGGCCCAGGGTCGCCAGGGTGGGCCCGATGGAAGTCCCGGATGAGGGAGGGGTCCAGGATGTTGCTGGCGGAGACCTAGGACTGTTCCTCCGAGCCGTATCCCTCCCAGTCAACCAGGTATTGGAAGCCCCGGCCCCGACGCTGGACCGCCAGGAGCTTGCGAACAGTGTAAACAGGGCCACCATCGACGAACCGAGGGGCAGTGCAGTTTCAAGTACACTTGATGTAAATCAAACCTACAATTTGCATATCCGTTTTTTATCTTTACTCCACCCTGTGGGTTTTGTTTTTAGGAGTGAACCAAAATGTTTTCCTTTCTATTTTAAATATACATTCCTGTCCATTGCTAGCCTGTCAAATTATATGTTTTGGATGTTGGTAAAGGTGAAAGGTCAAGGGGCCAAAGGGCGGGGTTTGTTGTGCCTGGCCTAAGTTGGTTGGTGGGTCCATTACGTCAGTGCAGTGCCATAGCCACCCACTCCAACCGACCCTCCTCTGAAACAAACATCTATTATCCAAACCACTTATCCTGCTCTCAGGGTCACGGGGGATGCTGGAGCCTATCCCAGCAGTCACTGAGCGGCAGGCGAGAAGACACCCTGGACAGCCTGCCAGACCATCACACACATTCATATCTAGGGACAATTTAGTACGGCCGATTCACCTGACCTACATATCTTTGGACTGTGGGAGGAAACCCACGCAGACACGGGTAGAACATGCAAACTCCTCACAGAGGACGACCCAGGACGATCCCCAAGAGTGGACTACCCTGGGGCTCGAACCCAGGACCTTATTGCTGTGAGGTGACTGTGCTAACCACTGAGCCACCGTGCTTCACCCCGAAACAAACAGGCGAACATAATTTTCCTTATCTGGGGTAATAAAAGAACTGCCCATTAGTTTGCTGACGGAGATAAGCAGGCGTATCCATTTATCATATCAGGATTATTAAACCCAAAGAGCTAAAGGTGCAGCCAGGTATGACTATGGGTTTGAAACTGGCTTCAAGGCTAGGCTGGAGTAAATACACAAGAAGTTGCTTACACCTGTTGGTGAAGCCAAAGGGAGCCAAAGGACAGTGAAATAAGTAAGTTTGTGCTTTACCATTGACAAAACTCCTTTACTTTAGTTAATGACACATTTTTCTTATCATGTTTTAGCAGGGTCACAGTCTTTACAGTGCCTACACTATTGTAACAGTGTAACGATCATGGATGTGTAGACTCGCTAGCCCGTTGGCTAACGGGTCTGACCCCTTTATACTATTGTAACGCTGTAATGACCACAGATGTGTAGACTCGCTAGCCCATTGGCTAACGGGTCTGACCCCTTTAGTCGATTGGTTAACGTAGTCGCACGTGGTGCGGTGAACTCGGGTTCGATCCCACCTGCTCCCTGAATTCTTGCGCTACATTTGGTGGCAGCGGTGTGCTCAGAGGCGTGAGGGGGGAGCTGGTATGCAGAAGCGCGGGCATGTGCTTCCCGAAGGAGGGGAGTAGTGTAATAGTGTACGACCACTGATGTGTGGACTCGCTAGCCCATTGGCTTACGAGTCCGACCCCTTAGTCGACTGGTTAACGTAGTCGCCCGTGGTGTGGGGAACTCAGGTTTGATCTTGCCTGCTCCTTGAATTCTCATGCTACACTATGTATGTCATTGTCATATACTTTGTGCCGTTCATACGAGCACTTCTTCTTTGTCCTTGGGGAGGTGTGGTTGGGTGTGAATGTTTAATGGGCAAGATGGGCTCAGATTTTATGAAGGTGAGTTTTTTCGCAACCTAGGGAAAAAAAGTACTTTGAGAAAAATACAGGAAACAATAAAAAAAACAATCAGAAAGTTTACCTGTTATTAGTCCACTTACAGGCGACAGGCATGGGTGCAAGTCCATGAATACTGGGATGGCATCCAGAGCGTTACCTGTGCTCCTGTCCATAGGGTCCCCCCCCCCTTTTTTTCTCCCCAATTGTACCCGGCCTATCACCCTGCTCTCTGAGCTGTCCCGGTCGCTGCTCCACCCCTCTGCCGATCCGGGGAGGGCTGCAGACTACCACATGCTTCCTCCAATACACGTGGAGTTGCCAGCTGCTTCTTTTTCACCTGATGGTGAGGAATTTCGCTAAGGGGACGCAGCACGTCGGAGGGTCACGCTATTCCCCCCAGTTCCCCCTCCCCCCTGAACAGGCGCCCCGACCGACCAGAGGAGGCGCCAGTGCAGCGACCAGGACACATACCCACATCTGGCTTAACACTCGCAGACACGGCCAATTGTCTGACCAAGCCGGCGGTAACACGGGGATTCGATCTGGTGATTCCCGTGTTGGTAGGCAACGGACTAGACTGCTACGCTACCCGGGCGCCCGTCCATAGGGTTAGTGGATGTGTCAGGATCAGGAAGGGCATCCGACATAAAACTTTGCCAAATCAGTATGCGGATTGGGGCGGCATGGTGGCGCAGCGGTTAGCGCGGTTGTCTCACAGCAAGAATATCCTGGGTTCAAACTCCGGGATTGTCCAACCTTGGGGGTCATCCCGGATCGTCCTCCGTGTGGAGTTTGCATGTTCTCGTGTCCATGTGGTTTTCTTGCGGGTGCTCCGGTTTCCTCCCACAGTCCAGAGACATGTAGGTCAGGTGAATCGGCCGTACTAAATTGTCCCTGTGTGTGTGTGTGTGTGTGTCGGCCCTGTGATGGACTGGCGGCCTGTCCAGGGTGTCTCCCCGTGACTGCTAGGATAGGCTCCAGCATCCTGTGACCCCAATTGGGGATAAGCAGCTTGGGTAATGAATTGATGGATGGAGTATGTGGATTGACAGTACCATACCAAATTGGTTGAGGCTCCATACCGGATCAGTCGAGGCCCGGGTCAGCAACCACCGCCATTGGTGCTGTGCCCTCACCTGGTATTGATGGAAACTGTAAAATCCATTGTGGCGACCCCTGAGAAACGAGGAACAAACCGAAAGAAGAAGAAAAAGACACAGAAATTTTTAATGTAGAAAAAAAAATTCTTAGAGCAGTGGTGTTCAATTATGTGCCATGGATGTCCGTGTGTATGCAGGTTTTCTTTCCAGCCCAATGCTGCACCAGCTGATTTTACTGATTAACACAATTACAACCAGAAAGTATGACTAATCAGTGAAATCAGCTGGTGTAGTGGTGGGCTGGAAAGAAAATCTGCATACACGCGGACCCCCGTGGCACATAATTAAATACCGCTGCCTTACAGTATAGCTTTCTAATACAGCGCTTATCCTGTCTCGACAAAGAAAATCAACCTTTTCACCGCCGACTGCGTCTTCGTTCATTGCCTGAGCATTTAAAAAACAGAGGACAGGTTGAATTCTTCTGAAGTCATCCCGCCTCGGACCGCTTCGGAGTATGGTCACAGATATTTCACCCACTAACTGCTGTAGCTCATCAGTGGCAGAGCTGAGTTTGGTGTGTGTGCAGGCGTGCAGGAAGATGGTTTAAGTAGGGGGGGCTGCCAACTGACACGAAAAGTATTGTGGCGGGGCCGGCGTGGAAGAATGGGTCGAGAGGCAGAGATCTCTTTTTAATCGCAACTCCCGTGCCCCATACACCGCACGACCCCAGGAGTGCTCTTCTATTCACACCGGCCAGAACCGACCAGAACTGACAACGTAACGAGCTCCCCCCAATGTCCCAAGTGGCGACATCAGTCCCAGTCCCGGTCCTACACTCAGTTAGTCAGTAAATGGTCTCCTACTTAGTCTGAGTCCATTCCATTATCCAAACCACTCATCCTGTTCTCAGGGTCGTGGGGATGCTGGAGCCTACCCCAGCAGTCGTTGGGCAGCAGGTGGGGAAACACCTTGGACAGGCCGCCAGGCCATCACAGGGCCAACGAATCCCCAAAACAACAACACAAGAAGAACCACAACACGAACACCACATCAGTAAAACACAATTTTAAGTCTGACATTAACAGTCCCATCAGCCATTGCGCTCTCCCAGCGCAGAACCGCCGACAGTCAGAGCGACCGCCTGCCCCGGTCGCTACAGTATGACGTCATTGTTTTGTTTGTGAGGTGCGTGTGTAGCACATCTGGAATGAGTGTTTACTCACTTTATTATTCAACATGTACATTCCACACTGCCCTAATCCACTGTATGAAATAAAGGTATGTTTTATTTTTTTGCATTTGTACGTTACGAAAAGTTAGGCATAGTGTTGGGTCTAAGATGTTACACAGCCACCTGCCACTACGGAGGGGGGCGCTACACCCACCACTAGGGGGTGCTACAGCCCCCCCAGTCGCCCCCTTCCCGCGCTCGTGTGTGTGTGTGTGTTTAGCACCGAATGTCTCCTTGAAATGTTTCTGCAGGTGGTTTAATGACCTGCTGCCTAACTACAGCGGAGCCACAGGTAATTGGGTGGGACGGGGCTGCAGGGACAGGAGGGGGGGGGGGACGCATGGGCGAGAAAGGGCCGTCTTCAGCTCAGCGGAAATCGCTCTTGCAGGATGTGCACCCACTGGTTTGCGTGTCAGAAACTGCCTGGCCTTGATTGACATTCTGAGTTAGTGTACCCTTTTCAGTTTTTTTTTTAGCATACTTTCTGGTTTGTGTGTTTGTCTTTGTGCATGACCTCAGTGCTAATGTTTATGAGTATTCACCAGTGTTTACATGTTTGTTACTGCACGTTTTTCTTTTTGAACTGTTGACCTTCTCATAGCGGCTGTGACAACTTCATTTCCCCTCAGGGATAAATAGATAAAGCGCAGGGCGGCACAGTTGCGCAGTGGTTAGCGTGGTGGCCCTATAGCAAGGTCCTGGGTTTGAGCCCCCGGGTTGTCCAACCTTGGGGGTCATCCCGGGTCATCCTGTGTGTATATATAGTATATATTTTGCTCCTTATTTATTGAGCACTTTCCCTACCATCGAGTGTTTCTTTTAACAAAGGTATATACATATATCTATATATCTATATATATATATATCTATATATATATAGATATATATATGTAGATACAGTGGGGAGAACAAGTATGTGATACACTGCCAATTTTGCAGGTTTTCCCACTTACAAAGCATGTAGAGGTCTGTAATTTTTATCATAGGTACACTTCAACTGTGAGAGACGGAATCTAAAACAAAAATCCAGAAAATCACATTGTATGATTTTTAAGTAATTAATTTGCTTTTTATTGCATGACATATGTATTTGATACATCCGAAAAACAGAACTTAATATTTGGTAAAGAAACCTTTGTTTGCAATTACAGAGATCAGACATTTCCTGTAGTTCTTGACCAGGTTTGCACACACTGCAGCAGGGATCTTGGCCCCCCAAAGATTTTCTATTGGGTTCAGGTCTGGAGACTGGCTAGGCCACTCCAGGACCTTGCGATGCTTCTTACGGAGCCACTCCTTAGTTGCCCTGGCTGTGTGTTTCGGGTCGTTGTCATGCTGGAAGACCCAGCCACGACCCATCTTCAATGCTCTTATTGAGGGAAGGAGGTTGTTGGCCAAGATCTCGCGATACATTGCCCCATCCATCCTCCCCTCAATACGGTGCAGTCGTCCTGTCCCCTTTGCAGAAAAGCATCCCCAAAGAATGATGTTTCCACCTCCATGCTTCATGGTTGGGATGGTGTTCTTGGGGTTGTACTCATCCTTCTTCTTCCTCCAAACACGGCGAGTGGAGTTTATACCAAAAAGCTCTATTTTGGTCTCATCAGACCGCATGACTTTCTCCCATTCCTCCTCTGGATCATCCAGATGGTCACTGGCAAACTTCAGACGGGCCTGGACATGCACTGGCTTGAGCAGGGGGACCTTGCGTGCGCTGCAGGATTTTAATCCATGACGGCGTAGTGTGTTACTAATGGTTTTCTTTGAGACTGTGGTCCCAGCTCTCTTCAGGTCATTGACCAGGTCCTGCCGTGTAGTTCTGGGCTGATCCCTCACCTTTCTCATGATCATTGATGCCCCACGAGGTGAGATCTTGCATGGAGCCCCAGACCGAGGGAGATTGACCGTAATCTTGAACTTCTTCCATTTTCTAATAATTGTGCCAACAGTTGTTGCCTTCTCACCAAGCTGCTTGCCTGTTGTCCTGTAGCCCATCCCAGCCTTGTGCAGGTCTACAATTTTGTCCCTGATGTCCTTAGACAGCTCTCTGGTCTTGGCCATTGTGGAGAGGTTGGAGTCTGATTGATTGAGTGTGTGGACAGGTATCTTTTATACAGGTAACGAGTTCAAACAGGTGCAGTTAATACAGGTAATGAGTGGAGAACAGGAGGGCTTCTTAAAGAAAAACTAACAGGTCTGTGAGAGCCGTAATTCTTACTGGTTGGTAGGTGATCAAATACTTATTTCATGCAATAAAATGCAAATTAATTATTTAAAATCATACAGTGTGATTTTCTGGATTTTTTTTTTTAGATTCCGTTTCTCACAGTTGAAGTGCACCTATGATAAAAATTACAGACCTCCACATGCTTTGTAAGTGGGAAAACCTGCAAAATTGGCAGTGTATCATACTTGTTCTCCCCACTGTATATAGCGTTTTTTTTCCTAAACCGTCAGTGGTCAATGTATTAAAATCTTTTTTCCTGTACCGTGTTGATATATATATATATATATATATATATATATATATATATATATATATATATATATATATATATATATAGGTCCTGGGTTTGAGCCCCGGCGTAGTCCAACCTTGGGGGTCGTCCTCTGTGTGGAGTTTGCATGTTCTCCCCGTGTCTGCATGGGTTTCCTCCAGGTGCTCCGGTTTCCTCCCACAGTCCAAAGACATACAGGTCAGGTTAAATCGTCCTTAGGTGTGTGTGTGTGTGTGTGTGAGTGTGTGTGTGTGTATGTGTGTGTGTGAATGCATGAGTGTGAGGACATTGTGTTATGTCTGTGTTATGTCTGTGTTTGAGGTTGATGTGTGCCTGGCGGTCTTTGTTATGAGGTGCTGTTTATCAAGAAAGCTTGCATATACACAACTTTTTCCTCACACACACATGTAAAAAAACTTGAAAACACCATTTTTACCTTGAACATGTACAAAAAAAACTCACATGCATACCACTTTTTCCTTGCACATACACTACTTTTTCTCACACATATACATAATAAGCTTGCACACACACTACTTTTTGCCTCACACACACAACTTTCTCCATTCACGCGTCACATTAAAAGCTTGTGAGAAAAAGCAGTGTGTGTGCAAGGTTTTTATGTGCGTATGCAAGGTAAAAGTAGTGCATGGGTGAACTTTTATATGTTATGTGTGAGAAATGTAGTTTATGTGTGAGGTAAAAGTAGTGTATGTGCAAAGTAAAGGCGGTATGCATGTGAGCTTTTTATGTCCATGTTCAAGGTACAAAATTGTGTGTGTGCAAGTTTGTGTATGCGTGAGGAAAAAGTAGTGTATGTGCAAGCTTTCTTGATATATGGCCTAAATGGCACCTCATACTTTTTGACTCCGTGTGAGAGATTTGGCCCCCCAGTTGTCATTCTCTAGGAGCATTGGGTCCCGCTCAGCTCCAGCCAGCTCACCTTATGCGCCCCCCACCACCACGACCCCTGCTGTTTAGCTCACTGCAGTCTGAGTCCAGAGAAGGAGCTGCTGCCATGGGTAACTCAAAGTTCAAAGTTAAGTCCAGTTTAATTTATTTAGCGGGAGTTTTTGACACATATAGGTTCATCCTTCTGTGTGCAAACCACCAGTTTAGACATGGGCCCTAATCACACGTGTGGTGGGGTCTGTATGTGGGTAGACATGGGCCCTAATCACACGTGTGGTGGGGTCTGGATGTGGGTAGACATGGGCCCTAATCCCACGTGTGGTGGGGTCTGTATGTGGGTAGACATGGGCCCTAATCACACGTGTGGTGGGATCTGTATGTGGGTAGACATGGGCCCTAATCACACGTGTGGTGGGGTCTGGATGTGGGTAGACATTGGCCCTAATCACACGTGTGGTGGGGTCCGGATGTGGGTAGACATGGGCCCTAATCACACGTGTGGTGGGGTCTGGATGTGGGTAGACATGGGCCCTAATCACACGTGTGGTGGGGTCCGGATGTGGGTAGACATGGGCCCTAATCACACGTGTGGTGGGGTCTGGATGTGGGTAGACATGGGCCCTAATCACACGTGTGGTGGGGTCTGGATGTGGGTAGACATGGGCCCTAATCACACGTGTGGTGGGGTCCGGATGTGGGTAGACATGGGCCCTAATCACACGTGTGGTGGGGTCCGTATGTGGGTAGACATGGGCCCTAATCACACGTGTGGTGGGGTCTGGATGTGGGTAGACATGGGCCCTAATCCCACGTGTGGTGGGGTCTGGATGTGGGTAGACATGGGCCCTAATCACACGTGTGGTGGGGTCCGGATGTGGGTAGACATGGGCCCTAATCACACGTGTGGTGGGGTCTGGATGTGGGTAGACATGGGCCCTAATCACACGTGTGGTGGGGTCCGGATGTGGGTAGACATGGGCCCTAATCACACGTGTGGTGGGGTCTGTATGTGGGTAGACATGGGCCCTAATCCCACGTGTGGTGGGGTCTGGATGTGGGTAGACATGGGCCCTAATCACACGTGTGGTGGGGTCTGGATGTGGGTAGACATGGGCCCTAATCACACGTGTGGTGGGGTCTGGATGTGGGTAGACATGGGCCCTAATCCCACGTGTGGTGGGGTCCGGATGTGGGTAGACATGGGCCCTAATCACACGTGTGGTGGGATCTGTATGTGGGTAGACATGGGCCCTAATCACACGTGTGGTGGGGTCTGGATGTGGGTAGACATGGGCCCTAATCACACGTGTGGTGGGGTCTGGATGTGGGTAGACATGGGCCCTAATCCCACGTGTGGTGGGGTCCGGATGTGGGTAGACATGGGCCCTAATCACACGTGTGGTGGGGTCTGTATGTGGGTAGACATGGGCCCTAATCACACGTGTGATGGGGTCTGGATGTGGGTAGACATGGGCCCTAATCACACGTGTGGTGGGGTCCGGATGTGGGTAGACATGGGCCCTAATCACACGTGTGGTGGGGTCTGTATGTGGGTAGACATGGGCCCTAATCCCACGTGTGGTGGGGTCTGTATGTGGGTAGACATGGGCCCTAATCACACGTGTGGTGGGGTCTGTATGTGGGTAGACATGGGCCCTAATCCCACATGTGGTGGGGTCTGGATGTGGGTAGACATGGGCCCTAATCACACGTGTGGTGGGGTCTGGATGTGGGTAGACATGGGCCCTAATCACACGTGTGGTGGGGTCCGGATGTGGGTAGACATGGGCCCTAATCACACGTGTGGTGGGGTCCGTATGTGGGTAGACATGGGCCCTAATCCCACGTGTGGTGGGGTCTAGATGTGGGTAGACATGGGCCCTAATCCCACGTGTGGTGGGGTCTGTATGTGGGTAGACATGGGCCCTAATCCCACGTGTGGTGGGGTCTGGATGTGGGTAGACATGGGCCCTAATCACACGTGTGGTGGGGTCCGGATGTGGGTAGACATGGGCCCTAATCACACGTGTGGTGGGGTCTGTATGTGGGTAGACATGGGCCCTAATCACACGTGTGGTGGGGTCTGGATGTGGGTAGACATGGGCCCTAATCACACGTGTGGTGGGGTCTGTATGTGGGTAGACATGGGCCCTAATCCCACATGTGGTGGGGTCTGGATGTGGGTAGACATGGGCCCTAATCACACGTGTGGTGGGGTCTGGATGTGGGTAGACATGGGCCCTAATCACACGTGTGGTGGGGTCCGGATGTGGGTAGACATGGGCCCTAATCACACGTGTGGTGGGGTCCGTATGTGGGTAGACATGGGCCCTAATCCCACGTGTGGTGGGGTCTAGATGTGGGTAGACATGGGCCCTAATCCCACGTGTGGTGGGGTCTGTATGTGGGTAGACATGGGCCCTAATCCCACGTGTGGTGGGGTCTGGATGTGGGTAGACATGGGCCCTAATCACACGTGTGGTGGGGTCCGGATGTGGGTAGACATGGGCCCTAATCACACGTGTGGTGGGGTCTGTATGTGGGTAGACATGGGCCCTAATCACACGTGTGGTGGGGTCTGGATGTGGGTAGACATGGGCCCTAATCACACGTGTGGTGGGGTCTGTATGTGGGTAGACATGGGCCCTAATCACACGTGTGATGGGGTCTGGATGTGGGTAGACATGGGCCCTAATCCCACGTGTGGTGGGGCCTAGATGTGGGTAGACATGGGCCCTAATCACACGTGTGGTGGGGTCTGGATGTGGGTAGACACACACTTGTGTTTTGAGCATGCATAACTGTATGCGCATGTCTGTGCGTTTGCTTGCAAATACTGTCTTGAAAATGTATGTGTGTCTTTGTGTGTTGTGTAGTGGCCGTGTGAGTGGTTACGGGGGTGGGGGGGGTCTCCATCTGCGTCTCTTTGCGTCTTTATGTGTGTGTGTGTCGATGCTTGTCTGTTTCTCCTCCCGATTTGGTATTGCTGTGTGCAGAGTACTGGTAATCTGTGCTGTTTACGCTCCCAACTCGATATCTGAAAGAAGTTGGGGGGGGGGGGGGGGTCGTCCAGGTAGCGTAGCGGTCTATTCCGCTGCCTACCAACACGGGGATCGTTGGTTCGAACTTCCGCGTTACCTCCGGCTTGGTCGGGCGTCTCTACAGACACAATTGACCGTGTCTGTGGGTGGGAAGCCGGATGTGGGTATGTGTCCTGGTCGCTGCACTAGCGCCTCCTCTGGTCAGGCGGGGCGCCTGTTCAGGGGGGAGGGGGAACTGGGGGGGGAATAGCGTGATCCTCCCACACACTACATGCCCCTGGTGAAACTCCTCACTGTCAGGTGAAAGGAAGCGGCTGGCGACTCCACATGTATGGGAGGAGGCACGTGGTAGTCTGCAGCCCTCCCCGGATCGGCAGAGGGGGTAGAACAGCGACCGGGACGGCTCGGAAGAGCGGGGTAATTGGCCGGATACAACTGGGGAGAAAAAGGGGGAAAATTCCCAACATAAAAAACAATATATATATATTCATTTACACAGTTCATATACAGGTGGTGTCGTACAGCGAGGGCTCGACCTCCCACGCGGCGTGGTTGACAGAACTGGCGTGTCTATGGAGCATGGACTCACTACAGCCATCACAACACATTTGTGGTTTAACATTCAGTATCTGGGCTACGTTCACACAGCTGGGACATGACATGCCTGACAAAACAATAGAGTATATTAGAGATGGGAGTAGAATAAAGATCAGCTCTGCTAACACCCGGGGGAATGTTCTGCTGTGCAGCCACAAGCAGAGCCCAGACACAACAACAGTCAACAAAAGACAGGAAACATTATACTAACAACACATCTACCCTACCGGCTAAACATAGTATATACATTTGACAATGATATCCCACCATAATATTGATCAAAACTGCGTTCCTCCTTTCTAAACTATAAACAGACAAGGCAGTTATATCTGACAATATCTATTACAATACATGAGTATCATAACAATATCCTAACATAGATAATAGTCACTCATCAACTACCAAGCGAAGATGCGATTAAAAAATGGAAGTGATATTTTTTAGTGACAAGGAAGCACGAAAGGCAAGGGTGGCATAAAAATGACCGTGAACAAGAATAATATAACAACACGAACATGATAATGGTGCCGTGCAACTAAGAATTATCGCACTATTACATTTGCAGGTAATGTTGTGCATATTTCTGGGTCGTGTTGCTCATAATGCAGATAAGGCAGTACAGTAGCACAGGAGCTCAGCGTTATGGAGTCAGCTGAGTCAGATGTCACTGACGATGAAAGAGTCGAGCGTCGAGGGCCCGGCAAATGGGAGTCGTTAGGGACTCTCCGAAAATTATCAGCGGGGAGGGGTGACCTTTTCTTTTCTTTTTTTTTTTTAAAGATGGACCTTCCCCAACATAATTAATATTAATATCCATCCATTATCCAAGCCACTTATCCGGCTCTCAGGGTGGCGGGGATGCTGGAGCCTATCCCAGCAGTCATTGAGCGGTAGGCGGGGGGACACCCTGGACAGGCTGCCAGGCCTTCACAGGGCTGACACACACCCACACACACACACATTCACACCTGGGGACAATATGTTAAAATAATATTAAAATATTATTATATGATTAATTATTAATTTTTATTAATTATTCGTTATTTTAATAATAATTAAATTGAATACTTATTTTTATTAATTTCTATAATATTATAGTAATTATTATTAATTATATATTCATAATCGATATTATCTTATGATATATAAAATTATTAATATATTAATAATATTATGATTAATATTAATAATGTTGATATATACCCTACATTATCTACATTAGTGATTATGAGTTTAAGGTAAATAAGCTGACCAGATGCCGTCTTTTTTCCCCAGACATGTTCTCTTTTTGAGGCTGGAAATATCGGTCTGGGGAATATTGTGAATAGTACACATGGCCATTATAACTCTAGTTAATGGTCACAAGAATGTGCATATGAAACTGGTCGTTATGTCACTGTACTGTTTATAAGGGTGGGGACACCTGCAGTCAGTTTGGACTGAAGAGGTCACGTGATGAGTGACGTTGTCTTAGTTGAGTTTATCTGTCAATGAACGTTGTGTCCAGATGAACTGATTCAACCTGTGATTGGAAATCTTTGATTTCCTTACCTGGATTATTGAGCATGCATCAAGACATGTCCGGGATTTCCTGTTGCTTGTTCCTCAGACTGTATATACACAATAGTTGACGGTAGGCTGATACACTGGGCATTTCTCAATATCAAGTGCTCCATGCTTCTCGAGATAAATTTGGGGGTACAAACAAATGTGTAGATCTCTCAGATTATAGTTTAAGATAAGACACTCTTGCCAGGGTTTGCATCAAAATCTGTGAACTGTGACCCTACATGATTTAATATCCCCCTGTAGTGTTAGTTACTGGATCAACCTAGTGTGTTTATATCATGGACTGTATAAAAAGATGAACGTAGTAGCTGGGACGTCACCCATGGGTTTCTGAAGGGGCATTTTGAAGCCTAAAGTTTGGCTTTATGCTCGCTACCATCTTGTCAGGTTGTTGGAGCCGGAAAATCCAAATGTGGGCAAGGGAGTGGTGCCAGGTTGGGACCTCGGCAGTTGATAAAGTTGCATACCTGTCAATCAAGGCAGACACTCCTTCACCATACCACTTTTTAAATCCTTAATGTCTTCGTAACGGAACAACAATTTTCAAAATGACCACCCTCACATTCTGTGCCCAAAAGTTTGATTTTGTGTTGAACTAAAATTCAACTTGATGAAAAATATTCAGTTTGGCTTGTTTATGGTGATTTTTATATTTATACATTTGTTTATTGTAATTTTTCTGCTGTCATTATTGAAGTTGTTCGGAAGGATGAGGCTGAGACAGAACTTGAGGAGTCCGCCATGGCATCTTCATCTTCACAGAGTCAGAGGCTCCTCTCCACCCACCAGAGGATATCAGCGTCATGACTGAAGGTGTGGAGGTACTGAATGAGATGCCATCAGTCGCTAATGCTTGTGCCATGTTGTTTGGCCTCATTTATGCACTTAAACTGACTTATCGCACTGAGCTCAAATTTACCGTCGATACCTTTTAAAAAATCTTCATGGAGATTGACAATAAAGCAAGTGGAGAGTACATAGCCCGAGTGTCAAGCTGCAGACTTCTGACCAAACTGAACCTTTATTTAGTTATTTATTTATTTGGTTTTTGGGCTTTTGCCCCTTTTTCTCCCCAATTGTATCCGGCCGATTAGCCCACTCTTCCGAGCCGTCCCGGTCGCTGCTCCACCCCCTCTGCTAAACTGGGGAGGGCTGCAGACTACCACATGTGGAGTCGCCAGCCGCTTCTTTTCATCTGACAGTGAAGAGTTTTGCCAGGGGGACGTAGCGCATGGGAGGATCACGCTATTCCCCCCTAGTTCCCCCTCCCCCCTGAACAGGCGCCCCGACCGACCAGAGGAGGCACTAGTGCAGCGACCAGGACACATACCTACATCCGGCTTTCCACCACAGACACGGCCAAATGTGTCTGTAGGGACGCCCGACCAAGCCGGAGGTAACACGGGGATTCGAACTGACGAGCCACGTGTTGGTAGGCAATGTAATAGACCACCATGCCACCCGGACACCCCCACTGCATTTCTTTCTATGGTAAAACCCTGTATTTATATGGTAAAATATGGAATCAAATTCTAGCCGTAACCGTAAAATCAGCAGTTCTAATATCCTTTTACCATAATAGAAGAAAACGTTATACCGTATTTATTACAGGAAAGTTCTGGCAAGCACAGCTGCCAGGTTTTTACTGTAAAAACACTTTTTTTACAGTGCACCACAAGAACAGCTTATTCCTTACAACAGCAGGCCTTTCTAATAAGTCCCCAGACACCCACAGATCCTGACACCGCCTCCCTCCCCCCTTCTATCTCCCTTCCTGTGCTCTCTGAATATGGACACCTTGCATAAAACCTACACTACCCTGTAAACAACTCTTATTCTGTAAATAATTTCTTACAGTTCCTGCCACCCAGTGTCGGGCATCAGGGGCTGCCATCTGTTCTCATGTTCAACTCTGAACCGGTGGTGGTTGCACTTTAGCGCACCTTACTTTTACTTTACTTTTACCTTATTTTTATTTTATTTTACCTTGTTTATATATTTTATTTATTATTCTTTTTAACTTTTATCTTTACCATTTACTGTTAATCTTTCCCTCGTGCAATAACATACCAAGACATTCCTTGTATGTTCTTGTACTTGGCGATAAATATGATTGTGACAGCACATGGACAGACCAGACACAGCAGCACCATGCTGCAGCCTGCAGACCATCAGAGGGAAAGGAAAGCGAGAAATCCCAATCAGCGGCTCTTCTGGCAGCAGCACAGTGGCTCGCCCACGCCTCTCGCGTAGTGCGCCTTTTTGTTTGACCTTGAATATGGCCTAGTATCCTGCAACCTACTAGCATGTTAGGCCACATAATGTTTTTATAAATACAATTTCAAATATGAAAGAGCCAGGGCGGCACGGTGGCGCAGTGGTTAGTGCAGTTGCCTCACAGCAAGAAGGTCCTGGGTTTGGACCCCAGGGTTGTCCAAATTAGGGGGGGTCATCCCAGGTCGTCCTCTGTGTGGAGTTTACATGTTCTCCCCGTGTCTGCATGGGTTTCCTCCGGGTGCTCTGGTTTCCTCCCACAATCTAGAGACATGTAGGTCAGGTGAATCGGCCGTACTAAATTGTCCCTAGGTGTGAATGTGTCAGCCCTGTGATGGACTGGCGACTTGTACAGGGTGTCTCCCCTCCTGCCGGCTAATGGCTGCTGGAATAGGCTACAGCATCCCGTGACCCCTAAGTAGGATAAGCGGCTTGGCTAACGGATGGATGGATGAAATAGCAGTTCTTCTAATAATAATTTCCTGCCCTGATTCACCCAATGATATACTGTTCTTCAGGCACTCGTGGTTTTCATAGCACCCTCCATCTAACTAACCTAAACTAGTGGAGGTGGCTGTTCCTTGACGTAATCCAAGTCTGTGATGTAGAAATGCAGGATTTTTACAATTTCTTTTCTTACAATTTCATATAGCAGATGCTTTTATCCAAAGCGACATACATCCGAGAGTTAATACAACAAAAGCAAGGATGTAGTCGGGGTGACAACACAAGTTAGTGCCAAAAAACAAAGTTCAACTACGCGGCACGGTGGTCCAGTGGTTAGCGCTGTCTCCTCATGGCAAGAAGGTCCTGGGTTCGAACCCGAGGGTTGGCCAACCTTGGGGGTCATCCCAGATCATCCTCTGTGTGGAGTTTGCATGTTCTCCCCATGTCCAGATGCCACCAGGAGCTGAGCCACGTGACCACCATCACCCTGTAGACCTTGTCCTCTGGCTACTAGGATATTTATTTTAAATTACATTTTTGTTCTGGAGGAGGACCCTCAGACCCCCTTGCCAATTATGTATCTTTCCAAGTTTGCACCCCCATTTTATAACAGAGCCAGGTGCCCATGTTGTGCTCCGAATTGTTTTTCATGTAATTATGGAGAGCCAAGAGCCCGTTGAGCTCTACACCCACTGAGTTTTGTAAAGAACTGATATGCAAAGAAATAGACAGAAGGCATCTACAATGAATCTCATCTCAGAATTGTATCTGCTTTCAATTTAACTTCATGATGGTGTATCTGATGTGCTGGAAGTGTGAGTTAATTAGGGGTCCAAGCCCCAGGGGCTGGGAACCCTATTGCATCTGCTCAGATTTTTATTTTTATTTTTGTAAATTTTTGAAAAAAATTTCTGTTGGTAAAAGTGGTACTGCAGCCTACACCGTAACAGATTCTACAAAACCTTTTGGAGGGCTGGTACAGAACTTCGCACTTACACCAGATGCAAAAAATGACACGTCAACCAGTTGGTGGCGCTATTTTGAAGGTCAACGCGTTTTGGCGTGTAACTCCCAAACCGTACATCGGACATTCAAAAACTTTACATGCACAGATTCACTGAGCATAGCTGGTCTCTTTAGCAAATTTGCGAAAATAGCCAAAACTACTTTTTCGAACTCCTCCTAGGCCGTGCGTTCGATTTACACGAAACTTGGCACACATCATCTACAGTCACTCAAGGCAAAAAGTCATCGAAAGAATTTTGATCCGTTGCTCGGTTTTGATTTGACGGATCAATGAACCTTGACTGAAAAACAGTGATTTTCCATGACGGTGCCATAACTCATCAATGCATTGACATATCAACTTGAAATTTTAGACGTATATCATGTATTGTCAAAGGATCCTAACCCATGAAGTGCGTTTCATTTGTCCAGTAGGGGGCGCTATAAATTGGAGAAGTTTATATCTCATAATTGGCACACTGGATTTGGATGAAATTTGGAGTGCACGATCTAGGATCATACTGGAGTTGATACTTGCAATTTGGCCATGATTGGAAAAAGTGGGCGTGGCTTATGACAAAAATGTAAATTTCATCTGCAAAACTTCAAAAATGCCCCAACATTTCCCAAAAATCACCTGTACATCCTACAGATCTGAGATGATGTGAGCAGATCCAGTAAGTGATGTCAAAACTTTGCTACACTGCAACATATGGTCAATTCAGAAGTCCGTCACTCTATATTTTTCAAAATATGAAAAATCATAAAACATAAGTATTTCTGCACAGATTTATTCAATTGCTACCAAAATCGCCACAGACATTCTCGAGAATGAACATATCAAGTGGTTCAAAGGGCGTTCTAATCGGTCAAAAAATGCATCCACAGCAATGTACAATATATGCCTGTACAGTGTACAATATACGTAATTTTTTTATTTTCAAAAATATTTGATCAAACTATTCCAAAATATTTGACAGGACACGGAACACTACCAGAAGGATGTGTGAATTTTTTCATATTTTTATCACCAACGATTTTTGTGTTATAAGCGTTTAAAGTATAAGGGACAACATGCAGCTCTTTAGCAGCAATAATGCTAGTGGTTCAAGGTGGCATATCTTGTTCACAGTAACTCCGATTAACATGAAACTTGGTCCGCTAATAAGTCATGTATCCCTGAGGTGCTGTGCATTATTTAGTGGTAATTGGCCACTAGGTGGCGTTATGCTGCAAAATCATGAAATGCGCTAAAATTATATTTCCAAACTACTTGTAGCCTGTCAGTGTGATCAAAATTAAGCTTTGCAGCTAACAGCTATGTACTCTTGTGAGCACCATTCAGTAAAGAAAATTTTATAATGCAAATCATTATCACCCCAAGTCCACTCTACTGCCCTTTGACACTGCTATACAACGCACTACAGGAGTATAACTACACATTTCTTTCAAAATCAGCAAACAACTCACAGAATTACACATGAAAAACTGTAAAATAGCCCTCTGCTTTCACATCTTTGGCTTAGACACTGCCATTAGCTACGTCTATTAAGAATTAATCGCAGTTTACTGATGACGGCTTCACGCATTCACTGCATAGATGCTAAACTCAGATGCAACATACTCATGCTTCATTATATACTCCCACTTCAAAAGTTTTAATTAAAATACCAATAAGTTCACGGAATCTCAGAACAAGGTTTACACCTGGCTACATTTCTTACACTTTATTGAATAACTCACTGCAAGACTGCCAAGAAACACTCTGAAGTTAGTGGAAGACAACCTCTTCGCTCCTGTCAGCCCGACACATGCGTCCATGTGAGTCAACGCTAGAATTGTACTTCTCCTAAAAAATATACTACATGCTCTTTGACTTTTATTATTCAATACTTAACACTCAATGTTGTTGAAAAGCATATATAGCCTAATGCTACTAATTTTTCCCCACGTTATCCGTAAATGTCATTATATTCTTTTAGACAAATATTTTGTTTTTCTTTGAGCCCCAACCCACACGATGTTAATAAACTGTTCCAGTTTCATCAATAATCCTTTGTTTACTTCATATGTTATCAATAGTTGTGCGCTATATTCACAACCATACTCATACACCATCTTGACGGACAGCTTTACGACCACCGTCGCTCTTTAAGACTGAGACTTGCATCCATTGACTTACATGGGGGGCTTGGACCCCGTTAATACCTGCTTGCAGGTCAAGTCTATTGTTGTTTTGTTTCTTTTCAAATCTGAAACTTGCAAACTCTTAACTTCCAAACAACTTAGAATACAGATCACAATGTTATAAATTCATCAACCTTCAAATCTTTTAAGACAGGGAAGAGAGGGGAAGGTGAGATGGACAAAAAAAAGGGATGGAGGGGATGGAGGAGAGGTTGAGAAGAGAAAGATCAGGGGGAAATGAGAGGGGGAGGTAGAGAGACAGCCAGAAAGGAAGTGGTAGCTTTTGTAGAGTTTTGTAAAGAAGGCTAATATCAAACATATTTTACAGTGCAAAATGCATGCACACACTTAACACTAGCGGCACGATGGCCCAGTGGTTAGCAATGTTGCCTCATAGCAAGAAGGTCCTGGGTTCGAACCCCAGGTTGTCCCTGGCCCTTTCTGTGTGGAGTTTGCATGATCTCCCCGTGTCTGTGTGGGTTTCCTCTGGGTGCTGCGGTTTCCCCCCACAGTCCAAAGACATGTAGGTCAGGTGAATTGGCCATACTAAATTGTCAATTGATGTGAATGTGTCGGCCCTGTGATGGACCGGCAGCCTGTACAGGATATCTCCCCGCCTGCTGCCCAGTGCCTGCTGCGATATGTTTCAGCATCCCCGCGACCCTAAGTAGTATAAGCGGCTTAGATAATGGATGGGTGGATGAAATAGCCATTCTTCTAATAATCATTTCCTGCCCTGATTCACCCAATGATATACTGTTCTTCAGGCACTCCTGGTTTTAATAGCACCCTCCGTCTAACTAATCTAGACTAGTGGAGGTGGCTGTTCCTTGACTTAATCCAAGTGTGTGATGTAGAAATGCAGGATTTTTACAATTTCTTTTACAATTTCATTTAGCAGATGCTTTTATCCAAAGTGACATACATCTGAGAGTTAATACAACAAAAGCAAGGATGTAGTCACGAGGCGACAATGCAAGTAAGTGCCAAAAAACTAGGTTCAACTACACAGCATGGTGAGTGCTGTCGCCTCATGGCAAGAAGGTCCTGGGTTCGAACCCGAGGGTTGTCCAACCTTGAGGGTCATCCCAGACCATCCTCTGTGCGGAGTTTGCATGTTCTCCCCATGTTCAGATGCCACCAGAACAGCCCAGGACCTGAGCCATGTGACCACCATCCCCCTGTAGACCTTGTCCACTGACTACTAGGATATTTGTTTTCTGGGGGATGACCCTCAGACCTCCTTGCCAATTATGTGTCTTTCCAAGTTTGCACCCCCATTTTATAACAGAGCTAGGTGCCCATGTTGTGCTCCAAATTGTTTTTCATGTAATTATGGAGAGCCAAGAGCCCGTTGAACTCTACACCCACTGAGTTTTATAAAGAACTGGTGTGCAAAGAAATAGACAGAAGGCATCTACAATGAATCTCATCTCAGAAACTTGCAGTTTCTCGAAATCTCCAAACAACTCAGAATGCATATCACAATGTTGGAAATGTTCCAAAGAGGCCCTGACACACCAGGCCAACGGTGATCATCTGTGACTCTAGTTTTTGTGGTGTGTCCCGCACCGTCGGCACTAGTTGGACCCTTGTCGGCAGCTTTGCGGCCAATTCAGCATGTTGAATTGGCGCACCCCATCGGTGGGAGAGATCGCTTTGATTGGCTGTTCAGCTTAGCGAATCAGTGCAGAACATACATGCTAGTTGGCTGTCAGCTGTAGTCTTTGCAGTGTGTTCAAGTGCTACTTTTTGGCCCAGATGACAAGCAATGTGAGGCGACGCAGCAGTCGGCCTTTGTCGCCACTAGTTGATTTGGTGTGTCTGGGCCCTAAGGGCTCAGATCGCTTTAGCCACCTCTTCAGGCTGCACTTCTGGTTAATGAATTCTGGACTGCAAGAGGCCATGGTTTGATTGACAACTTTGAGTTAAGGAACTGACATCGTACCTCATCCACATTGGACATGTTGTCCCTCCAGCGAGTTCTGGGTCTACCCCGGGGTCTCCTCTCAGTTGGACGTGCCTGGTAAACCTCCTCTAGTAGAGCTCTGTCCTCCCAATTACCTGACCCCCAATCTCCCTAGGCTCACTGGTTGTGATTGGGGTATTGAAGTTGTTTTTAAGAATAATTTATTTGTAATCGGATTACATGGGGTACCTTCAATGCTTGGAATTACTTTAATTTAAAATTGTTTGTGAAATCCCAGTATGTTGCTTGGTTGTCTACCGACCACCCAAACCTAACAACTCTTTTTTTTTTTAAATGTACTTTGAACTGTTTACTTTGGTGGTTCTCAAATATGATTGAGTTATTATGGCTGGCGATTTTAATGTGCACATTGACAACCTCTCAGATTCTCTTGCAACCAACTTTTTAAATATTACCAACTCTTTTAACCTTGTTCAACATGTGTGCGGCTCTACTCATGACCATGGTCACACTCTCGACCCTGTTTTTACCTTTGTTCTGACTTTGAACTCTGTCTCAGTTTGATTTTGCCTCCGACCACAAATGCATTGTTTTTGACACCATGCTTCAGTCTTCTGCTCAACCGCAGAAGCGCACAGTACACTCTCGCTTCTTCAATGCCAACTCTGCAGCTACTTTTTCCATCCTGTTTCTCTGATTCTTATACCCCCCCCCCCCGACTCTTCCTATGTTAAGGATCTTGTAACCTGGTTCAATGATCAGTGTGCTTCTGCACTAGATAGCACAGCTCCCTACCCTACTAGGTCACTTTCTTCAGCTAACTCTTGCCCCTGAATTATTGACAACATTCATCAACTGAAAAGGGAAGTCAGAAGAGTAGAGCATAGGGGGAAGAAATCCAAACTCAGGGTCCATCTCCTCTGTCTGAAAGAACTGCTGCTCTTGCTCAACCAAAACATCAAAGAGGTGAGAGTTATCTACTTTGCAGGCCTAATTAGTGACAATAAACTCAATGTGAGGTTCCTGTTTAAAGCCAATGATCAAAGCTTGTAAACCCTGCCCATCCTGCTGTATCTGCCTACTCCCTAGTACACTGATTTTTTATTTTATTTTTTTGTGTGGATTTTCCCCCCTTTTTCTTCGAACTGTACTTGGCCAATTACTCTTCCGAGCCGTCTCGGTCGCTGCTCCACCCCCTTTGCCGAGCTGGAGGGTGCTGCAGACTACCACTTGCCTCTTCTGATAAATGTGGAATCGCCAGCCCTTTTTTTTTTTCACCTGACAGTGACAAGTTTCACCAGGAGGACGGAGCACGTGCAAGGATCATGCTATTCCCCCCAGTCCCCCCCCCCCCCCGAACGGGTTTTCCGACCGACCAGAGGAGGCGCTAGTACAGCGACCAGGACACATACCCACATCCGGCTTCCTACACGCAGATACGGCCAGTTGTGTCTGTAGGGACGCCTGACAAAGCCAGAGGTAACACAGGGATTTGAACTGGCCATCCCCTTGTTGGTAGGTAACGGAATAGACCACAATGCCACCTGGACTTTTGAACACTGTGGATTTTTTTTTTTGTCTTCCTTTGATGACAAAATCAATAATATTTGATCGAATTTTAACAATGGTAATATTTCCTCTCATTAATCACTCTACTGTCCTACTCTCCTGTCTGATTCTCTCCGACCTCTGCACAAATCTCATTGATACTGTATATTATATTGCACCTGTCCTCTTGTCCTTAAGTTGTAATCGCCCCCAAATTCCTTATAGAGGTCATGCCTACCCTGGGCCCAACCTACTCTCTATTATTAATCTTTCTCTTACTTCTGGCTGTGGTCCTGATGGGTTTAAGATGACAAGCGTCCAACCTATTTTTAAAAAACCTGCCCTTGATCCAACCCAACCAAATAACTACAGCTGTATTTTACAACTACCATTAATCTCTAAAATTCTTGGAAAAAACCGTTGCACAGCAGCTCCTTGAGGTCATTGTAAGACGATATTTTCAATAAATTCCAATCTGCCATTCACCACCAACATAACACAGAAACAGCACTACTAAGAGTGACAAATGACATCCTCATGTGAGCTGACAATGGCGAATATTCTACCTTGGTCCTGCTTGACTTAACTGCTGCTTTTGATAAATACTATTGATCACTCCATCTTGGTTCCACTTTAAAAAAGTTGGTTGGTATCTCGGGCTTTACTCTCAATTGGCTCTTGTCGTATCTGTCGAATAGAAAGTTTCAGGTTGTCATAGAAAACTTTGTGTCCTCAACTGCTGTTATATTCTGTGGCGTTCCGCAGGGTTGGTCCCATTATTTTCTTACTTACATGTTACCCCTAGGCAATCTGTTTAGCCAGTTCAATTGCATCGCTCACCACTGCTACGTTGATGACATGCAGCTGTATTTTTCAGTTAAGCCAAACAATAGGGGCAATATTGGTACCCTTCATGACTGTCTGGCTGCTATTAAGGAACGTACATCACTCAGTTTCCTTCAGGTCAGCTCAGACAAAACCAAGGTTCTCCTTATTGATCCTAGTAAGTTTGTCACAGAAATGAAACCCTGTATCAGCCCTCTGGCCACCAGTGTTAAGTCAAGTCAAATCAATTTTGTTTCTATAGCCCAATATCACAAATTACAAATTTGCCTTAGTGGGCTGTTAATGTTAAACCCTCAAGAACTCTGGGTTTACTCTTTGACCAAAATATGGACTTTGACACACACATAGTATACAAGCTTGTGCAAACCTGCTTTTTCCAACTCCGGAATATCGCAAAAATCAAATCAATGCTATCAACCAGAGATCTAGAATCACTAATCCATAATTTTCTTTTCTCCTGTCTCAGCCAAGCAGCCCTGTCCCACCTGCAACTCGTGTAAAAGGCTGCAGCCAGGCTGCTAACCACACCAATCATAGATCCCACATCATACCAATACTCGCATCCCTTCATCGGCTCCCCGTAAAGTATAGAATAGACTTCAAGATACTTCTTATTACATATACGGCCCTACATGATCTTGCCCCCTTTTTACAATTCCAAACTTTTGCATCCTTACTCCACCTCTAGGCCACTCAGATTTTCTGATGAGTGTCTATTATTTATATCCCCCCAAAGAAAAATCCAAGGGTGACTGTGCTTTTGCCATCAGGGCCCTCTAGAACAAAATCTCCCCCTCTGTTAGATCAGCTGAGGCTATAAACAAATAAAAAAAAAAACTGGGGGCATTCAGGTGGCGTGGCAGTCTATTCCGTTGCATACCAACACGGGGCTTGCCGGTTCGAATCTCTGTTACCTCCGGCTTGGTCGGACGTCCCTACAGACACAATCAACCGTGTCGGCGGGTGGGAAGCCGGATGTGGGTATTTGTCCTGGTCTCTGCACTAGCGCCTTCTCTGGTCGGTCAGGGCGCTTGTCTGGGGGGGGGGGGGCTGGGGGGAATAGCGTGATCCTCCCACGTGCTACGTCCTCCTGGTGAAACTCCTCACTGTCAGGTGAAAAGAAGCGGCTGGCGACTCCACTTGTATCAGCGGAAGCATGTGGTAATCTGCAGCCCTCCCCGGATCAGCAGAGGGGGGTGGAGCAGTGACTGAAACAGCTCGGAAGAGTGGGGTAATTGGCCGGATACAACTGGGGAGAAAAAGGTGGAAAACCAATTGTTGTGTTTCTTTTCAACTGTGTTAAAGTCAGCTTTGTAAATAAGAAAGGACAAAGATAAGGCTGTGAGGATAGCATTTTCAAAGTCTATTTTCAATATTTCATAATCAAACCCTAACCTACATTCAACCCTTCACATAAACGTGTAGAAGTAAACACAGTCCATAATGTCCCAGCAGATAAAGTGTCAGCTGCACTTTGTGTGTCAGTTTCTCCACTTGCTCACAAGAGACATTCATACACAGACAGAAAGTTTCTCTGGAAGAAAAAAATAATCCATAAAAACTCTGCAGAAAAGGGCAAACAAAAATCCATGGTGGAGAGTCTTAATAATCCAAAAGAAAGGGCAAGATAAACTTGAAATTCCTCCATGGAACTAGGTAAAAAGAAAAAAAAATCTGTCTCCATTCAATGAGAAATAACCCCAACGACAAAACAATAGAATGATGTCACCTCGAGATCGGATGATACCTCCGTGCTTCATCCTCTATCTCTGGTAAGTGTGGCCTCCAGCTATTTCCACAAATAGCAATTTATAGTGCACTTTAATATAAGAAGTAGCCCAGGTCTCCATGAGACTCCCTGAGTTTTTCCCCAGACACTTTTTGTTATCAAAGCCACTTCAAAAGTTTGTGCGTATGTCAGCTGAAAGCTTTGATGCACAGCTGACCCTAGTAAATGCAACGACATAAAGGATGACAGGAATACATTAACACAACTATAGGGCTATACACACACAGGTTGGAATTATATTAAAGGGATTGCACTTAATAGTTGTTAAACATTCATTCATTCATTATCCAAACCGCTTATCCTGCTCTCAGGGTCACAGAGATGCTGGAGCCTATCCCAGTAGTCATTGGGCAGCAGGCGAGGAGACACCCTGGACAAGCTGCCAATCCATCACAGGGCCAACACACACATTCACACCTAGGTAAATTTAGTATGGCCGATTCACCTGACCTACATGTCTTTAGACTGTGGGAGGAAACCGGAGCACCCGGAGGAAACTCACGCAGACACGGGGAGAACATGCAAACTCCACACAGAGGATGACCTGGGATGACCCCCAAGGTTGGACTACCCCGGGGCTCGAACACAGGACCTTCTTGCGGTGAGGCGCCCGCACTAACCACTGCACCACCATGCTGCCATAGTTAACATAGTGGTTAACATAATTGTTAACCAGTGTTTTGTTAACGTGGCCTAAAAGTAAAGTGAATCCTATTTCAACTTATGTGGCGGTGCTACATAAACCCCTATCCAGCCAGAGGCTTCTGAGGTAAAACACCATGGTATCTTTTAAGATTAACCACATTTACATTATCTTGTTTTTCAAGTGGGTTACTCCATCCTACTCTGTAATTTAATGGCCCTAGTTTTTTTTAAAAATAGTAGCAAGCCCTTCCCACTTAGGCACTATCTTTACAGAAAATGTCTCACTGGCATTGGAGGGAGGGTGGGACCTGACCCAGACTAAGTCACTCTGCTGAAAGTGCACTTCTCTCCTGTGGGAATTATAATACTTAGCTTGCCCGGCCTGGTGCACTCACACTCCATTTAACCTCCTCTGCCATCTTCTGCTGTCTTTCCTAAGGGTTGTAAGCAGCTTGCTGCTTCAGACAGTGGGTTGTGTATGAGCCTCTCCAGTGGACCTTGGAGTTTCCTACCCGGGGCAAGCTCAGTGGGGGCCTCTCCAGTGGTCTCCTGTTGGCTGTATTGAGGGGAAAGTAGAACTCGGGTATCCACTGGTCCCATGTGTGGTGATACTGTCTGATGAATGATGCAATCGTGGTTTTTAATGTTCGGTTGATGCGTTTGTAAAGGTTGGTTGTGAGCGGTAACTGGTAGTTAGCTTTTATATTACCCCCCCATGTCTTTCAGAGGTCAGTTAGGAGGGTGGCGGTAAACTACGGTCCTCTGACTGATACCAGGTACTGCGGCCATCCCAGTGGGTGAAGATCTCCTTCCTGAGGATCTTGACAAGACAAGGTGTTTTGCTGTCTGTCAAGGGGAACATTTCTACTCACTTGGAATGTTAGTCAACCACCATGAGGAGGCAAGATTTGGCCTTTTTGCTTCTTGGGAATCGACCCATAAGTTCTATTCCCAGAATCTCCCCTGGTGCTGTGAATTCTGTGCTCTGCAGTAGACCTGATGGCTTGGTGTTGTCTGCCTTGTACTGCTGACAGGTTACACAAGACTCGGTGTGACCAGGCAACCTCCAGGACCCGCAACGGGGTCTTCAGCCTGCCAAGATGACCACCCAATTGATTGTCATGAAAGTACAGAGGGAACTCAGGGAACAGAGACTGGGGAACAACCAATTGGAACTTTTCCCTTTGGTCTCATAAGGGGACTCTTTGGTACAGCTCCCCCTGATGGATGAGGAAGCGAATGTGGTCAGGAGGACCTAATGAATGCAGACTATCTTGTTTTAGGTCACACATCTTTTGGCCCTTCTCCTGCACCTGGGCAATTTCTGCCAAGGTGATAGGCAGATTGGAGTTTGTTTTAGTGGGGACAGCAAAAAGGGGTGATGGATGAATGGAGAGGGGTTCATACAATCTAGACCAAGGGTGCCCAAACTTTTTCCCTTGGGGGGCCAAAACTGAAACTTAATGGTGGGCCAGAAGCAAACATCTATTGTAATTTACCATTAACATGCATGTTAAGATCCAAGTTCCCTTAATTTGACGTTCTTTTAGCTTGGATATAAATTATTTAAATAACAACATAACATTACATGTTTCAGTCACAATAAAAATTTATTTTTTGTAAGGTGCTTTCATTACATCACATTTAAATTTTTTAATTACATTTTAATTTAGTTCAAGTGCAGGTAACTCAATTTCATACAATCAGAACCAGAAGTAAACATAACATGATTTGGTGCTTAACTTCAGTTATCCAGTGCAAGTCAAGTTTATTTATATAGCACATTTAAAACAACCACAGTTGAACCAAAGTGCAGCACAAGCTTAAAATACAATATAAAATAAGTGACACATATGAATATAAAAATATATGTAAAGAAGACATAATAAAATAAGGAATATAAAACGTAAACAATAAAACATAAGAGTAAAGTTTATTTGCACAATAAAATCACATTGTCAAGCTTGAATTTAATGCCAGTGAAAAGAGGTAGGTCTTTAACAAAGATTTAAAAGTGTCTAGGGTCTGAGCAGACCTTATGTGTACTGCTAAGTTGTTCCAGAGATCAGGGGCAGCCACTGCAAAGGCTCTGTCGCCCCTAGTCTTAAGCATGGATCTCGGAACATGTAAGAGCATCTGTGCATGACCACTTGCAATATCAGAGAGCACCGCTAGTGAGATACATGGAGCTGGTCCTTGCCTTTTACAAGTCGGTGAATGTTAGGCTGCAGCTGACTCACTGGCAGGGTGAGGATACTCTGCAAGTCAGTGTTAGTAAGTGAACTTCTGAGCCTAGTCTTGTTCAGGTTCATGAGACTGAACGTCTGTTCACAGATGTAGGTGCTACCAAAAAGGGAGAGCATAACCAGTTTCCTTATCTTTTGTTACCTGTCTGCTGGGACACATTTGTAGTAGTCTTGCAGATGGAGAGGATTGAACTTCTTTTTGAGCTCTGAGTCACACTGAAATTCAATCAGTTCCACCTGAAGTTTATCACTAACTGAGTCCACACTGATGGTGAAGGGCTGGGAAAACAACTCCAAGTCCTTCGCACTGTCCCTGAAGTCCTCAAAATATCTGTCAAACTCCTGGGCTAGGTTGCTGAGAAGTGTAGCATATTCAGACAGACTCTCTTCCACCATGTCTACCTCTCTGAGGCTGGGAAAGTGTGCCAAATTCCCTGAGAAGCGGAGAGAAAGAGTTGTAGGTAGGTAGAGAGAGGTAAGTAGGTAGATAGGTAAAAAGAGAGGTAGGTTGAGAGAGTTAGGTAGGTAGAGAGAGAGAGAGAGAGGTAGGTATGTAGGTAAAGAGAGAGGTAGGTAGAGACAGGAGTAGGTAGGTAAAGGGGGTGTAAAGAGGAAAAAGATGTTAAAGGAAGGGGATAGTTTAATTAAATGAATGCATCTAAATAAGACATTTTCAAATAAATGTATCACTGATGTATTGTGGTCTGTGATGTCCAACAGAAAAGCCAGGTGAGAGAGCCATTTCCCATCAGAGGGTCCGCCATCAGGCTGACCGGCCCTGTAACCAATAAGGTTCTGAGCCCTTAACATGCAGAGTTTGTGGTTCAGCCCACGCACACTGTAGACGTTATAGATTGTGCCTCAACTGCTTCAATCCTATTAATATAAGACATGAGTGCCCGCAGACCCCACCCATGCAACCCCCTTCTCCCTCCAATGCTGATTTATACTAGCTCGCCTGTGTAGTGAGAGGGATAGCATGGGCGGTGCTGGTGACACCCTCAGTGAAGAAGAGGATTTGCAGTCAACCTACGTGAACTGCAGTAGTACTCTGATGACAAAACAGTGATTGTTGTGGGTTCACATAGAGTGGAAGGAGCTAGCGACCTGTTCTATGCTCCAGTGTCCATTAGGGGCCAGTCTTCATCGAAGGGGATGCTCAATTCATGTCATGCATGCTCAGTGTAGAGGCAGAGTCCAAGCTTAGAGCTGCGGGTGTTCCCCCGAATCAAGTAAAGTCAATTATATTTGTATAGCCCAATATCAGTCCTCAGCTTGTGCCCAAAAAGGTGGTTCTTGTTGGCGACACAACCCAGATGTATCTATGACTTGGACATTGAGATTTATGGATCCAAGCTCATTGTGCTGACTTTCCTTGTTCCAGGGCAGAGGGATGAGCTTATTATTGGAAGCAATGTTATTAGGCCCATAATACAGAGGGTGAAGTCTGATGAGAAGTACTTGGAGCTTATCTACTCCCAACTTCTCGGACCCTGAGGGTGAGCAGTTTCTTCAGTTGCTCAGTTGCATCACTCGTTGGTCTGGTGCTGAAATGCCCGGCAGGATTTTTACTGTTAGGCTACGACAGGCTGTCACCCTTGCATCACAACAGGATATCTTGTATGAGGAAAGTTGCCCAGAAGTGTCCCTGTGTCACCTGGGAGCACTATCATTGTGGAGCCCACCTCTTAGCGTTCAGCTCCTAAAGACATCATTATCGTACTGCTTGTGGCACCGATGTGGGGAGATCACTGGGTCCTGATGAAGATCCTCAACCCAACAAAAAGACCTGTGACACTGCACCGCAATGCAAGAGTGGCAGGTGTATTTTCTTGTGTTGCTGTGGAGGACCTTCCACTCTCCCAGGGGTTGAGTAGACCACAGGCTGGTCAGACAGCTGACCCTGTCTTCAACTCGGATAGCACCTCTGTTCCTTCTCAGCGGCTTAAGGATTGTGGATTGGCAGACATCGACCTTGAAAGCTGCTAAGTGTCAGATGAATGGAAACAGCAGCTGGCTATCTCGGGCTCACTTACCAGGATGTTTTCTCCACGGACAAGCTGGACTGTGGGGAAGCGAAGGAGTTTGTCCACCGTATTCACCTCACTGATGATTGCCCCCTCCGGCTGCCCTATTGCCGTGTCCCATCAGCACGCTATCAGGTAAACTGAGAGAGGTGCTGTCTGAGATAGAGTTGAAAGGCATCATCAGTATGTCAATCAGTGAATATGCTTCCCTGCTGGTCCTGGTTTGGAAGAAGTCAGGAGACCTAAGGATCTGCACTGGCTTTTGCTGGCTTAACACCAAGACCGTCAAGGATGCCCACCCACTCTCCCATCAGGCTGACTGTCTTGCTGCCCTTGGTGGAAACGCCTTTTTCAGCACCATGGACCTCACATCGGAGTTCTACAACATCCCCCTCCATGAGTCGTGACAGGTGGTACACGGCGTTTACGACACCCTTAGGCCTGTGTGAGTACAACAAACTTCCCCAGGGCCTGTGCAATAGTCCTGCATCCTTTATGCGGATGATGATCAGTGTCTTTGGTGACTTGAACTTCTCCAGTCTCCTCTGTTGTGTAGGTGATCTGCTTGCCTTTGCTCCATCTGAGCAAGAAGCCCTGGAACGTCTAGAGATGGTCTTCTCACGTCTCAGAACCAACAACCTGAAGCTGGCACAGAAGAAGTGCCACTTTCATCATAGGTCAGTGAGGTTTCTCGGTCATGTGGTGGATAGTGATGGTGTCAGTCGACCAGGAGAAAGTGAAGGTCATTTCAGCCTTCAGGAAGGAGGACCTCATGAATGATGACGGCTGCACTCCATCTCAGCAGAAGGTCAAATCTTTCCTAGGGATGGTGCTGTATTACCATCATTTCAAGGTTGCTGAAGTGTCTTGTGATGTAGGCTGAAAGGTACAGGCTACCGATTCCTGCATGTGTGACAAACCCCAGATAGGCCCCTCCTTGCGGTATTGACCGGACTTCACTTGTGGAGTTGGTGCAACCTAGGCAGCACTCAGCTGGCTAAAACCTAATGGGACCGCGGACTGGAAGTTTTAAAAATCCCACACATCCCTGGCTTGTATGTGCCTAACAAGTGTGGGCAGTCCAGACTCCCATTCCGACCATCACTTGGGGACAACCTTTGGTGGATCCCATCGTTGTCACTCTTGTGTTGCTATGGAACTAGATCCTCCCAGGCCAAGCAGTGTGGACCAGCATCGCGACCTGATCCCCACTTTAATCAAGGCTTTAGCGAATGGCTCTGAGAGTTTTTCGAGGACTGTGCCCCCCCCCCCCCCACAAAGTCCATTGGCAATGCTGTGGAGCGATGGGAGCAAGGACTGATCATCCTGGAAGCTCCTAGCTCCAAAGGCACACAACTGGCAAAAAGGATCTGATGGTCATCTCTACATGAACCCGGGAAACTTTGTGTGGATTCGGCAGCAACCTTGCAACAGAGCACCCCTTTTTAGGGACAGCGCTGCTCCCCCCAATCAGGGGAAGGCCCTAGAAAATGTGGGCTAAAAACAGCTGTTTCCCATGTCTCCTGACTGGAATACCGTGTCCAGTGGGAAATCAATTTCTTGTGGGTGAAATAAGGAAGTTTTTACTCTACTGACTTTTGGAACCTGGAACATTGGGACTCTTCTTCATCGGAATGACTCTGGTACACCAGAACGATGAACTGCCCTTATTGCGGAACAACTCTCTCGCTTCAACATCAATCTTGCAGCTCTCCAAGAGACAAGACTTGCAGATGAAGGCCAACTCGAAGAAAAAGGTCTCGGATATACGTTCATATGGAATGGATTACCAGAAACGGGCCGCCAAATTCATGGAGTCGGCTTTGCGATCAGATCCAAACTTGTCCGTGACCTGAATCTAACACCTGTCTGCATTAAGGAACGCATCATCTCCATCAGATTACCACCCAAAAATGGATACTTCCTGACTGCCATCAGCGCTTATGTTCCGACTCTTGATGTTGATGATGAGGCGAAAATAGCTTTCTACAGCACCCTATCAAGAACTAGTTCCACCGTTCCAGCAGCTGACAAGCTCATCCTTATGGGTGACCTCAACGCTTGCATTGGCAGAGACAGTACAACATGGAGCTCCTTGGGGAGCATGGAATCGGTGAATACAACTACAATGGAAGCCTTCTCCGTGGCCTCTGTGTGGAACATGGCCTCACCATCACAAATACTATCTTTCAACTGAAAATGAGCCAGAAAACTACCTGGATGCACCCGTGATCCCACCATTGGCATCTTATTGACTTTGTGATTGTACGCATGAAGGACCGATCCAAAGTCCATGTCACCAAGGCACTCCCACATGCTGATGATTGTTGGACTGATCATAGGCTGGTCATCTCCAAGCTCCATCTGTGACTCAAACCCAAGCCTAGACGCCCTGCCATGACCATCCTGCTAAAGAAAATCGATGTCCGAAAGCTTGAAGATCTCAGCGTAAGAAGAAGCTTCTGGACTAAGATCAGGGAAGTCCTGAAGGATGTTGCTTTCATCGAAAACAACCCCGCATCAAACTGGATAAACCTAAAAATTATTCTTCTCCCTGTAGCTGAAACCGAAATTGGTATTCTCAAAAGACACCAGTAGGACTGGTTTGATAACAACAACCAGCAAATTCTCAACCTGATCAGCACGAAGAATCAAGCTCGTCTCTCCTGGGAGAAAGATAGAACCTCCAAGACGAAAGAAAAGCACTACAAGAAACTGAAGTCAAACACCTAAGCTCAACTCCGCCCCATAAAGGATGCTTGGTGGCAAAGTAAAGCCCTTGAGATCCAGGGCTACACAGCCCAGAAGCACCTCCATGACTTCTTCTCTGCTACTCGTGCCATCTATGGGCCCATCAAGCCCGCACCAACACCAATGAAAGCAGAGGACAACGTAACAATTCTGAGGGATGACGTAGCCATCAGTCAACGATGGAAATAGCACTTCCACCAGCTCCTCTGCAAACCATCACGAGTGTCTCTGGACTGCCTTGATGGCCTACCTACTCTGCCGCAAAAACCATGGATGTCTGCACCTCCTTCTGCCAAGGAGCTTCAAACAACGATCGCTCAGATGCACAAGAACAAAGTGGCTGGCCCCGACGGAATCGCTGCAGAACTGTACAAGTATGGAGACTACCTCTTCGGAGTCAACTGTACGAAATCATCCTGCAGATCTGGGAAACCCGGACCACCCCAGCTGATTTCAGAGACGCAAACATCGTTACCATTTTCAAAAAAGGGGACCGAGGAGTATGAGGCAATCACAAAGGAGTTTCCCTCCTCTCAACAGCTGGGAAAATTCTGTCTGTCTGTAAATTAGCAAAGAAGTTCTCCCCGAATCCCAAAGCAGTTTTCGATCCCACAGAGCAACCATCGCTATGATCTTTGTGGCACGACAGCTCATGGAGAAGGCAAGAGAACAACAGATGACAAGGGCCCCACTGGAGAGCATTAAGACCTTTGCTCCTCTGGAACTTGTTTGCGTTGACTTTTGGTAAGCTGAAGACAAAAAGGACAAGTCTGTGGATGTTCTTGTGATCACCGATCACTTCACAAAGCTGGCACATACTTTTCCCCGTCAGGACCAGACTAACAAGAGGGTAGCCAAGAAGCTGTGGGATAGCTTTTTCTCCATGTATGGCTTCCCTCAGCGCCTCCATTCTGAACAGGGATTGAACTTCAAAAGTGAGCTGATCACTGAGCTCTCGAAGGTGTTAGGGGTTGACAAATCCCATACCTCACCTACCACCCTATGGCGAACGGTGGTACAGAGAAGTTTAAACGCACCCTGGGCGACATGCTGAGATCTCCACTCATCCGGTCCAAGCAGAAATGGCCGCAGATGATCCAAATCACAACCTTTGTATATAACTGCACTGCTCATGAGATCACCGGGTTTGCACCTTTCTACTTGACGTTTGGGAGCGTTCCTACCGGATCAGGGATCAGGAGGGAAATTAATGAGTTTTTCATCAGAACCTGCTGCTCCAGGTCAGCTTCTTGCCCCTGAATGAAGCCTTGGATGGTGATGCTGCTCCTATGTCCATGCCTGTCTCTAGTGTGGCCAATGGCCCTCCTAAATCTGATTGGCATGAGACTGAGATGTCTGGATTGGACATTGCAGCTGTGACGGTTGAGCCATCCCTTGCTGTTTCCCTTTTGAGTGTTGATGAATGGATGATGGCCACACAGTCTCACGGGTCCCTGAGCAGTCGTCCATTGCTGAGTCCTCTGGTTCAGACCATCCACCTCCTTTCTCTGTGATGGCCTCCCCTGCTTCTGATGGTCCCGCCACTGCTGTGGATTTCCCAACAGCTTTCCCCACTCCTCTACCACAACCATCACATGGCCGTTCCAATCCGCATCAGGCATCAAATGCAGATGGCCAACTTACCTCATGGTTTGGCAGTATTATTAGGCCACTGTGCTTTTTGATTGAGTCCATGGCACAACCTGAGTCCATTTTAATGTTTGAACTCAGCTCCCATGCTGCTATTCACATGTGAGTCAGAGTGGCATGCTACTGCCGTGTGTTTTTTTTTATTATTATTTTTTTAGGGTGTGTTCTTAGGCCACTCTTTATGTTGTCATGGTATACGCTGCTGTGTGAAGCCCAACTTTTCTTTTTTTTTTTTTTCCTTAACCTACATTGTTTAGCCTGAGTAAGGCACCTCACCTGGTCTATGAAGTATGAAGAGTTCTTCCTAGGTGCCAAGCAGGTGTCTAATTCTCTTATCCTTTAGATAGGAAGCTCATATAGCTGGTTCATTCCACTTTGTTGTGTTTGTGTTTTCTATATGGCCAGTGTATTTGAAATGTGGAATTCTTCCATGACCCAAAATTTTGTGAAAATCTAGGGGGGTGAGTGTAACAGAGTCATTCATACTGTCGTAATATATGGTATAATTACACAAAATCTGTGTATAGTTACTAAATTTTTGTTAATCTGACATGCTATGCCTTCAGAAACAATATGCGGAACATTTGTTTAATTCCTGTTCCCCCACGGTCACTTCCATGGGTCCCCCTCTATAAATTATGCCTCCCACCTTTATCTTGTACCTTTTGTGTTCTACATGAGAGAGATAAAAGACACTGTTTTTCTATAAGTTACTTGCTGGCGTAAACTTACCATGTAGCTTGCTAACATATCCCTGTGTCATTTAATTTGTGTAGGGGCTGAAGAGTATATGTCGCTATTGACCAGAGGATTTTGGAGGATTGAGAACCTGCTGCCCCCTGACCGGCAGGTTAGAGATGTAAAATTAACAATAGGATTTATTGTCTTCAGGAAGATTTAATACAACAGAAATGTCTCGTCAGTGTTGCAACAGCTGCAATGCATTCTGTTACATCTGTGGCGAGTATACACTTAAGGCTGAAAGACACACCATGAGTGCACTCATTAAGAAAGCCTATGAGCTCTACTTCAGAATTGGTGACCAAGACAAACCCTGGGCTCCTCACATTTGTTGTGCAACATGCAGTGAACCTGAGAGCTTGGCTCAGAGGTCCTTGGAAGTCAGTGCCCTTTGCAGTCCCAATGATATGGCGAGAACAGAAGGATCACGTGACGCTGTTACTTTTGTCTGACCAATGTATCTGGCTTCGCTACTAAAAATAAGAAATCTATTGAATACCCCAATCTGCCTTGAGCCATGAGACCAGTGCCACATGATGACAGTTTGCCAGCACTGAAGTCACCAGAGACATGGAACCAGATGTGTAAAAAAGGACACTAATCCACATGTTGAACCCTTTATGCCTGGTTATCCTCATCTGATAACACAGCCAGAATTAAATGACCTGGTCAGGGCCTTAGGTTTGTTAAAAGCTACAGCGGAACTATTTGGTTCAAGATTGCAAGGATGGGGTTTGCTGTCAACAGATACAAAAATTTGTATCTTTTGGAACCGTCAAGAACATTTGACAAACTTCTTTACGCAGGTTGACAACCTCTGTTTCTGCACTGACATTTCTCTCTCCACCTACACCAGACCAAAGTTACACATTGATGGATTGTTCATGTATTTGGGTTGTGTTTATGACCAACAACAAAGGCATCTTTTGGTAGATTTGTCAAAGCTAAGCTTGAAAGCTGTCCTGTTACACAATGGCAATGTCCAACCTTCAGTACGCATTAGCTATGGAGTACATATGAAAGAAACCTACAATAACATGGAACAGCTGTTGAAACACATACAGTACAACAATTACGACTGCTCCAATAATCGGGGCATCACAATTCTCAGCCTCCCTGGGAAAGTCTACGCTAAGGTGCTGGAAAGGAGGCTCCAACCGATTGTCGAACCTCGGATCCAGGAGCAACAATGCGGATTCCATCCTGGCCGTGGAACAATGGACCAACTCTTTACCCTTGCGGACGTGCTGAGGGAGGCATGGGAGTTTGACCAGCCAGTCTACATGTGCTGCCCAGCTTAGCGGTGTCCTTCACCATATCTTCCAGATGTCACTTGATTGTAACCAAATCCCTGCTATCTGGAAAGCTTCTAATGTGAAACCTGTACCACAGAACACCAATCCCAGACAACTTAATTATTTTAGACCAGTCGTGCTAACATCATTAATAATGAACTGTGGATGGAAAACTTGGTCCACTGCAGTTTGTTTACCAGGCAGGGAGCGGCGTAGAGAATGTAAAGCTTTTTATACTTAATCACCTATATAAGCATGTAGAAAAGCTGCAAGTGCATGTCAGGCTTTTGTTTGCTGAATTTTCATTGGCATTCAATACAATGCAGCTGCATCTTTTAATAGATAGGTTTCCAAGTGATTTAATTTGCCTCACGAGCTTGTATTATGGATCTTGGACTTCTTTTTTTGTCATTAATATTTTCTCTTATGAGTTTTCTCTTACGAATGAGTGCGGATTCCATGATGGAAGCTTGACGGATCGCAAAAACAGTGAAAGGCAGTATGAAAAAAAATTAGAAATGGCGTCGTTTTTTGATTGATTTATTAATTGATTTGCATCCTTCATACAGATATTTTTTTTTTTGATACTGCAAATTTTTAAAGAAAAATATATACAAAAAATGGTGTCATTTTCCAATCCAGATATATGGGTTGTCCTCTCTCTGACTCTCTTCTCTCTCTTCCCCCTCTTTCCTTTTCTCCTCTCTCTGTGTTTGCTGCATCGCTGCCTGCGTCAACACTGACTGCAAAACAAAGTTCACAATGGAGAAAAGACTGCTTCAGCACACCCTTACCTTGTCAAGCATCACGTTAATTTACTCACAATCTACACACAACTGCCCCCGCTCTCCCCTGCTAGCTGTGTAAATTAGCATTTGAAAGTTTGTAGCAAATCTGAATGAGTTTGAGTTTTTGTTTTTTGATTTTTTTGTTTTTTGCGCTCGCTTTGAGGTTGAGATGTTTTGCTGCATCGCAGGTGGAGGCTTGCTTTTTCACTTTTAACATTTTGTCAGTGGAATTTAGACACGTAATGCTAGCTAACCCGTGATAGATAGCAAGCCCCGCAGATAGCAAAATTGCTGTGGCCCGGACCCGTCCCACACCCGACACTTTCATCCGGCCCACATACCGCGTGGAATGGTGGCACTTGGGCGGTCCGCTCCTGTTTGCCAGATCTGGGCCAGAACCAAGCCATAGCAATGCCGCATGTGACACATATTAGCCAAAGGTGGCCCATATTTGTTTTGTGATATTTGGGCCATATTCACCATTTACCACACGGGCCACTTCAGGGTCACATCCAGATTACATGTTGCTGAGAGCACCGCATCTTTGCCAAAAAGGCCCACATTTGATTTGGCATATTTGGGCCATATTTGCTATTATAGTACATGTGGGCCACTTGTCAGGGCCAGAAGAAGGCCATCAGTGCCGCATCATTGCCTGAAGTGGCCCACATCCGGATGCTATCAGGGCATTCTACAGCTTTGTCGTGAACCCAGTTGCTGCTAGAGACGATGTGATTGATCACAGATACCATAAATGCTGATAACGCAGTGCAGATTTGAATATACTATGGCTTGCGCTGGTAAAATAGGAAACTCTACCTTTAGCAAATTTGTAAAGTTGCGTAAACTATTTCGAGGTGCGTAAACGCTATTTCAGAAATGTAGGAGATACGTAAACACCATTTACGTGCGGTTAATGTCCACTACGGCCCCAATGACAGGGACAAACAAACCATCCATCTATCCATAGATACATACATTTCATCCATCCACACATACATTATAACAATTAATCCAATTCAGGGTCACGGGGACAAACAAACAAACCATCTATCCACCCATCCATCCATTAATGTGATCATTTACATATACAAACATTTCATCGATCCTTCCACCCCACTGTCATTCATCCATCATACCCAGTTTACCCAATTCAGGGTTATGGGGACAAATAAAAATGTAAAAATAAGTTATGATTATTATTATCATTATTATTCCTAATAATGATAATAATGCTATTATTATCAATAGATATAGCTGCAAGCGGCAGTGGGTGGGGACAAAACACTTTGCACAATGCACTTTAATGTAAACTTAGTGAAAACTGCTGAACATGTGTCTCAAATTTCAGGTTGATATTTCAGTGCGTTCATCAGTTATTACACATTTTGGAAAATTATTATTTGGGGGGGGGGGGGGGTTTCCCCCTTTTTCTCCCCAATTGTACCCCCCCAATTACCCCACTCTTCTGAGTTGTCCCGGTCGCTGCTCCACCCCCTCTGCCGACCCGGGGAGGGCTGCAGAATACGACATGTCTCCTCCGATACATGTGGAGTCGCCAGCCGCTTCTTTTCACCTGACAGTGAGGAGTTTCACCAGGGGGATGTAGCACGAGGGAGGATCACGCTATTCCCCCCCAGTCCCCGGCCTCTCCCCTGAACAGGCGCCCCGACTGGCCAGAGGAGGCGCTAGTGCAGCGACCAGGACACATACCCACATCCGGCTTCCCATCCGCAGACACGGCTAATTGTGTCTGTAGGAACGCCCGACCAAGCCGGAGGGAACACGGGGATTTTATCCGGCTATCTCCATGCTGGTAGGCAACGGAACAGACCACCACGCCACCCGGCCACCCGGAAAATTAGTTATTATGGTAAAAATTGATCAGCTTGTATAATTGAAACTTAATGAAATATCAATAATCTATAAAATGTAACTTTTACCAGCTTGGTCCAGAGATGCTCTGTACCAAATTTGGTGACGATTGGTCAAAATTTGTAGGCGGAGTAGTGGAAAAAAAAATGATTTGGACAAAATTAAAAATGGTGGAAAATCTTTCTGGGCTCAAATGAGTGTGGCATCTATCTTTAGATTTGTCTGGACCCACCAAATCCAGGACAAAAATAATGTTTCTGAGACTTGGGATTCAAAAGCTATAGGCCAACACATGAAGTTAGTTGTTAGAGCGCCACGAGCTGGCCAATCTGTATTTTTTTTTGTTTTTTTGTCTGACTAGAGGGTTAGATATCCAATCTATCTGCCAAGGTTGCGAACTGCAGCTGTTATGGTTCCTGAGACCAAGACACTTTTTTAACCCGTTTTTCTCCCCAGTTGTACCTGTCCAGTTACCCCACTCTTCCGAGCTGTCCCGGTTGCTGCTCCACCACCTCTGCCAATCCAGGGAGGGCTGCAGACTACCACATGTCTCCTCCGATTCACGTGGAGTCGCCAGCCGCTTCTTTTCACCTGACACTGAGGAGTTTCACCAGGGGGACGTAGCTCATTGGAGGATCAAGCTAGTCCCCCGAGTTCCCCATCCCCCCAGAACAGGCGCCCTGACCGACCAGAGGAGGTGCTAGTGTAGCGACCAAGACACATACCCATATCCGGCCTCTCACCCGCAGACACATACAGTTGTGTCTGTAGGAACGGCCGACCAAGCCGGAGGTAACACGGGGATTCGAACTGGTGATCCCTGTGTTTTTAGGCAATGGAATAGACTGCTACGCCAACCCAGACGCCCGAGGCAAGATACTTTTAGGGCATAATAATAATAATAATAATCCTAACAGACACAACAGGGTTCCAGCAGCTTCACTGCTGGGACCCCTAATAAAACCCTAAATAGTGGGCAATTTTTATTTTGTTGAGAGTTTCATGGTCTTACCTGTTTTTCGTAGAACAGGACGTACGCTGTTTTCTTTCTCTGCTGAAACACAGACGCACCGGTGGTCTCGGTCACAAAATCATCGTTGTATGAAAGCCACCGGTCTCCCTGGTCCGCCGGTCCATAAGGACAGACCCCTTCACTTATGTAGTGGCCTGGGGCAGAAGAAGACCCTGTTCAATGGGGTTTCTAAAGAGGCTAGAAGTACTATGCAGACCTACTCACCTCAACCCACATAATTTACCTGACCTTGAATACTTACACATACTCAATACAAACATGTATATACTTTTGAATACAATGTGTGCCCGTCTTACCGGAGTAGGTTGAGAAGCCGATGTGGCTGATGACGCTGACCAACTCGTACTGACACGTCTGCTGAAGAGCAAAATGGCGGTTAGCTACTAGTGCACACGTTTACTGCATCTTCACTTTAGGATGTCTGTTGTCTACATCCGTTTTTTCCCTCTAGATATATTTGGTAACTAACTCTCAGGAGAACAAGTCTGCCAAATCTATTCAGTTTTTCTTGTTCTGTCTCATTCTTTCTATCTTTCTCTGTCTCTGTCCTCACCAAAGCGTTGCTGCAACCCTTCTCTTCCTCTGTCTGCTGGCCGCTCTCAGTGACTGGATGACAAACGGACATCAGGTAAAACAAGTGAGTTTAGGAATGTTTCAAAATGTATTTTGATTAGATTTATATATTCCTGAACATACACATCCCTACGCTTCAAGTGTCAATATATTCTAATTTCAACTGTTAGGTTAACAATTTGCATTTCTGGTCACCCCTGGTTATTTTTTTTAGGGGGGGGGTATTTTTTTTAGGGGGGGATTTCCCCCCCTTTTTCTCCCCAGTTGTACTTGGCCAATTACCCCTCTCTTCCCGAGCCGTCACGGTCGCTGCTCCACCCCCTCTGCCGATCCGGGGAGGGCTGCAGACTACCACATGCCTCCTCCCATACATGTGGAGTTGCCAGCCACTTCTTTTCACCTGACAGTGAGAAGTTTCACCAGGGGGACGTAGCACGTGAGAGGATCATGCTATTCCCCCCCAGTTCCCCCTCCCCCCTCCTGAACAGGCACCCCGACCAACCAGAGGAGGCGCTAGTGCAGCGATCAGGACACATACCCGCATCTGGCTTCCCACCCGCAGACATGGCCAGTTGTGTCTGTAGGGACACCCGACCATGCCGGAGGTAACACGGGGATTCGAACCGGCAATCCCCGTGTTGGTAGGCAGCGGACACCTCTGGTTATTTAAGGTTGAATCCCTTTGAACAGTTTTACCTTCTCTACAAGTTTAGCTTTTCTGACATCTATTCGGTTCATTCAACTACAGGGATAAAGGCGTAAATGTACACACCATTGCCTGTGTAATGTACATCATTCCACTAAATTAGCACATAGCCTAAATGTTGAAGAGTTAGTCTGAAACCTGTGGCAGAAGGAGGGCAGACGGGAGGGTGCGTCGGCTCCTCTTGATTCAGCAGTCGGGCGGCGTCTTGGTTCTGAAACGAGAGGCGAGAGTCACATTCACCCTTCAAAACAAACTGATAATCACTGTTAAAATGTTGACGCATCCAGGCGTAAAGTTTGGGTACAAGTCTGCACAGAAACACTTGCCCCCGCCCCCATTTCATATCGTCTTTACTTGTTCGTGGTTTGCGGTTTCCCCCGACGGTCCAGTGACCAGCCTCAGCTCTCTGGACAGGGTTACCTCCCTGTGCAGCTTCATCACGCTCCAGGTTGGGGTAAATGTGAAGCGCTTCAGATGAAGAATCAATACACTGCAGGAAGGAGAGGGAGGGATGAAGAGGAGGAGATGGGGAGAAGGAGAAGTAGTTGGAACATAGGAAGAAGAACAGATTAAGATTAAAGGGGTTGTGGAGTGGAAAACAGAGGCAGAGAGGGACGTGGAGAGAACGGGGAGAGATGCTGTTGTTAGGAGAGGCTTCAGAGATGGACCAACTGTGGCAGAAACTGCACATCGAATGTTATCACTGAAAACTGGAGTCAAGATTCACGCCATTCGTGACTGATGTGGTGTTACAAACCTAGGCAGGGTCCGGAAAGACCACTTTTGGCCAGATGTCTGCGCTCCACACTGGCAGCGATACTCCACCTTTGTTTCCTATGTGAGAGCATGCAGGAGGTTTTACTTTGAATGTTCACATCGAGAATTGGAAAAAGTGCAGCTGAATTTACACAGTGAACTTATATCTGATGGCACACCGTGAGGTATCTCTGCAGACATTGGCTGACTGAGAATCCATCCACAAGGTCCAGGGACAGGTTGGAAAAGTCTTCCTGGTTTATAGACCGCATGCCACATCTATGAAGAAGACATCCACAAAAAACAATCACACGTTAAGAGAAAAGCTATCCTGATTAAAACTTTAATTTTTGACCACAAGTGGACTTAAGAACTATCCTGAACTATGCAGAAGCATCAGAGTCTTAAGGCAAAGCTGATCAGAGGGTGGTTATAGATGATTCATGTTAACATTTCTGACTAGGCTGCTTTTTATTCAGAGTGTGTGTTGGTGTCTGTGTGCAGAGTGGGCGGAAGATGGTGGCTGTGAGGAGCACCACAACGGCCGCAAAGGCGGAAGAAGGCTGCAGCAAAGAAGGGCCCCCAGTTGTCTTGGTATCCATGCCACTGGATCCTGGCCTTTCTATGCCAAGGACTGTGTGGAGGCTGCCTGTGCACCAGGCTCCCCACATTAAAAGATTCCACGCACAGGCGTCCTCCCAAAAGGGAAAACACCTGCCACAAGGAGTCAGAGTCATGTACAGAACCGACGGACAACTGCTGAATATCAACAGATTCAGGGCTAAAAGCAGAACCACCACCATATCCATCATGGAGTTGCAGTATGCCGATGACAATACCCTTGTGGCCCATTCAGAAGAGGACCTACAGTGCATTCTGGCTGCTTTTGCCAAGGTATACAAGCAGCTTGGTCTGGCCCTTAACTTAAAAAAGACCCAGATCCTCTACCAGCCACCACCGAACACAAATAACCCTGCTCCACCCCCAACTATCTATGTCGACAAAACCAGACTGGAAAATGTGGACCACTTTACATACCTCAGAAGCCTCCTATCATCCAAAGCTAATATGGATGAGGAAATACACCACCGCCTCAGCTGTGCCAGTGGGGTTTTCTCAAGACTGAGGAAAAGGGTCTTTGAAAACCTCGACCTCCAGACCAGAACGAAAATTGTGGTCTACAAAGTGGTAGTGTTGCCCACCCTACTGTATGGATCAGAATCCTGGACCACATACAGCAGGCACCTGAAAGCACTAGAGGCACATCATCAAAGGTGCCTCCAAAAGATCCTCAAGATCACCTGGGAAGATAGACGCACCAACACCAGCCTCCTGGAGGAGGCTAACATTCCCGCTATCACTGCCACCATTGCCCAACACCAGCTCAGATGGACTGGCCATGTCATCCGTATGCCTGATTCTCACCTTCCAAAACAAGTCCTCTACTCTCAGCTTCTCACAGGACAACTTGCCCCGGGTGGTCAAAAGAAAAGGTATAAGGATAACATCAAAACGAACATCAAAAAATGCCACATAGACCCTAAGACCTGGGAAGACACAGCAACCAATAGGGCGACCTGGAGAAAACTTGTCCGGGAAGGAGCTGCACTTTATAATAATGATCTCCGACGCGCTGCAGAAGACAAGCGCAGACTCAGAAAGGAGGGAGTTTCCACCAAAAAGGCCAAAACCAATCCCACAATTACCACGGCCCACCCCTGCCCACACTGCGCCAAAATATGCGGCTCCAGGATTGGCCTCTTCGCCCACCTGAAGACCCACAAGGACCAAGAAGGAGGACAGTCGTACTCGATCCCGAGTGACCGCCGATGTATGTGATGTGTGTGTGTGGGGGGGTATTTGGGGTTATTTGGTCGAGATCTTCAGTCATATTGAACACGTGATGTCATGAGTACATGGCATATGTCTGTCTAAACATCTATCCATCCATTATCCGAACCGCTTATCCTGCTCTCAGGGTTGCGAGGATGCTGGAGCCTATCCCAGCAGCCATTGGGCGGCAAGCGGCGGTGAACCCTTGACAAGCCACTAGACCCTCACACAGAGCCAACACCCACACACACACACACACACACACACACAAACACACACATTCATACCTAGGGGCAATTTAGTACGGCAGAGTCACCTGACCTAAATGTCTTTGGACTGTGGGAGGACACCCATGCAGACATGGGGAGAACATGCAAACTCCACACAGAGGATGACCCGGGACGACCCCCAAGGTTGGACTACCCCGGGGATAGTCTCCCAAGGGTAGTCCAACCTTGGGACGACCTCCAAGGTTGGACTACCTTGAACCTTCTTGCTGTGAGGTGACCACGCTAACCACTGCACCACCGTGCCGCTTCTGCCTAAACAAACCTTCTTTTTTTTAATCACATTAAAGACATTATTGACCAAAAAAAAAAAAAATCTCAGCGTTGTAAACACTTAAAAGCACTCTTCAATTGACAATGTATTTTTCTTTTTGACTTTTAACTTGCTCTCATTGCATTTCCATGTATCAAATGTACAATGTGGGGGAAAAAAACTGACTACAAAATAGCCACCTGCAAGACTTAACTCCACCAAGAAAACAAAACTAGCGACTATAGTGGACTCATTACAGTCCAGTAGGACGTCCTAGTGACTTAATGAGTGAGTTTTCTGATATCTACAGATTATAAACCATGCAAAGGTTAAAAACATCCCAGACTGGTCTTGGTACTCTGTGGTGCAAGCGTTGCAGGATAAACACAGCTGCAGCTAGTAGCATTAATAATGAGTCTGTTGGATGAACCAGCATTAAAAGTTCTATTGACAGCTGTTAGAGACGTCTTTCTGTCTGTCAGTGCTGATAGGTGTGCTGGTACACCTACGTCAAATGGATCCATTATTAATGTTATTAGCTGCAGCAGTGTTTATCCTGCTATGCTTACATCACAGAGTACCAAGACCAACCTGGCATGCTTTTCAGAAATCAGGAACACTTTATTTGTCATTTCACTTCATGCACTTGTGTACATGAAATGAAACGAAATGCCATTTCCCCCAGCCCACAGCAGTACAAAGACAAAAACACATCCAAAAACTACAAGAACACACATGTCCAAACTAACACAAACGTATACTAAACAAAAAAATCACTGTCCAAGGAACACCAGCCAGGATAACTGTCAGAACCACCGGTCTACATGAACTAGCCGTTAGTTTAGCCTGCCCCGTGTCCATGTCTTGTCAGACCGCCCTCGGCGTTTCCTCCTCAGGCACAGCTCCAGGCAGGGGCTGTGGTCCCCGGGCCCACTGGACGAAACAGACCAAGCTCTCCCAGCCAATTCAGCACCTCCCCCAGCCAGACACCCTCGACCCACCTCCCCACACTCCTCACCCACCCTTTTAACCCTTTATATGGTTTTTAACCTGCAGACATCAGCAGACCTACTAGAATGGTGTGGGATTTAGTCACTCTTTCAGTCTGTGTCGTGTTTGGCAGTGTGATCCTACCCCTTGCAGGTCCTGGTGCTCTGCATCTGAAAGGTGAGATGAGTTTGAACAGGGCAGGTATAGATTCTGCCCATGTTCTCTGCTACGCCTCTCAGAATTGGGGACAGAGACCTCATCTGCTGCAGCACACACATGAGGAACTCATGGGCATCCTGTACAAACACACAGGTACCAATACACACATTTCAAGACAAGGTAGCATACATATAAAAAACACGTAGTGAAAAAGCATAATCGTCTGTTTACTGGAAAATTAAAGATGACAACTACTTTAGAGGTAAAGATATTTTTTAAAGTCCATCGGTTTAAAACTAAGGTGATTTTTAACGATACGTCTGTCAGTATTAGATGAACGTGTGAAGTTTCTGACATTTTGTTCGTCGCCCCTGAACTCGGGGGCTTTGTCTGAGACCAACTTCTTAAAAGTGCTGAGGACGTTCCATTTGTGGGTCCAGCTGTCGCCGTTACAAGACTGTCTGATGGCCGCAAAGCAGCTGGAGGAGGGAGATGAGAAAAGGGAGAGAAAGCAAAACAAAAAGAGAGGTAAAATACCCGGTAGTGTTTTACTGACCAGTGTCAAACAGCCTCAACGTCACTGACTTAATCAGGATTGTGACCATGGAGGTTCAGCGTGTGTGTGTGTGTATATGTGTGTGTGTGTATGTGTGTGTTCTTGTACTTCTATTTTGTGAGGACTGGTTTGGGTATTTAACCATCAGAGTGAGGACATTTTGGCTGGTCCTATATTTCTGTCCCTCTATTTTGGGGTTAGGGTTTGGGGTGAGGGTTGGAATTAGGATTATGAGGTTTGCAGATGACATTGTGATCTGTAGTGAGAGTAGAGTGCAGGTTGAGGAGAGCCTGGAGAGGTGGAGGTATGCACTGGAGGGAAGAGGAATGAAAGTCAGTGGGAGCAAGATGGAATACATATGGGTGAATGAGAGGGAGGACAGTGGAATGCTGAGGATGCAAGGAGTAGAGGTGACAAAGGTGTATGAGTTTAAATACTTGGGATCGACTGTCCAAAGTAATGGGGAGTGCAAAAGAGAGGTGAAGAAGAGAGTGCAGGCAGGGTGGAGTGGGTGGAGAAGAGTGCCAGGAGTGATTTGCGACAGAAGGGTACCAGCAAGAGTTAAAGGGAAGGTTTACAAGATGGTTGTGAGACCAGCTACGGCAGCGGTAGCTAACCATGTACCATGGAGAGCCATGTGTGTGCTGGTTTTCATTCCAACCCGACTCCACACCAGGTGATTTCACTGATACGTTCTTCCTCTTCGTTTGAAGCATTGCTGAAATCACCTTGTGTGGAGTCCGGCTGGAATGAAAACCTGCATACACTTGGCTCTCCATGTCACATGGTTAGCCACCTCTGGGCTATGTGATATGGTTTGGAGACAGTGGCACTGATGAAAAGACAGGAGGTGGAGCTGGAGGTGGCAGAGTTGAAGATGATAAGATTTTCATTGGGAGGGATGAAGAAAGACAGGATTAGGAACGAATATATTAGAGGGACAGCTCAGGTTGGATGGTTGGGACCGGCACTAAAGCCAGAGAGGCAAGATGGAGATGGTTTGGACATGTGTGGAGGAGAGATGCTGGGTGTATTGGGGGAAGGATGCTGAATATGGAGCTGCCAGGGAGAGGAAAAGAGGAGGGCCAAAGAGGAGGTTTATGGATGTGGTGAGGGAGGACATGCAGGTGGCTGGTGTGACGGAGGAAGATGTAGAGGACAGGAAGAGATGGAAACGGAAGATCCGCTGTGGTGACCCCTAACTGGAGCAGTCAATAGTAGTAGTAGTAGTAGTATTAGTAGTAGTGTTGGTAGTATTTGTAATTAGGATTAGGTTAAGGTTAGGGTTGAGGACTAGGGAATGAATGTAGTCAAAGAAGGGTCCTCACATAGATAGAAGTACAAGAGTGTGTGTGTGTGTGTGTGTGTGTGTGTGTGTGTGTGTGTGTGTGTGTGTGTGTGTACCTGATGAGTCTAGAGCTGTTGACAGAGCTCCAAACCTTATGCTGCAGATCAATCTCCCGATTGAAGGTTTTCAATCTCAGGAGACTTTGAAGTCCTGAATTCATATAACACGTCTGTGCAAAATTTGGAAGTCTAAAACAAAGAAAGTAAGAAAGAAAGAGAGAAAGAGAAAAGTGAGTAAAAAGGAAAAAATTTCAGAAATGAAACTTATACAGATGGTGAACAATTCAGTAGTACAAAGCATCACATGACATGACACAGTTTTATGTAAGATGCACATGTGTAAAGTCCAGTGCACATATACACAGACATGCAAGTGCACATATACACAGACATGCATGTGTACAAGTGTCATTTCCAGGTCTTACCCGAGACACTCGAACTGCTCCTCGGTGAGGGTGGGGACAATCTGACCTCCCTCATCCTCCAACTTTTCTTCATCAGTCATCTTTTTCTGTCGTAAGGAGAGACATCCACACGAGGAACTGTTGCAGAGGCACCAGAACACACCTTCTGTCTCTCTCTCTGTCCTCACCAAAGCATTGCTGCCATCTCTCTCCTCCTCTGTCTGCTGGCTTCTGTCAGTGACTGGACAACAAACGGACATCAGGTAAAACAAGTGAGTTTGGGCATTTGTCCAGAAATGTGTTTTGATGAGATTTATATATTCCTCTACATACACATCCCTATACTTCAAGTGTCAACATATTCTAATTCCCCCCCCCCCTCCCTTTTTCTCACAAATTGTACTTGGCCAATTACCCTACTCTTCTGAGACCTCCTGGTGGCTGCTCCACCCCTCCTGCTGATCCGGGGAGGGCTGCAGACTACCACATGCCTCCTCTGATACATGTGGAGTCGCCAGCCACTTCTTTTCACCTGACAGTGAGGAGTTTCACCCGGGGGACGTAACGTGTGGGAGGATCACGCTATTCCCCCCAGTTCCCCCTTCCCCCTGAACAGATGCCCTGACCGACCAGAGGAGGAGCTAGTGCAGCGACCAGGACACATACCCACATCTGGCTTCCCACCCGCAGTCACAGCCAATTGTGTTTGTAGGGACGCCTGACCAAGGCAGTGGTAACACGGGGATTTGAACTGGAATCCCCATGTTAGTAGGCGACGGAATAGACCGCTACACCACCCAGACGCCCCACAAGCTACACCTCTAGAGGTACGAAGCTGTAAATGTACACACCATTCATTGCCTGTGTAATGTATATCATTCTGCTACCTAGATAGCATCCGGATGTGGGCCACTTCAGGCAATGATGCAGCACTGATGGCCTTCTTCTGGCCCTGAAAAAATGGATGTGAGCCTGAAGTGGCCCACATAGCAAATATGGCCCAAATATGCCAAATCAAACGTAGGCCATTTTTGGCAAAGATGCGGTGCTCTCGGCAACATGTCATCTGGATGTGACCCTGAAGTGTCCCGTGTGGTAAATGGTGAATATGGCCCAAATATCACAAAACAAATATGGGCCACATTTGGCAAATATGTGGCACATGTGGCATTGCTATGGCTTGGTTCTGGCCCAGATCTGGCAAACAGGAGCGGACCGCCCAAGTGCCACCATTCCACGCGGTATGTGGGCCGGATGAAAGTGTTGGGTGTGGGACGGGTCCGGGCCACAGCAACTTTGCTATCTGGGTAAATTAGCTCATAGGCTAAGTGTTGAAGTGTTAGTCTGAAACCTGTGGCAGAAGGAGGGCAGACGGGAGGGCGAGTCGGCTCCTCTTGATTCAACGGTTCGACGGCACCTTGGTTCTGAGATGAGAGGCGAGTTTCACATTCACTCTTCAAAACAAACTGATAATCACTGTTAAAATGTTGAAGTGCCCAGGCGTAAAGTTTGGGTACAGAAACACTCCCCCCCCCCCCCCCCCCCGCCTCCATTTCATATCATCTTTACTTGTTCGTGGTTTGCGGTTTCCCCCGACGGGGCATCGACCAGCCTCGGCTCTCTGGACAGGGTTACCGCCCTGTGCAGATTCATCACGCTCCAGGTCGGGGTAGATATGAGGCGCTTCAGATTAAGAATCAATACACTGCAGGGAGAGGGAGGGATGAAGAGGAGGAGATGGAGAGAAGGAGAAGTAGTTGGAACATAGGAAGAAGAACAGATTAAGATTAAAGGGGTTGTGGAGTGGAAAACAGAGGCAGAGAGGGACGTGGAGAGAACGGGGAGAGATGCTGTTGTTAGGAGAGGCTTCATAGATGGACCAACTGTGGCAGAAACTGCACATCGAATGTTATCACTGAAAACTGGAGTCAAGATTCACGCCATTCATGACTGATGTGGTGTTACAAACCTAGGCAGGGTCCGGAAAGACCACATTTGGCTAGATGTCTGCGCTCCACACTGGCAGCGATACTCCGCCTGTGTTTCCTATGTGAGAGTATACAGGAGGTTTTACTTTGAATGTTCACATCGGGAATTGGAAAAATGGCAGCTGAATTTACACAGTGAACTTATATCTGATGGCACACCGTGCGGTATCTCTGCAGACATTGGCTGACTGAGGATCCAGCCACAAGCTCCAGGGACAGGTTGGCAAAGTCCTCCTGGTTTATAGACCGCATGCCACATCTATGAAGAAGACATCCACAAAAAACAACCACACGTTAAGAGAAAAGCTATCCTGATTAAAACTTTAATTTTTGACCACAAGTGGACTTAAGAACTATCCTGAGCTATGCAGAAGCATCAGAGTCTTAAGGCAAAGCTGATCAGAGGGCGGCTATAGATGATTCACGTTAACATTACTGACTAGGCTGCTTTTTATTCAGAGTGTGTGTTAGTGTGTGTGTGTGTGTGGGGGGGGTATTTGGGGTTATTTGGTCGAGCTCTTCAGTCATATTGAACACATGATGTCATGAGTACATGACATATGTCTGTCTAAACATCTATCCATCCATTATCCGAACCGCTTATCCTGCTGTCAGGGTCGCGGGGATGCTGGAGCCTATCCCAGCAGTCGTTGGGCGGCAAGGGGGGGGGGGACCCTGGACAAGCCACTAGGCCCTCACACAGAGCCAACACCCACACACACACACACACAAACACACACATTCATACCTAGGGGCAATTTAGTACGGCAGAGTCACCTGACCTACATGTCTTTGGACTGTGGGAGGACACCCACACAGGCATGGGGAGAACATGCAAACTCCACACAGAGGATGACCCGGGACGACCCCCAAGGTTGGACTACCCCGGGGATAGTCTCCCAAGGGTAGTCCAACCATGGGACGACCCCCAAGGGTGGACTACCCAGAACCTTCTTGCTGTGAGGTGACCATGCTAACCACTGCACCACCGTCCTGCCTCTGCCTAAACAAACCTTTTTTTTAATCACGTTAAAGACATTATTGACCAAAAAAAAAAAAAATCTCAGCATTGTAAACACTTAAAAGCACTCTTCAATTGACAATTTATTTTTCTTTTTGACTTTTAACTTGCTCTCATTGCATTTCCATGTATCAAATGTACAATGTGGGGGAAAAAAACTGACTACAAATAGCCACCTGCAAGACTTAACTCCACCAAGAAAACAAAACTAGCGACTATAGTGGACTCATTACAGTCCAGTAGGAATCCTAGTGACTTAATGAGTGAGTTTTCTGATATCTACAGATTATAAACCATGCAAAGGTTAAAAACATGCCAGACTGGTCTTGGTACTCTGTGATGCAAGCATTGCAGGATAAACACAGCTGCAGCTAATAACATTAATAATGAGTCTGTTGGATGAACCAGCATTAAAAGTACTATTGACAGCTGTTAGAGACGTCTGCCTGTCTGTCAGTGCTGATAGGTGTGCTGGTACACCTACGTCAAATGGATCCATTATTAATGTTATTAGCTGCAGCAGTGTTTATCCTGCTATGCTTACATCACAGAGTACCAAGACCAACCTGGCATGCTTTTCAGAAATCAGGAACACTTTATTTGTCATTTCACTTCATGCACTTGTGTACATGAAATGAAACGAAATGCCATTTCCCCCAGCCCACAGCAGTACAAAGACAAAAACACATCCAAAAACTACAAGAACACACATGTCCAAACTAACACATACGTATACTAAACAAAAAAATCACTGTCCAAGGAACACCAGCCAGGATAACTGTCAGAACCACCGGTCTGCATGAACTAGCCGTTAGCTTAGCCTGCCCCGTGTCCATGTCTTGTCAGACCGCTCTCGGCGTTTCCTCCTCAGGCACAGCTCCAGGCAGGGGCTGTGGTCCCCGGGCCCACTGGACGAAACAGACCAAGCTCTCCCAGCCAATTCAGCACCTCCCCCAGCCAGACACCCTCGACCCACCTCCCCACACTCCTCACCCACCCTGTTAACCCTTTATATGGTTTTTAACCTGCAGACATCAGCAAACCTACTAGAATGGTGTGGGATTTAGTCACTCTTTCAGTCTGTGTCGTGTTTGGCAGTGTGATCCTACCCCTTGCAGGTCCTGGTGCTCTGCATCTGAAAGGTGAGATGAGTTTGAACAGGGCAGGTATAGATTCTGCCCATGTTCTCTGCTACGCCTCTCAGAATTGGGGACAGAGACCTCATCTGCTGCAGCACACACACGAGGAACTCATGGGCATCCTGTACAAACACACAGGTACCAATACACACATTTCAAGACAAGGTAGCATACATATAAAAAACACGTAGCGAAAAAGCATAATCATCTGATTCCTGGAAAATTAAAGATGACAACTACTTTAGAGGTAAAGGTATATCTTAAAGTCCATCGGTTTAAAACTAAGATGATTTTTAACGATACGTCTGTCAGTATTAGATGAACGTGTGAAGTTTCTGACATTTTGTTCGTCGCCCTTGAACTCGGAGGCTTTGGCTGAGACCAACTTCTTAAAAGTGCTGAGGACGTTCCATTTGTGGGTCCAGTTGTCGCTGTTACAACACTGTCTGATGGCCTCAAAGCAGCTTGAGGAGTGAGATGAGAAAAGGGAGAGAAAGCAAAACAAAAAGAGAGGTAAGATACCTGGTAGTGTTTTACTGACCAGTGTCAAACAGCCTCAACGTCACTGACTTAATCAGGATTGTGACCATGGAGGTTCAGCGTGTGTGTGTGTGTGTGTGTGTGTGTGTGTGTGTGTGTGTGTGTGTGTGTGTGTGTGTGTGTGTGTATGTGTGTGTTCTTGTACTTCTATTTTGTGAGGACTGGTTTGGGTATTAAACCATCAGAGTGAGGACATTTTGGCTGGTCCTATATTTCTGTCCCTCTATTTTGGGGTTAGGGTTTGGGGTGAGGGTTGGAATTAGGATTATGAGGTTTGCAGATGACATTGTGATCTGTAGTGAGAGTAGAGTGCAGGTTGAGGAGAGCCTGGAGAGGAGGAGGTATGCACTGGAGGGAAGAGGAATGAAAGTCAGTAGGAGGAAGATGGAATACATATGGGTGAATGAGAGGGAGGACAGTGGAATGGTGAGGATGCAAGGAGTAGAGGTGACGAAGGTGTATGAGTTTAAATACTTGGGATCGACTGTGCAAAGTAATGGGGAGTGCAGAAGAGAGGTGAAGAAGAGAGTGCAGGCAGGGTGGAGTGGGTGGAGAAGAGTGCCAGGAGTGATTTGTGACAGAAGGGTACCAGCAAGAGTTCAAGGGAAGGTTTACAAGATGGTTGTGAGACCAGCTACGGCAGCGGTAGCTAACCATGTACCATGGAGAGCCATGTGTGTGCAGGTTTTCATTCCAACCCGACTCCACACCAGGTGATTTCACTGATACGTTCTTCCTCTTCGGTTGAAGCGTTGCTGAAATCACCTGGTGTGGAGTCCGGCTGGAATGAAAACCTGCATACACTTGGCTCTCCATGTCACATGGTTAGCCACCTCTGGGCTATGTTATATGGTTTGGAGACAGTGGCGCTGATGAAAAGATAGGAGGTGGAGGTGGCAGAGTTGAAGATGCTAAGATTTTCATTGGGAGTGATGAAGAAGGACAGGATTAGGAACAAATATATAGAGGGACAGCTCAGGTTGGACGGTTGGGACTGGCACTAAAGCCAGAGAGGCAAGATGGAGATGGTTTGGACGTGTGGAGGAGAGTTGCTGGGTGTATTGGGAGAAGGATGCTGAATATGGAGCTGTCAGGGAGAGGAGAAGAGGAAGGCCAAAGAGGAGGCTTATGGATGTGGTGAGGGAGGCCATGCAGGTGGCTGGTGTGACGGAGGAAGATGCAGAGGACAGCAAGAGATGGAAACGGATGATCCGCTGTGGCGCCCCCTAATGGGAGCAACCGAAAGTAGTAGTAGTAGTAGTAGTAGTGGTGGTAGTAGTTGTAATTAGGATTAGGTTAAGTTTAGGGTTGAGGACTAGGGAATGAATGTAGTCAAAGAAGGGTCCTCACATAGATAGAAGTACAAGAGTGTTTGTGTGTGTGTGTGTGTGTGTGTGTGTACCTGATGAGTCTAGAGCTGTTGACAGAGCTCCAAACCTTACGCTGCAGATCAATTTCCTGATTGAAGGTTTTCAATATCAGGAGACTTTGAAGGCCTGAATTCATATTACACGTCTGTGCAAAATTTAGAAGTCTAAAATAAAGAAAGAAAGAGAGACAGAAAGAGAAAAGTGAATAAAAAGGAAAAAATTTCAGAAATGAAACGTATACAGATGGTGAACAATTCAGTAGTACAAAGCATCACATGACATGACACAGTTGTATGTAAAATTCACATGTGTAAAGTCCTGTGCACATATACACAGACATGCATGTGTACAAGTGTCATTTCCAGGTCTTACCCGAGACAGTCGAACTGCTCCTCAGTGAGGGTGGGGACAATCTGACCTCCCTCATCCTCCAACTTTTCTTCATCAGTCGTCTTTTTCTGTCGTAAGGAGAGACATACACATGAGGAACTGTTGCAGAGACACCAGAACACACCTTCTGTCTCTCTCTCTGTCCTCACCAAAGCATTGCTGCCATCTCGCTCCTCCTCTGTCTGCTGGCTTCTGTCAGTGACTGGACAACAAACGCACATCAGGTAAAACAAGTGAGTTTGGGCATTTGGCCAGAAATGTGTTTTGATGAGATTTATATATTCCTCTACGTACACATCCCTATACTTCAAGTGTCAACATATTCTAATTTCTCCCCCCCCCTCCCTTTTTCTCACAAATTGTGCTTGGCCAATTACCCTACTCTTCTGAGACCTCCTGGTGGCTGCTCCACCCCTCCTGCTGATCCGGGGAGGGCTGCAGACTACCACATGCCTCCTCTGATACATGTGGAGTCGTCAGCCACTTCTTTTCACCTGACAGTGAGGAGTTTCACCAGGGGGACGTAACGTGTGGGAGGATCACGCTATTCCCCCCAGTTCCCCCTTCCCCCTGAACAGATGCCCTGACCGACCAGAGGAGGAGCTAGTGCAGCGACCAGGACACATACCCACATCTGGCTTCCCACCCGCAGTCACAGCCAATTGTGTTTGTAGGGACGCCTGACCAAGGCAGTGGTAACACGGGGATTCGAACTGGAATCCCCATGTTAGTTGGCGACGGAATAGACCGCTACACCACCCAGACGCCCCACAAGCTACACCTCTACAGGTACGAAGCTGTAAATGTACACACCATTCATTGCCTGTGTAATGTATATCATTCTGCTACCTAGATAGCATCCGGATGTGGGCCACTTCAGGCAATGATGTGGCACTAATGGATGGATGTGAGCCTGAAGTGGCCCACATAGCAAATATGGCCCAAATATGCGAAATCAAATGTAGGACTTTTTTGGCAAAGATACGGTGCTCTGGGCAACATGTCATCTGGATGTGACCCTGAAGTGGCCCGTGTGGTAAATGGTGAATATGGCCCAAATATCACAAAACTATTATCGGCCACCTTTGGCAAATATGTGGCACTTGTGGCATTGCTATGGCTTGGTTCTGGCCCAGATCTGGCAAACGGGAGCGGACCGCCCAAGTGCCACCATTCCACGCGGTATGTGGGCCGGATGAAAGTGTCGGGTGTGGGACGGGTCCAGGCCACAGCAACTTTGCTATCTGGGTAAATTAGCTCATAGGCTAAGTGTTGAAGTGTTAGTCTGAAACCTGTGGCAGAAGGAGGGCAGACGGGAGGGCGAGTCGGCTCCTCTTGATTCAACGGTTCGACGGCGTCTTGGTTCTGAGATGACAGGTGAGTTTCACATTCACTCTTCAAAACAAACTGATAATCACTGTTAAAATGTTGAAGTGCCCAGGCGTAAAGTTTGGGTACACGTTTGCACAGAAACACCCCCCCCCCCCGCCTCCATTTCATATCATCTTTACTTGTTCGTGGTTCGCGGTTTCCCCCGACGGGGCATCGATCAGGCTCCTCAGCTCTCTGGACAAATAAATGTATAAATTACTAAATTCAGTGGTATAAAGCATCACATGATATGACACAGTTGTGTATAAGATGCACACGTGTAAAGGTGTGTGCACATATACACAAACATGCACATGTGCATGTGTACAAATGCCATTTCCAGGTCTTACCTGAGACAGTCGAGCTGCTCCTCGGTGAGGGTGGGGACAATCTGACCTCCTTCATCCTCCAACTTTTTGTCATCGGTCACCTTCTTTTCCTGTCGTAAGGAGAGACATACACATGGGGAATGTTGCAGAGATACCAGAAAAAGGACAAATAAAGACAGTAAGAGACTGCAAATGGCACTTTTGAGGTGTTGATGTTTACAGTCTCAGAGCTCGAACCTGGTTAATGTTCATCTTCTGATCATGTTTTCTAGCAGCCCAGTGCACCTTACGAACACAAGAAGGCCACCAACGGCTCCACCAAGGCTTCTTCTTGGCTTTCTGCTTTTTTTCACTCTCTTTAGGCAGCTGGACCGGAGGGGTATGGGCAGCCGCAGTGTTTAGGACCTCAGGTTTATCTTTGGAGGTCTTATTGGTGTGGACACTGGTGGTAAAGAGACATTTATTTGTCTTTTCTATTTCCTACGGATGAGGGCTGGGCGCTACATGGACTTTTTACCTTATATCAATATATTTTCAAACAAGATATAGGATGAAACAATACCGTTTATATCGATATAGTTTGATGTTGCATTAAAATACATGACCCGTTTCTTAACACCAGAACAACCGGGATTTCACTCCTACCTAAAACGACCATGGGCGGTCAAAATGACCACCGGTTTTTAAACTCTATATTCTGTTAAGATAACGGAATATAGAGTATAGGGAGAATATAACCCAGAATATAGAGAGAATATAACCCAGCCACTGAGGATGCACAAGCCAGTGCTTTGTTAGTGCAGGTCCCAAGCCCGGATAAAGGGGAGGGTTGCGTCAGGAAGGGCATCCGGCGTAAAGTCTTTGCCAAATCAAATATGTGGATCATAAATAGATTTCCATACCAGATCGGTCGAGGCCCGGGTTACCAACGACCGCCACCGGTACTGTTGACCAGCAGGGTGCCGGTGGAAACTATGCTACTGTTGGGCGAAGGAGAGGGAGAGGGTGAAGGCATGTCCAGAGGCAGTGGGAGAGGAAGAAGGGTAAGAGTGTGGAGGTGAGAGTCACAACTTTGAATGTTGGCACTATCACTGGTAAAGAGAGAGAGAGCTGGCTGATATGATGGCGAGAAGGAAGATAAATATACTGTATGTGCAAGAGACCAGGTGAAAGGGGAGCAAGTCCAGGAGTATCAGAGGTGGGTTGAAACTCTTCTACCATGGTGCGAATGGGAGGAGAAATGGGGTAGGGGTAATTCTGAAGGAAGAGTATGTCAAGAGTGTGCTGGAGGTGAACAGAGTGTCAGACAGAGTGATGAGTATGAAGCTGGAAACTGAAGGTGTATTGCTGAATGTTATCAGCACATATGCCCAACAAGTTGGGTGTGAGATGGAAGAGAAAGAAGAATTCTGGAGTGAATTGGACGACGTGGTGGAGTGGACCCAAGGAGGAGAGAGTGGTGATTGGAGCCGACTTCAGTGGACATGTTGGTGAAGGAAATGGAGGTGATGAGGAGTTGATGGGTAGGTATGGTGTCAAGGAGAGAAATGTGGAAGGACAGATGGTGGTGGATTTTGTGAGAAGGATGGAAATGGCTGTGGTGAATACATATTTCAAGAAGAGGGAGGAACACAAGGTGACATACAAGAGTGGAGGAAAGTGCACACAGGTGGACTATATCTTATGTAGAAGGTACGATCTGAAAGGGATTGGAGACTGCAAGGTGGTAACGCGAGAATGTAGCTAGGCAGCATCAGATGGTGGTCTGTAGGATGACTTTGGAGACCAAGAAGAGGAAGTGAGTGAAGGTGAAGATCAAGTGGTGGAAGTTCAAGAAGGAAGACTGTTGTGTGGAGTTCAGGCAGGAGTTAAGACAGATACTGAGTGGTATTGAAGAGTTGCTGGATGGCTGGGCAACCACTGCAGAAATAGTGAGGGAGACAGCTAGGAGGGTACTTGGTGTGTCATCAGGACAGTGGAAGGAAGACAAGGAGACTTGGTGGTGGAATGAGGAAGTACAGCAAATTATACAGAGGAAGAGGTTGGCAAAGAAGAAGTGGGTGGCCTTGGTTGTTCTAGCGCATTATTAAGACAGTAATACGCGCCTACATAGGCAGGCACACCTTTGCTACTACTTGGCAAATCCACCTTTATAATAGTAATCCACCAAGGTGCTCATGGGAAGTGACCCTCTGATTGGTTTATTTCATGGTATGCCCAAAACACACGTCATGATAAGTTAGGAGACTCAGTACCCCAACTGTGAACCAGGCGCCTTACTTTGTGTTCAGATTATCCGCCGCTGCTAAACTAGCACAAATCGATTCTTAGACCATGCGCTTAAAATATAGACACCCCCCTCTTTCCAACCAAACAGAAATCAGGACAGCACGTCTAAGAGATTGGCACTTTTTTGTGCAATTGATTTAAATCTCATTTTAAATGCAAATATATGCAATTTTAGGAGAACTCGGGGAGCGGCAGGTCAGTATCTTTTTTTTCCCCACAAAGTTTTTAAACTTTAAAAATAGGCCTGTTTTTATTTAATATAGGTTGTTTATTTTAGATGAATTTTCATCGACATGTTGATGTATTGTGCAGCTGTATATTGTAAAACAGGGAAGGAAACCCTGTCTTTGCATTTTATTTCGATCCATTTTAATGAAAGTGTTCACATCTCACATGTGGCTTTGACTTACAACTGGACATTTACCCACGTCGTAGAAAATACCCAGATACATATCGTGTATCACCATTCAGCCTAAAATACCCACATATAAACTTTGGTCCATATCACCCAGCCCTACTACAGATACACCTTACTCACTTCTACTGGTAGTCAGTCCTCCAGAGAGCTGAACCGCAGGGAGGACTAGAGACTCCTACTGGGGCCCTCAGGAAGAACGTATTGTACTAATATAACGAAGACGTCTCAGACAAGACATTTAGTCGAGAGGGTTTTAAATACCTGCTGTGCGAGACTGAGCGAGGTCTCTCCTCCTTTGGCACATCTGGTTTAGGGTCAACCCCGCTTTTCTGCAAGTTAGAAAAAGAAATGTTTTTGAAACCAAAGTGTGTACACAGCTACTGCAGGTGGAGCTGTCGGTGTTGTTCAAATGTGCGGTTCCCAAAGTAGGGAGGCTTTGAAACAAACCTTTCGACGAAAGCAAGGCCAGCAAATGCAGCAGTTGAAACAAGCCATTTTGTTTCTGGTTGTTATCAATTAATAGGCAGGTCAAAACAAGCAGTTTAAAAGTAGTTTTGTCTTCAGCAACACAGTTAGGCTCCTTTCAGCAAGTGGAAGAATCACCAAATGAAGGTTACCGGTCAACTGTCACTCATCCATACAGCAGTGTTCTAGAATGCGAGTTGTAGAATGTGATGACATCACGAGGCTGTGGTCAGGTGCTCTCCACTTGGAGTGGAAAAATACAAGTTTAACAGAATATATAAGATCACTTCTGTCAAACGTCCTAAACATTAATAATAGATTTATCATTAATTACCGATAATTGATAATGAATGCACCTTTTTCTCTGCAAACAAAATTGGTTTATTGTGGTTATCCCGTGACCCACAGTTTGAAAACCTCTGACTTTAATAGTCTGCTAGTTTGGTTCGGTACACACACACACACATACACACATATACATACACACACACACACACACACGCACACACACTTATCTGTGTGTGTGTATATTTATATATACTTAGCACAAAAAGTAAGGAAATGTGTGTTTGGTAGATTATGTCTTTGTTGTAACAATGCTTCTTGGCAATAAATCTTATACCGTTGGAAAGCCTGTTTATTTCCCTTTTAAATCGGGCCACATTTGTAAGGAACATGCATTTGTGGGATGAGCAGCAGAGCTGAGTATGTGGGTTGCGCCCATGAAAAATTTGCCAAATCCTCTGCCAATGCCAAACAGCTTATTTTGCTGTTACTATTGACTCTTGTTTTGAGCTTCTGCTACCCCAGGTGCTGACAATCAGCTGCCTGATATAAGAGTTATTGCCAAGAAGCATTGTTACAACAAAGAAAATAATCTACCAAACACACATTTCCTTACTTTTTGTGCTAAGTTTCGATAACTTTGTTTAAAGAAACACAGTAGGGAAAGTGCTTAAGCGGCAAAATAATCCAGTGAAGTCAAGTAAATTCTATATGAGACAGTACAAGCCTGTTACATGCCACAAGCAATCATCAGCTGTGTATATATATACACTCAATGGCCACTTTATTAGGTACACCTTGCTAGTACCGGGTTGGACCCCCTTTTGCCTTCAGAACTGCCTTAATCCTTCGTGGCATAGATTCAACAAGGTACTGGAAACATTCCTCAGAGAGTTTGGTCCATATTGACATGATAGCATCACGCAGTTGCTGCAGATTTGTCGGCTGCCCATCCATGATGCGAATCTCCCGGTCCACCACATCCCAAAGGTGCTCTATTGGATTGAGATCTGGTGACTGTGGAGGCCATTTGAGTACAGTGAACTCATTGTCATGTTCAAGAAACCAGTCTGAGATGATTCGAGCTTTATGACATGGCGTGTTATCCTGCTGGAAGTAGCCATCAGAAGATGGGAACACTGTGGTCATAAAGGGATGGACATGGTCAGCAACAATACTCAGGTAGGCTGTGGCGTTGACACGATGCTCAATTGGTACTAAGGGGCCCAAAGTGTGCCAAGAAAATATCCCCCACACCATTACACCACCACCACCAGCCTGAACCGTTGATACAAGGCAGGATGGATCCATGCTTTCATGTTGTTGACGCCAAATTCTGACCCTACCATCCGAATGTCGCAGCAGAAATCGAGACTCATCAGACCAGGCAACGTTTTTCCAATCTTCTATTGTCCAATTTTGGTGAGCCTGTGCGAATTGTAGCCTCAGTTTCCTGTTCTTAGCTGACAGGAGTGGCACCCAGTGTGGTCTTCTGCTGCTGTAGCCCATCTGCCTCAAGGTTCGACGTGTTGTGCGTTCAGAGATGCTCTTCTGCATACCCCGGTTGTAATGAGTGGTTATTTGAGTTACTGTTGCCTTTCTATCAGCTCGAACCAGTCTGGCCATTCTCCTCTGACCTCTGGCATCAACAAGGCATTTTCGCCCACAGAACTGCCACTCACTGGATATTTTCTCTTTTTCGGACCATTCTCTGTAAACCCTAGAGATGGTTGTGCGTGAAAATCCCAGTAGATCAGCAGTTTCTGAAATACTCAGACCAGCCCGTCTGGCACCAACAACCATGCCACGTTCAAAGTCACTTAAATCACCTTTCCTCCCCATTCTGATGCTCGGTTTGAACTGCAGCAGATCGTCTTCACCATGTCTACATGCCTAAATGCATTGAGTTGCTGCCATGTGATTGGCTGATTAGAAATTTGCGTTAACGAGCAGTTGGACAGGTGTGCCTAATAAAGTGGCCGGTGAGTGTATATATATATATATATATATATATATATATATATATATATATATATATATATATATATATAAATATAAATATAGATCCGTTATCCAAGCCGCTTATTCCAATTGGGGTTTCGGGATGCTGGAGCCTATCCCAGCAGTCATTGGGTGGCAGACGGGTAGACACCCTGGACAGGCCGCCAGGCCATCACACACATGGTCCTTCCCATGTGCCAATTTCACATAAAGAAACAAACACTTAGGCAGGCAAGGACATCTGTCCTCAGACTATCATTTTAACCAGCTACCAGCTAACCGTTTCCCCCAACACACACACACACACACACACACACACACACACATATATATATCCCCCCTTTTTTCTCCCCAATTGTATCCGGCCAATTACTCCACTCTTCCGAGCAGTCCCGATCACTGCTCCAACACCCTTCTGCCGATCCGGGTTGGGCTGCAGACTACCATATGTCTACGATTGTGACATTCATCTCATTGTAATCAAGGTAGATATCCTTTATTCATTGGCTATACGTTGTAAGATGTTCTAAATGAAGAAAAGAAGCTAATGACGTCTCATGAGAACAGAATAACGTATTAGAACTATGCACTATGTGTGTAGGTTGGTTTTTGATTCCAGATAGTCTGGAAGATTCTGTGATGGCAAGCCCAGTCCAGTGAGACTGTGGACGGTCATGGAAGCAGTGTGGCCTACCGTGGGATCTGTCCACAGAAGAAGTCGGACTAGCTCGATTCGCTCATTCAAGACACCAGATAAGAATACGTACACACTATTAGCTTTACCCGGGTAGAAGTAATCATAGCAGTAGTACATCCAACACACTCAAGGACAAAGAAACTGAACTCTTTGGATCAACATACTCACAGGGACAAGGAACTGAACTCGTTGCTCTCGGACCCTTTAACATTAAGCAGCATAAGGTGGAACTTTCAGCTTAGAAGAGACTTTTTTTTAAATGTATCTCTTTTAATTGTTACTTTAAAGAGCTCCGTTTTATTTTATGGTTTTATATACAAATGACAATGCTCTGGTGTGAGGCAATAAAACTGCCAAATGTTCAACTCCACGCCAACTCCTATCGAGAGTCAATCAAGACATACTACTCCTTGAACCTGCGTAGATGTTAGTGTCCCTTTTCTTCCATTGGTTAAGCCTAGAGGCGCTACATACATTTTAGCAAATTCCAGGCTGGCATTTTTATGCTTCTTTTTTCAAAATATCTGTCAAACTCCTGGGCTAGGTTGCTGAGAAGTGTAGCATATTCAGACAGACTCTCTTCCACCATGTCTACCTCTCTGAGGCTGGGAAAGTGTGCCAAATTCCCTGAGAAGCGGAGAGAAAGAGTTGTAGGTAGGTAGAGAGAGGTAAGTAGGTAGATAGGTAAAAAGAGAGGTAGGTTGAGAGAGTTAGGTAGGTAGAGAGAGAGAGAGGTAGGTATATAGGTAAAGAGAGAGGTAGGTAGAGACAGGAGTAGGTAGGTAAAGGGGGTGTAAAGAGGAAAAAGATGTTAAAGGAAGGGGATAGTTTAATTAAATTAATGCATCTAAATAAGACATTTTCAAATAAATATATCACTGATGTATTGTGGTCTGTGATGTCCAACAGAAAAGCCAGGTGAGAGAGCCATTTCCCATCAGAGGGTCCGCCATCAGGCTGACCGGCCCTGTAACCAATAAGGTTCTGAGCCCTTAACATGCAGAGTTTGTGGTTCAGCCCACGCACACTGTAGACGTTATAGATTGTGCCTCAACTGCTTCAATCCTATTAATATAAGACATGAGTGCCCGCAGACCCCAGCCATGCAACCCCCTTCTCCCTCCAATGCTGATTTATACTAGCTCGCCAGTGTAGTGAGAGGGATAGCATGGGCGGTGCTGGTGACACCCTCAGTGAAGAAGAGGATTTGCAGTCAACCTACGTGAACTGCAGTAGTACTCTGATGACAAAACAGTGATTGTTGTGGGTTCACATAGAGTGGAAGGAGCTAGCGACCTGTTCTATGCTCCAGTGTCCATTAGGGGCCAGTCTGCATCGAAGGGGATGCTCAATTCATGTCATGCATGCTCAGTGTAGAGGCAGAGTCCAAGCTTAGAGCTGCGGGTGTTCCCCCGAATCAAGTAAAGTCAATTATATTTGTATAGCCCAATATCAGTCCTCAGCTTGTGCCCAAAAAGGTGGTTCTTGTTGGCGACACAACCCAGATGTATCTATGACTTGGACATTGAGATTAATGGATCCAAGCTCATTGTGCTGACTTTCCTTGTTCCAGGGCAGAGGGATGAGCTTATTATTGCAAGCAATGTTATTAGGCCCATAATATAGAGGGTGAAGTCTGATGAGAAGTACTTGGAGCTTATCTACTCCAACTTCTCGGACCCTGAGTGTGAGCAGTTTCTTCAGTTGCTCAGTTGCATCACTCGTTGGTCTGGTGCTGAAATGCCCGGCAGGATTTTTACTGTTAGGCTACGACAGGCTGTCAACCTTGCATCACAACAGGATATCTTGTATGAGGAAAGTTGCCCAGAAGTGTCCCTGTGTCACCTGGGAGCACTATCATTGTGGAGCCCACCTCTTAGCGTTCAGCTCCTAAAGACATCATTATCGTACTGCTTGTGGCACCGATGTGGGGAGATCACTGGGTCCTGATGAAGATCCTCAACCCAACAAAAAGACCTGTGACACTGCACCGCAATGCAAGAGTGGCAGGTGTATTTTCTTGTGTTGCTGTGGAGGACCTTCCATTCTACCAGGGGTTGAGTAGACCACAGGCTGGTCAGACAGCTGACCCTGTCTTCAACTCGGATAGCACCTCTGTTCCTTCTCAGCGGCTTAAGGATTGTGGATTGGCAGACATCAACCTTGAAAGCTGCTAAGTGTCAGATGAATGGAAACAGCAGCTGGCTATCTCGGGCTCACTTACCAGGATGTTTTCTCCAAGGACAAGCTGGACTGTGGGGAAGCGAAGGAGTTTGTGCACCGTATTCACCTCACTGATGATTGCCCCCTCCGGCTGCCCTATTGCCGTGTCCCATCAGCACGCTATCATAAACTGAGAGAGGTGCTGTCTGAGATAGAGTTGAAAGGCATCATCAGTATGTCAATCAGTGAATATGCTTCCCTGCTGGTCCTGGTTTGGAAGAAGTCAGGAGACCTAAGGATCTGCACTGGCTTTTGCTGGCTTAACACCAAGACCGTCAAGGATGCCCACCCACTCTCCCATCAGGCTGACTGTCTTGCTGCCCTTGGTGGAAACGCCTTTTTCAGCACCATGGACCTCACATCGGAGTTCTACAACATCCCCCTCCATGAGTCGTGACAGGTGGTACACGGTGTTTACGACACCCTTAGGCCTGTGTGAGTACAACAAACTTCCCCAGGGCCTGTGCAATAGTCCTGCATCCTTTATGCGGATGATGATCAGTCTTTGGTGACTTGAACTTCTCCAGTCTCCTCTGTTGTGTAGGCGATCTGCTTGCCTTTGCTCCATCTGAGCAAGAAGCCCTGGAACGTCTAGAGATGGTCTTCTCACGTCTCAGAACCAACAACCTGAAGCTGGCACAGAAGAAGTGCCACTTTCATCATAGGTCAGTGAGGTTTCTCAGTCATGTGGTGGATAGCGATGGTGTCTCAGTCGACCAGGAGAAAGTGAAGGTCATTTCAGCCTTCAGGAAGGAGGACCTCATGAATGATGACGGCTGCACTCCATCTCAGCAGAAGGTCAAATCTTTCCTAGGGATGGTGCTGTATTACCATCCTTTTAGGTTGCTGAAGTGTCTTGTGATGTAGGCTGAAAGGTACAGGCTACCGATTCCTGCATGTGTGACAAACCCCAGATAGGCCCCTCCTTGCGGTATTGACCGGACTTCACTTGTGGAGTTGGTGCAACCTAGGCAGCACTCAGCTGGCTAAAACCTAATGGGACCGCGGACTGGAAGTTTTAAAAATCCCACACATCCCTGGCTTGTATGTACCTAACAAGTGTGGGCAGTCCAGACTCCCATTCCGACCATCACTTGGGGACAACCTTTGGTGGATCCCATCGTTGTCACTCTTGTGTTGCTATGGAACTAGATCCTCCCAGGCCAAGCAGTGTGGACCAGCATCGCGACCTGATCCCCACTTTAATCAAGGCTTTAGCGAATGGCTCTGAGAGTTTTTCGAGGACCGTGCCCCCCCCCCCCCCCCACAAAGTCCATTGGCAATGCTGTGGAGCGATGGGAGCAAGGACTGATCGTCCTGGAAGCTCCTAGCTCCAAAGGCACACAACTGGCAAAAAGGATCAGATGGTCATCTCTACATGAACCCGGGAAACTTTGTGTGGATTCGGCAGCAATCTTGCGACAGAGCACCCCTTTTTAGGGACAGCGCTGCTCCCCCCAATCAGGGGAAGGCCCTAGAAAATGTGGGCTAAAAACAGCTGTTTCCCATGTCTCCTGACTGGAATACCGTGTCCAGTGGGAAATCAATTTCTTGTGGGTGAAATAAGGAAGTTTTTACTCTACTGACTTTTGGAACCTGGAACATTGGGACTCTTCTTCATCGGAATGACTCTGATACACCAGAACGATGAATTGCCCTTATTGCAGAACAACTCTCTCGCTTCAACATCGATCTTGCAGCTCTCCAAGAGACAAGACTTGCAGATGAAGGCCAACTCGAAGAAAAAGGTCTCGGATATACGTTCATATGGAATGGATTACCAGAAACGTGCCGCCGAATTCATGGAGTCGGCTTTGCGATCAGATCCAAACTTGTCCGTGACCTGAATCTAACACCTGTCTGCATTAAGGAACGCATCATCTCCATCAGATTACCACTCCAAAATGGATACTTCCTGACTGCCATCAGCGCTTATGTTCCGACTCTTGATGTTGATGATGAGGCGAAAATAGCTTTCTACAGCACCCTATCAAGAACTAGTTCCACCGTTCCAGCAGCTGATAAGCTCATCCTTATGGTTGACCTCAACGCTTGCATTGGCAGAGACAGTACAACATGGAGCTCCTTGGGGAGCATGGAATCGGTAAATACAACTACAATGGAAGCCTTCTCCGTGGCCTCTGTGTGGAACATGGCCTCACCATCACAAAAACTATCTTTCAACTGAAAATGAGCCAGAAAACTACCTGGATGCACCCGTGATCCCACCATTGGCATCTTATTGACTTTGTGATTGTATGCATGAAGGACCGATCCAAAGTCCATGTCACCAAGGCACTCCCACATGCTGATGATTGTTGGACTGATCATAGGCTGGTCATCTCCAAGCTCCATCTGTGACTCAACCCCAAGCCTAGACGCCCTGCCATGACCATCCTGCTAAAGAAAATCGATGTCCGAAAGCTTGAAGATCTCAGCGTAAGAAGAAGCTTCTGGACTAAGATTAGGGAAGTCCTGAAGGATGTTGCTTTCATCGAAAACAACCCCGCATCAAACTGGATAAACCTAAAAATTACTCTTCTCCCTGTAGCTGAAACCGAAATTGGTATTCTCAAAAGACACCAGTAGGACTGGTTTGATAACAACAACCAGCAAATTCTCAACCTGATCAGCACAAAGAATCAAGCTCGTCTCTCCTGGGAGAAAGATAGAACCTCCAAGACGAAAGAAAAGCACTACAAGAAACTGAAGTCAAACACCCAAGCTCAACACCGCCCCATAAAGGATGCTTGGTGGCAAAGAAAAGCCCTTGAGATCCAGGGCTACACAGCCCAGAAGCACCTCCATGACTTCTTCTCTGCTACTCGTGCCATCTATGGGCCCATCAAGCCCGCACCAACACCAATGAAAGCAGAGGACAACGTAACAATTCTGAGGGATGACGTAGCCATCAGTCAACGATGGAAATAGCACTTCCACCAGCTCCTCTGCAAACCATCACGAGTGTCTCTGGACTGCCTTGATGGCCTACCTACTCTGCCGCAAAAACCATGGATGTCTGCACCTCCTTCTGCCAAGGAGCTTCAAACAACGATCGCTCAGATGCACAAGAACAAAGTGGCTGGCCCCGACGGAATCGCTGCAGAACTGTACAAGTATGGAGACTACCTCTTCGGAGTCAACTGTACGAAATCATCCTTTAGATCTGGGAAACCCGGACCGCCCCAGCTGATTTCAGAGACGCAAACATCGTTACCATTTTCAAGAAAGGGGACCGAGGAGTATGAGGCAATTACAAAGGAATTTCCCTCCTCTCAACAGCTGGGAAAATTCTGTCGCGGATCCTTTTTCTGAATCGTATCACCACCCTGGCCGAAGAAGTTCTCCCCGAATCCCAAAGCAGTTTTCGATCCCACAGAGGAACCATCGATATGATCTTTGTGGCACGACAGGGATTGAACTTCAAAAGTGAGCTGATCACTGAGTTCTCGAAGGTGTTAGGGGTTGACAAATCCCATACCTCACCCTACCACCCTATGGCGAGCGGTGGTACAGAGAAGTTTAAACGCACCCTGGGCGACATGCTGAGATCTCTACTCATCCGGTCCAAGCAGAAATGGCCGCAGATGATCCAAATCACAACCTTTGTATATAACTGCACTGCTCATGAGATCACCGGGTTTGCACCTTTCTACTTGACGTTTGGGAGCGTTCCTACCGGATCAGGGATCAGGAGGGAAATTAATGAGTTTTTCATCAGAACCTGCTGCTCCAGGTCAGCTTCTTGCCCCTGAATGAAGCCTTGGATGGTGATGCTGCTCCTATGTCCATGCCTGTCTCTAGTGTGGCCAATGCCCCTCCTAAATCTGATTGGCATGAGACTGAGATGTCTGGATTGGACATTGCAGCTGTGACGGTTGAGCCATCCCTTGCTGTTTCCCTTTTGAGTGTTGATGAATGGATGATGGCCACACAGTCTCACGGGTCCCTGAGCAGTCGTCCATTGCTGAGTCCTCTGGTTCAGACCATCCACCTCCTTTCTCTGTGATGGCCTCCCCTGCTTCTGATGGTCCCGCCACTGCTGTGGATTTCCCAACAGCTTTCCCCACTCCTCTACCACAACCATCACATGGCCGTTCCAATCCGCATCAGGCATCAAATGCAGATGGCCAACTTACCTCATGGTTTGGCAGCATTATTAGGCCACTCTGCTTTTTGATTGAGTCCATGGCACAACCTGAGTCCATTTTAATGTTTGAACTCAGCTCCCATGCTGCTATTCACATGTGAGTCAGAGTGGCATGCTACTGCCATGTGTTTTTTTTTTAATTATTTTTTTAGGGTGTGTTCTTAGGCCACTCTATGTTGTCATGGTATACGCTGCTGTGTGAAGCCCAACTTTTCTTTTTTTTTCTTTCCTTAACCTACATTGTTTAGCCTGAGTAAGGCACCTCACCTGGTCTATGAAGTATGAAGAGTTCTTCCTAGGTGCCAAGCAGGTCTCTAATTCTCTTATCCTTTAGATAGGAAGCTCATATAGCTGGTTCATTCCACTTTGTTGTGTTTGTGTTTTCTATATGGCCAGTGTATTTGAAATGTGGAATTCTTCCATGACCCAAAATTTTGTGAAAATCTAGGGGGGTGAGTGTAACAGAGTCATTCATACTGTCGTAATATATGGTATAATTACACAAAATCTGTGTATAGTTACTAAATTTTTGTTAATCTGACATGCTATGCCTTCAGAATCAATATGCGGAACATTTGTTTAATTCCTGTTCCCCCACGGTCACTTCCATGGGTCCCCCTCTATAAATTATGCCTCCCACCTTTATCTTGTACCTTTTGTGTTCTACATGAGAGAGATAAAAGACACTGTTTTTCTATAAGTTACTTGCTGGCGTAAACTTACCATGTAGCTTGCTAACATATCCCTGTGTCATTTAATTTGTGTAGGGGCTGAAGAGTATATGTCGCTATTGACCAGAGGATTTTGGAGGATTGAGAACCTGCTGCCCCCTGACCGGCAGGTTAGAGACGTAAAATTAACAATAGGATTTATTGTCTTCAGGAAGATTTAATACAACAGAAATATCTCGTCAGTGTTGCAACAGCTGCAATGCATTCTGTTACATCTGTGGCGAGTATACACTTAAGGCTGAAAGACACACCATGATTGCACTCATTAAGAAAGCCTATGAGCTCTACTTCAGAATTGGTGACCAAGACAAACCCTGGGCTCCTCACATTTGTTGTGCAACATGCAGTCAACCTGAGAGCTTGGCTCAGAGGTCCTTGGAAGTCAGTGCCCTTTGCAGTCCCAATGATATGGCGAGAACAGAAGGATCACGTGACGCTGTTACTTTTGTCTGACCAATGTATCTGGCTTCACTACTAAAAATAAGAAATCTATTGAATACCCCAATCTGCCCTCAGCCATGAGACCAGTGCCACATGATGACAGTTTGCCAGCACTGAAGTCACCAGAGACATGGAACCAGATGTGTAAAAAAGGACACTAATCCACATGTTGAACCCTTTATGCCTGGTTATCCTCATCTGATAACACAGCCAGAATTAAATGACCTGGTCAGGGCCTTAGGTTGCCCGGCAGGATTTTTACTGTTAGGCTACGACAGGCTGTCACCCTTGCATCACAACAGGATATCTTGTATGAGGAAAGTTGCCCAGAAGTGTCGCTGTGTCACCTGGGAGCACTATCATTGTGGAGCCCACCTCTTAGCGTTCAGCTCCTAAAGACATCATTATCGTACTGCTTGTGGCACCGATGTGGGGAGATCACTGGGTCCTGATGAAGATCCTCAACCCAACAAAAAGACCTGTGACACTGCACCGCAATGCAAGAGTGGCAGGTGTATTTTCTTGTGTTGCTGTGGAGGACCTTCCATTCTACCAGGGGTTGAGTAGACCACAGGCTGGTCAGACAGCTGACCCTGTCTTCAACTCGGATAGCACCTCTGTTCCTTCTCAGCGGCTTAAGGATTGTGGATTGGCAGACATCAACCTTGAAAGCTGCTAAGTGTCAGATGAATGGAAACAGCAGCTGGCTATCTCGGGCTCACTTACCAGGATGTTTTCTCCAAGGACAAGCTGGACTGTGGGGAAGCGAAGGAGTTTGTGCACCGTATTCACCTCACTGATGATTGCCCCCTCCGGCTGCCCTATTGCCGTGTCCCATCAGCACGCTATCATAAACTGAGAGAGGTGCTGTCTGAGATAGAGTTGAAAGGCATCATCAGTATGTCAATCAGTGAATATGCTTCCCTGCTGGTCCTGGTTTGGAAGAAGTCAGGAGACCTAAGGATCTGCACTGGCTTTTGCTGGCTTAACACCAAGACCGTCAAGGATGCCCACCCACTCTCCCATCAGGCTGACTGTCTTGCTGCCCTTGGTGGAAACGCCTTTTTCAGCACCATGGACCTCACATCGGAGTTCTACAACATCCCCCTCCATGAGTCGTGACAGGTGGTACACGGTGTTTACGACACCCTTAGGCCTGTGTGAGTACAACAAACTTCCCCAGGGCCTGTGCAATAGTCCTGCATCCTTTATGCGGATGATGATCAGTCTTTGGTGACTTGAACTTCTCCAGTCTCCTCTGTTGTGTAGGCGATCTGCTTGCCTTTGCTCCATCTGAGCAAGAAGCCCTGGAACGTCTAGAGATGGTCTTCTCACGTCTCAGAACCAACAACCTGAAGCTGGCACAGAAGAAGTGCCACTTTCATCATAGGTCAGTGAGGTTTCTCAGTCATGTGGTGGATAGCGATGGTGTCTCAGTCGACCAGGAGAAAGTGAAGGTCATTTCAGCCTTCAGGAAGGAGGACCTCATGAATGATGACGGCTGCACTCCATCTCAGCAGAAGGTCAAATCTTTCCTAGGGATGGTGCTGTATTACCATCCTTTTAGGTTGCTGAAGTGTCTTGTGATGTAGGCTGAAAGGTACAGGCTACCGATTCCTGCATGTGTGACAAACCCCAGATAGGCCCCTCCTTGCGGTATTGACCGGACTTCACTTGTGGAGTTGGTGCAACCTAGGCAGCACTCAGCTGGCTAAAACCTAATGGGACCGCGGACTGGAAGTTTTAAAAATCCCACACATCCCTGGCTTGTATGTACCTAACAAGTGTGGGCAGTCCAGACTCCCATTCCGACCATCACTTGGGGACAACCTTTGGTGGATCCCATCGTTGTCACTCTTGTGTTGCTATGGAACTAGATCCTCCCAGGCCAAGCAGTGTGGACCAGCATCGCGACCTGATCCCCACTTTAATCAAGGCTTTAGCGAATGGCTCTGAGAGTTTTTCGAGGACCGTGCCCCCCCCCCCCCACAAAGTCCATTGGCAATGCTGTGGAGCGATGGGAGCAAGGACTGATCGTCCTGGAAGCTCCTAGCTCCAAAGGCACACAACTGGCAAAAAGGATCAGATGGTCATCTCTACATGAACCCGGGAAACTTTGTGTGGATTCGGCAGCAATCTTGCGACAGAGCACCCCTTTTTAGGGACAGCGCTGCTCCCCCCAATCAGGGGAAGGCCCTAGAAAATGTGGGCTAAAAACAGCTGTTTCCCATGTCTCCTGACTGGAATACCGTGTCCAGTGGGAAATCAATTTCTTGTGGGTGAAATAAGGAAGTTTTTACTCTACTGACTTTTGGAACCTGGAACATTGGGACTCTTCTTCATCGGAATGACTCTGATACACCAGAACGATGAATTGCCCTTATTGCAGAACAACTCTCTCGCTTCAACATCGATCTTGCAGCTCTCCAAGAGACAAGACTTGCAGATGAAGGCCAACTCGAAGAAAAAGGTCTCGGATATACGTTCATATGGAATGGATTACCAGAAACGTGCCGCCGAATTCATGGAGTCGGCTTTGCGATCAGATCCAAACTTGTCCGTGACCTGAATCTAACACCTGTCTGCATTAAGGAACGCATCATCTCCATCAGATTACCACTCCAAAATGGATACTTCCTGACTGCCATCAGCGCTTATGTTCCGACTCTTGATGTTGATGATGAGGCGAAAATAGCTTTCTACAGCACCCTATCAAGAACTAGTTCCACCGTTCCAGCAGCTGATAAGCTCATCCTTATGGTTGACCTCAACGCTTGCATTGGCAGAGACAGTACAACATGGAGCTCCTTGGGGAGCATGGAATCGGTAAATACAACTACAATGGAAGCCTTCTCCGTGGCCTCTGTGTGGAACATGGCCTCACCATCACAAAAACTATCTTTCAACTGAAAATGAGCCAGAAAACTACCTGGATGCACCCGTGATCCCACCATTGGCATCTTATTGACTTTGTGATTGTATGCATGAAGGACCGATCCAAAGTCCATGTCACCAAGGCACTCCCACATGCTGATGATTGTTGGACTGATCATAGGCTGGTCATCTCCAAGCTCCATCTGTGACTCAACCCCAAGCCTAGACGCCCTGCCATGACCATCCTGCTAAAGAAAATCGATGTCCGAAAGCTTGAAGATCTCAGCGTAAGAAGAAGCTTCTGGACTAAGATTAGGGAAGTCCTGAAGGATGTTGCTTTCATCGAAAACAACCCCGCATCAAACTGGATAAACCTAAAAATTACTCTTCTCCCTGTAGCTGAAACCGAAATTGGTATTCTCAAAAGACACCAGTAGGACTGGTTTGATAACAACAACCAGCAAATTCTCAACCTGATCAGCACAAAGAATCAAGCTCGTCTCTCCTGGGAGAAAGATAGAACCTCCAAGACGAAAGAAAAGCACTACAAGAAACTGAAGTCAAACACCCAAGCTCAACACCGCCCCATAAAGGATGCTTGGTGGCAAAGAAAAGCCCTTGAGATCCAGGGCTACACAGCCCAGAAGCACCTCCATGACTTCTTCTCTGCTACTCGTGCCATCTATGGGCCCATCAAGCCCGCACCAACACCAATGAAAGCAGAGGACAACGTAACAATTCTGAGGGATGACGTAGCCATCAGTCAACGATGGAAATAGCACTTCCACCAGCTCCTCTGCAAACCATCACGAGTGTCTCTGGACTGCCTTGATGGCCTACCTACTCTGCCGCAAAAACCATGGATGTCTGCACCTCCTTCTGCCAAGGAGCTTCAAACAACGATCGCTCAGATGCACAAGAACAAAGTGGCTGGCCCCGACGGAATCGCTGCAGAACTGTACAAGTATGGAGACTACCTCTTCGGAGTCAACTGTACGAAATCATCCTTTAGATCTGGGAAACCCGGACCGCCCCAGCTGATTTCAGAGACGCAAACATCGTTACCATTTTCAAGAAAGGGGACCGAGGAGTATGAGGCAATTACAAAGGAATTTCCCTCCTCTCAACAGCTGGGAAAATTCTGTCGCGGATCCTTTTTCTGAATCGTATCACCACCCTGGCCGAAGAAGTTCTCCCCGAATCCCAAAGCAGTTTTCGATCCCACAGAGGAACCATCGATATGATCTTTGTGGCACGACAGGGATTGAACTTCAAAAGTGAGCTGATCACTGAGTTCTCGAAGGTGTTAGGGGTTGACAAATCCCATACCTCACCCTACCACCCTATGGCGAGCGGTGGTACAGAGAAGTTTAAACGCACCCTGGGCGACATGCTGAGATCTCTACTCATCCGGTCCAAGCAGAAATGGCCGCAGATGATCCAAATCACAACCTTTGTATATAACTGCACTGCTCATGAGATCACCGGGTTTGCACCTTTCTACTTGACGTTTGGGAGCGTTCCTACCGGATCAGGGATCAGGAGGGAAATTAATGAGTTTTTCATCAGAACCTGCTGCTCCAGGTCAGCTTCTTGCCCCTGAATGAAGCCTTGGATGGTGATGCTGCTCCTATGTCCATGCCTGTCTCTAGTGTGGCCAATGCCCCTCCTAAATCTGATTGGCATGAGACTGAGATGTCTGGATTGGACATTGCAGCTGTGACGGTTGAGCCATCCCTTGCTGTTTCCCTTTTGAGTGTTGATGAATGGATGATGGCCACACAGTCTCACGGGTCCCTGAGCAGTCGTCCATTGCTGAGTCCTCTGGTTCAGACCATCCACCTCCTTTCTCTGTGATGGCCTCCCCTGCTTCTGATGGTCCCGCCACTGCTGTGGATTTCCCAACAGCTTTCCCCACTCCTCTACCACAACCATCACATGGCCGTTCCAATCCGCATCAGGCATCAAATGCAGATGGCCAACTTACCTCATGGTTTGGCAGCATTATTAGGCCACTCTGCTTTTTGATTGAGTCCATGGCACAACCTGAGTCCATTTTAATGTTTGAACTCAGCTCCCATGCTGCTATTCACATGTGAGTCAGAGTGGCATGCTACTGCCATGTGTTTTTTTTTTAATTATTTTTTTAGGGTGTGTTCTTAGGCCACTCTATGTTGTCATGGTATACGCTGCTGTGTGAAGCCCAACTTTTCTTTTTTTTTCTTTCCTTAACCTACATTGTTTAGCCTGAGTAAGGCACCTCACCTGGTCTATGAAGTATGAAGAGTTCTTCCTAGGTGCCAAGCAGGTCTCTAATTCTCTTATCCTTTAGATAGGAAGCTCATATAGCTGGTTCATTCCACTTTGTTGTGTTTGTGTTTTCTATATGGCCAGTGTATTTGAAATGTGGAATTCTTCCATGACCCAAAATTTTGTGAAAATCTAGGGGGGTGAGTGTAACAGAGTCATTCATACTGTCGTAATATATGGTATAATTACACAAAATCTGTGTATAGTTACTAAATTTTTGTTAATCTGACATGCTATGCCTTCAGAATCAATATGCGGAACATTTGTTTAATTCCTGTTCCCCCACGGTCACTTCCATGGGTCCCCCTCTATAAATTATGCCTCCCACCTTTATCTTGTACCTTTTGTGTTCTACATGAGAGAGATAAAAGACACTGTTTTTCTATAAGTTACTTGCTGGCGTAAACTTACCATGTAGCTTGCTAACATATCCCTGTGTCATTTAATTTGTGTAGGGGCTGAAGAGTATATGTCGCTATTGACCAGAGGATTTTGGAGGATTGAGAACCTGCTGCCCCCTGACCGGCAGGTTAGAGACGTAAAATTAACAATAGGATTTATTGTCTTCAGGAAGATTTAATACAACAGAAATATCTCGTCAGTGTTGCAACAGCTGCAATGCATTCTGTTACATCTGTGGCGAGTATACACTTAAGGCTGAAAGACACACCATGATTGCACTCATTAAGAAAGCCTATGAGCTCTACTTCAGAATTGGTGACCAAGACAAACCCTGGGCTCCTCACATTTGTTGTGCAACATGCAGTCAACCTGAGAGCTTGGCTCAGAGGTCCTTGGAAGTCAGTGCCCTTTGCAGTCCCAATGATATGGCGAGAACAGAAGGATCACGTGACGCTGTTACTTTTGTCTGACCAATGTATCTGGCTTCACTACTAAAAATAAGAAATCTATTGAATACCCCAATCTGCCCTCAGCCATGAGACCAGTGCCACATGATGACAGTTTGCCAGCACTGAAGTCACCAGAGACATGGAACCAGATGTGTAAAAAAGGACACTAATCCACATGTTGAACCCTTTATGCCTGGTTATCCTCATCTGATAACACAGCCAGAATTAAATGACCTGGTCAGGGCCTTAGGTTTGTTAAAAGCTACAGCGGAACTATTTGGTTCAAGATTGCAAGGATGGGGTTTGCTGTCAATAGATACAAAAATTTGTATCTTTTGGAACCGTCAAGAACATTTGACAAACTTCTTTACGCAGGTTGACAACCTCTGTTTCTGCACTGACATTTCTCTCTCCACCTACACCAGCCCAAAGTTACACATTGATGGATTGTTCATGTATTTGGGTTGTGTTTATGACCAACAACAAAGGCATCTTTTGGTATATTTGTCAAAGCTAAGCCTGAAAGCTGTCCTGTTACACAATGGCAATGTCCAACCTTCAGTACGCATTAGCTATGTAGTACATATGAAAGAAACCTACAATAACATGGAACAGCTGTTGAAACACATACAGTACAACAATTACGACTGCTCCAATAATCGGGGCATCACAATTCTCAGCCTCCCTGGGAAAGTCTACGCTAAGGTGCTGGAAAGGAGGCTCCAACCGATTGTCGAACCTCGGATCCAGGAGCAACAATGCGGATTCCATCCTGGCCGTGGAACAATGGACCAACTCTTTACCCTTGCGGAAGTGCTGAGGAGGCATGGGAGTTTGACCAGCCAGTCTACATGTGCTGCCCAGCTTAGCGCTGTCCTTCACCATATCTTCCAGATGTCACTTGATTGTAACCAAATCCCTGCTATCTGGAAAGCTTCTAATGTGAAACCTGTACCACAGAACACCAATCCCAGACAACTTAATTATTTTAGACCAGTTGTGCTAACATCATTAATAATGAACTGTGGATGGAAAACGTGGTCCACTGCAGTTTGTTTACCAGGCAGGGAGCGGCGTAGAGAATGTAAAGCTTTTTATACTCAATCACCTATATAAGCATGTAAAAAAGCTGCAAGTGCATGCCAGGTTTTTGTTTGCTGAATTTTTATTGGCATTCAATACAATGCAGCTGCATCTTTTAATAGATAGGTTTCCAAGTGATTTAATTTGCCTCACGGGCTTGTATTATGGATGTTGGACTTCTTTTTTTGTCATTAATATTTTCTCTTATGAGTTTTCTCTTACGAATTAGTGCGGATTCCATGATGGAAGCTTGACGGATCGCAAAAACAGTGAAAGGCAGTATGAAAAAAAATTAGAAATGGCGTCGTTTTTTGATTGATTTATTTATTGATTTGCATCCTTCATACAGATTTTTTTTTTTATACTGCAAATTTTTTAAGAAAAATATATACAAAAAATGGTGTCATTTTCCAATCCAGATATATGGGTTGTCCTCTCTCTGACTCTCTTCTCTCTCTTCCCCCTCTTTCCTTTTCTCCTCTCTCTGTGTTTGTTGCATCGCTGCCTGCGTCAACACTGACTGCAAAACAAAGTTCACAATGGAGAAATGACTGCTTCAGCACACCCTTACCTTGTCAAGCATCACGTTAATTTACTCACAATCTACACACAACTGCCCCCGCTCTCCCCTGCTAGCTGTGTAAATTAGCATTTGAAAGTTTGTAGCAAATCTGAATGAGTTTGAGTTTTTGTTTTTTGATTTTTTTGTTTTTTGCGCTCGCTTTGAGGTTGAGATGTTTTGCTGCATCGCAGGAGGAGGCTTGCTTTTTCACTTTTAAAATTTTGTCAGTGGAATTTAGACAGGTAATGCTAGCTAACCCGTGATAGATAGCAAGCCCCACAGATAGCAAATTGCTGTGGCCCGGACCCGTCCCACACCCGACACTTTCATCCGGCCCACATACCGCGTGGAATGGTGGCACTTGGGCGGTCCGCTCCTGTTTGCCAGATCTGGGCCAGAACCAAGCCATAGCAATGCCGCATGTGACACATATTTGCCATTGGCCCATATTTGTTTTGTGATATTTGGGCCATGTTCACCATTTACCACACGGGCCACTTCAGGGTCACATCCAGATTACATGTTGCTGAGAGCACTGCATCTTTGCCAAAAAAAGGCCCACATTTGATTTGGCATATTTGGGCCATATTTGCTATTATAGTACATGTGGGCCACTTCAGGCTCACATCCATTTTTTCAGGGCCAGAAGAAGGCCATCAGTGCCGCATCATTGCCTGAAGTGGCCCACATCCGGATGCTATCGGGGCATTCTACAGCTTTGTCGTGAACCCAGTTGCTGCTAGAGATGATGTGATTGGTCACAGATACCATAAATGCTGATAACGCAGTGCAGATTTGAATATACTATGGCTTGCGCTGGTAAAATAGGAAACTCTACCTTTAGCAAATTTGTAAAGTTGCGTAAACTATTTCGAGGTGCGTAAACGCTATTTCAGAAATGTAGGAGATCCGTAAACACCATTTACGTGCGGTTAATGTCCACTACGGCCCCAATGACAGGGACAAACAAACCATCCATCTATCCATAGATACATACATTTCATCCATCCACACATACATTATAACAATTAATCCTATTCAGGGTCACGGGGACAAACAAACAAACCATCTATCCACCCATCCATCCATTAATGTGATCATTTACATATACAAACATTTCATCGATCCTTCCACCCCACTGTCATTCATCCATCATACCCAGTTTACCCAATTCAGGGTTATGGGGACAAATAAAAATGTAAAAATAAGATATGATTATTATTATCATTATTATTCATAATAATGTTAATAATGTTATTATTATCAATAGATATAGCTGCAAGCGGCAGTGGGTGGGGACAAAACACTTTGCACAATGCACTTTAATGTAAACTTAGTGAAAACTGCTGAACATGTGTCTCAAATTTCAGGTTGATATTTCAGTGCGTTCATCAGTTATTACACATTTTGGAAAATTATTATTTTGGGGGGGGGGGTTTCCCCCTTTTTCTCCCCAATTGTACCCCCCCAATTACCCCACTCTTCTGAGTTGTCCCGGTCGCTGCTCCACCCCCTCTGCCGACCCGGGGAGGGCTGCAGAATACGACATGTCTCCTCCGATACATGTGGAGTCGCCAGCCGCTTCTTTTCACCTGACAGTGAGGAGTTTCACCAGGGGGATGTAGCACGAGGGAGGATCACGCTATTCCCCCCCAGTCCCCGGCCTCTCCCCTGAACAGGCGCCCCGACTGGCCAGAGGAGGCGCTAGTGCAGCGACCAGGACACATACCCACATCCGGCTTCCCATCCGCAGACACGGCTAATTGTGTCTGTAGGAACGCCCGACCAAGCCGGAGGGAACACGGGGATTTTATCCAGCTATCTCCATGCTGGTAGGCAACGGAACAGACCACCACGCCACCCGGCCACCCGGAAAATTAGTTATTATGGTAAAAATTGATCAGCTTGTATAATTGAAACTGTATGAAATATCAATAATCTGTAAAATGTAACTTTTACCAGCTTGGTCCAGAGATAGTCTGTACCAAATTTGGTGACGATTGGTCAAAATTTGTAGGCGGAGTAGTGGAAAAAAAATGATTTGGACAAAATTAAAAATGGTGGAAAATCTTTCTGGGCTCAAATGAACGTGGCATCTATCTTTAGATTCGTCTGGACCCACCAAATCCAGGACAAAAATAATGTTTCTGAGACTTGGGGTTCAAAAGCTATAGGCCAACACATGAAGTTAGTTGTTAGAGCGCCACAAGCTGGCCAATCTGTATTTTTTTTTTTTGTCTGACTAGAGGGTGAGATATCCAATCTATCTGCCAAGGTTGCGAACTGCAGCTGTTATGGTTCCTGAGACCCAGACACTTTTTAACCCGTTTTTCTCCCCAGTTGTACCTGTCCAGTTACCCCACTCTTCCGAGCCGTCCCGGTTGCTGCTCCACCACCTCTGCCAATCCAGGGAGGGCTGCAGACTACCACATGTCTCCTCCGATTCATGTGGAGTTGCCAGCCGCTTCTTTTCACCTGACACTGAGGAGTTTCACCAGGGGGACGTAGCTCATGGGAGGATCAAGCTAGTCCCCCGAGTTCCCCATCCCCCCAGAACAGGCGCCCTGACCGACCAGAGGAGGTGCTAGTGTAGCGACCAAGACACATACCCATATCCGGCCTCTCACCCGCAGACACATACAGTTGTGTCTGTAGGAACGGCCGACCAAGCCGGAGGTAACACGGGGATTCGAACTGGTGATCCCTGTGTTTTTAGGCAATGGAATAGACTGCTACGCCAACCCAGACGCCCGAGGCAAGATACTTTTAGGGCATAATAATAATAATAATAATCCTATCAGACACAACAGGGTTCCAGCAGCTTCACTGCTGGGACCCCTAATAAAACCCTAAATAGTGGGCAATTTTTATTTTGTTGAGAGTTTCATGGTCTTACCTGTTTTTCGTAGAACAGGACGTACGCTGTTTTCTTTCTCTGCTGAAACACAGACGCACCGGTGGTCTCGGTCACAAAATCATCGTTGTATGAAAGCCACCGGTCTCCCTGGTCCGCCGGTCCATAAGGACAGACCCCTTCACTGATGTAGTGGCCTGGGGCAGAAGAAGACCCTGTTCAATGGGGTTTCTAAAGAGGCTAGAAGTACTATGCAGACCTACTCACCTCAACCCACATCATTTACCTGACCTTGAATACTTACACATACTCAATACAAACATGTATATACTTTTGAATACAATGTGTGCCCGTCTTACCGGAGTAGGTTGAGAAGCCGATGTGGCTGATGACGCTGACCAACTCGTACTGACACGTCTGCTGAAGAGCAAAATGGCGGTTAGCTACTAGTGCACACGTTTACTGCATCTTCACTTTAGGACGTCTGTTGTCTACATCCGTTTTTTCCCTCTAGATATATTTGGTAACTAACTCTCAGGAGAACAAGTCTGCCAAATCTATTCAGTTTTTCTTGTTCTGTCTCATTCTTTCTATCTGTCTCTGTCTCTGTCCTCACCAAAGCGTTGCTGCAACCCTTCTCTTCCTCTGTCTGCTGGCCGCTCTCAGTGACTGGATGACAAACGGACATCAGGTAAAACAAGTGAGTTTAGGAATGTTTCAAAATGTATTTTGATTAGATTTATATATTCCTGAACATACACATCCCTACGCTTCAAGTGTCAATATATTCTAATTTCAACTGTTAGGTTAACAATTTGCATTTCTGGTCACCCCTGGTTATTTTTTTAGGGGGGGGTATTTTTTTTTAGGGGGGGATTTCCCCCCCTTTTTCTCCCCAGTTGTACTTGGCCAATTACCCCTCTCTTCCCGAGCCGTCACGGTCGCTGCTCCACCCCCTCTGCCGATCCGGGGAGGGCTGCAGACTACCACATGCCTCCTCCCATACATGTGGAGTTGCCAGCCACTTCTTTTTACCTGACAGTGAGAAGTTTCACCAGGGGGACGTAGCACGTGAGAGGATCATGCTATTCCCCCCCAGTTCCCCCTCCCCCCTCCTGAACAGGCACCCCGACCAACCAGAGGAGGCGCTAGTGCAGCGATCAGGACACATACCCACATCTGGCTTCCCACCCGCAGACATGGCCAGTTGTGTCTGTAGGGACACCCGACCATGCCGGAGGTAACACGGGGATTTGAACCGGCAATCCCCGTGTTGGTAGGCAGCGGACACCTCTGGTTATTTAAGGTTGAATCCCTTTGAACAGTTTTACCTTCTCTACAAGTTTAGCTTTTCTGACATCTATTCGGTTCATTCAACTACAGGGATAAAGGTGTAAATGTACACACCATTGCCTGTGTAATGTACATCATTCCACTAAATTAGCACATAGCCTAAATGTTGAAGAGTTAGTCTGAAACCTGTGGCAGAAGGAGGGCAGATGGGAGGGTGCGTCGGCTCCTCTTGATTCAGCAGTCGGGCGGCGTCTTGGTTCTGAAACGAGAGGCGAGAGTCACATTCACCCTTCAAAACAAACTGATAATCACTGTTAAAATGTTGACGCATCCAGGCGTAAAGTTTGGGTACAAGTCTGCACAGAAACACTTGCCCCCGCCCCCATTTCATATCGTCTTTACTTGTTCGTGGTTTGCGGTTTCCCCCGACGGTCCAGTGACCAGCCTCAGCTCTCTGGACAGGGTTACCTCCCTGTGCAGCTTCATCACGCTCCAGGTTGGGGTAAATGTGAAGCGCTTCAGATGAAGAATCAATACACTGCAGGAAGGAGAGGGAGGGATGAAGAGGAGGAGATGGAGAGAAGGAGAAGTAGTTGGAACATAGGAAGAAGAACAGATTAAGATTAAAGGGGTTGTGGAGTGGAAAACAGAGGCAGAGAGGGACGTGGAGAGAACGGGGAGAGATGCTGTTGTTAGGAGAGGCTTCATAGATGGACCAACTGTGGCAGAAACAGCACATCGAATGTTATCACTGAAAACTGGAGTCAAGATTCACGCCATTCGTGACTGATGTGGTGTTACAAACCTAGGCAGGGTCCGGAAAGACCACTTTTGGCCAGATGTCTGCGCTCCACACTGGCAGCGATACTCCACCTTTGTTTCCTATGTGAGAGCATGCAGGAGGTTTTACTTTGAATGTTCACATCGAGAATTGGAAAAAGTGCAGCTGAATTTACACAGTGAACTTATATCTGATGGCACACCGTGAGGTATCTCTGCAGACATTGGCTGACTGAGAATCCATCCACAAGGTCCAGGGACAGGTTGGAAAAGTCTTCCTGGTTTATAGACCGCATGCCACATCTATGAAGAAGACATCCACAAAAAACAATCACACGTTAAGAGAAAAGCTATCCTGATTAAAACTTTAGTTTTTGACCACAAGTGGACTTAAGAACTATCCTGAACTATGCAGAAGCATCAGAGTCTTAAGGCAAAGCTGATCAGATGGTGGTTATAGATGATTCATGTTAACATTTCTGACTAGGCTGCTTTTTATTCAGAGTGTGTGTTGGTGTCTGTGTGCAGAGTGGGCGGAAGATGGTGGCTGTGAGGAGCACCACAACCGCCGCAAAGGCGGAAGAAGGCTGCAGCAAAGAAGGGCCCCCAGTTGTCTTGGTATCCATGCCACTGGATCCTGGCCTTTCTATGCCAAGGACTGTGTGGAGGCTGCCTGTGCACCAGGCTCCCCACATTAAAAGATTCCACGCACAGGCGTCCTCCCAAAAGGGAAAACACCTGCCACAAGGAGTCAGAGTCATGTACAGAACCGACGGACAACTGCTGAATATCAACAGATTCAGGGCTAATAGCAGAACCACCACCATATCCATCATGGAGTTGCAGTATGCCGATGACAATGCCCTTGTGGCCCATTCAGAAGAGGACCTACAGTGCATTCTGGCTGCTTTTGCCAAGGTATACAAGCAGCTTGGTCTGGCCCTTAACTTAAAAAAGACCCAGATCCTCTACCAGCCACCACCGAACACAAATAACCCTGCTCCACCCCCAACTATCTATGTCGACAAAACCAGACTGGAAAATGTGGACCACTTTACATACCTCGGAAGCCTCCTATCATCCAAAGCTAATATGGATGAGGAAATACACCACCGCCTCAGCTGTGCCAGTGGGGTTTTCTCAAGACTGAGGAAAAGGGTCTTTGAAAACCGCGACCTCCAGACCAGAACGAAAATTGTGGTCTACAAAGTGGTAGTGTTGCCCACCCTACTGTATGGATCAGAATCCTGGACCACATACAGCAGGCACCTGAAAGCACTAGAGGCACATCATCAAAGGTGCCTCCAAAAGATCCTCAAGATCACCTGGGAAGATAGACGCACCAACACCAGCCTCCTGGAGGAGGCTAACATTCCCGCTATCACTGCCACCATTGCCCAACACCAGCTCAGATGGACTGGCCATGTCATCCGTATGCCTGATTCTCACCTTCCAAAACAAGTCCTCTACTCTCAGCTTCTCACAGGACAACGTGCCCCGGGTGGTCAAAAGAAAAGGTATAAGGATAACATCAAAACGAACATCAAAAAATGCCACATAGACCCTAAGACCTGGGAAGACACAGCAACAAATAGGGCGACCTGGAGAAAACTTGTCCGGGAAGGAGCTGCACTCTATAATAATGATCTCCGACGTGCTGCAGAAGACAAGCGCAGACTCAGAAAGGAGGGAGTTTCCACCAAAAAGGCCAAAACCAACCCCACAATTACCACGGCCCACCCCTGCCCACACTGCGCCAAAATATGCGGCTCCAGGATTGGCCTCTTCGCCCACCTGAAGACCCACAAGGACCAAGAAGGAGGACAGTCGTACTCGATCCCGAGTGACCGCCGATGTATGTGATGTGTGTTAGTGTGTGTGTGTGTGGGGGGGGGTATTTGGGGTTATTTGGTCGAGATCTTCAGTCATATTGAACACGTGATGTCATGAGTACATGGCATATGTCTGTCTAAACATCTATCCATCCATTATCCGAACCGCTTATCCTGCTCTCAGGGTCGCGAGGATGCTGGAGCCTATCCCAGCAGCCATTGGGCGGCAAGCGGGGGTGAACCCTGGACAAGCCACTAGACCCTCACACAGAGCCAACACCCACACACACACACACACAAACACACACATTCATACCTAGGGGCAATTTAGTACGGCAGAGTCACCTGACCTAAATGTCTTTGGACTGTGGGAGGACACCCATGCAGACATGGGGAGAACATGCAAACTCCACACAGAGGATGACCCGGGACGACCCCCAAGGTTGGACTACCCCGGGGATAGTCTCCCAAGGGTAGTCCAACCTTGGGACGACCTCCAAGGTTGGACTACCTTGAACCTTCTTGCTGTGAGGTGACCACGCTAACCACTGCACCACCGTGCCGCTTCTGCCTAAACAAACCTTCTTTTTTTTAATCACATTAAAGACATTATTGACCAAAAAAAAAAAAATCTCAGCGTTGTAAACACTTAAAAGCACTCTTCAATTGACAATGTATTTTTCTTTTTGACTTTTAACTTGCTCTCATTGCATTTCCATGTATCAAATGTACAATGTGGGGGAAAAAAACTGACTACAAAATAGCCACCTGCAAGACTTAACTCCACCAAGAAAACAAAACTAGCGACTATAGTGGACTCATTACAGTCCAGTAGGACATCCTAGTGACTTAATGAGTGAGTTTTCTGATATCTACAGATTATAAACCATGCAAAGGTTAAAAACATCCCAGGCTGGTCTTGGTACTCTGTGATGCAAGCGTTGCAGGATAAACACAGCTGCAGCTAGTAGCATTAATAATGAGTCTGTTGGATGAACCAGCATTAAAAGTTCTATTGACAGCTGTTAGAGACGTCTGCCTGTCTGTCAGTGCTGATAGGTGTGCTGGTACACCTACGTCAAATGGATCCATTATTAATGTTATTAGCTGCAGCAGTGTTTATCCTGCTATGCTTACATCACAGAGTACCAAGACCAACCTGGCATGCTTTTCAGAAATCAGGAACACTTTATTTGTCATTTCACTTCATGCACTTGTGTACATGAAATGAAACGAAATGCCATTTCCCCCAGCCCACAGCAGTACAAAGACAAAAACATATCCAAAAACTACAAGAACACACATGTCCAAACTAACACATACGTATACTAAACAAAAAAATCACTGTCCAAGGAACACCAGCCAGGATAACTGTCAGAACCACCGGTCTACATGAACTAGCCGTTAGTTTAGCCAGCCCCGTGTCCATGTCTTGTCAGACCGCCCTCGGCGTTTCCTCCTCAGGCACAGCTCCAGGCAGGGGCTGTGGTCCCCGGGCCCACTGGACGAAACAGACCAAGCTCTCCCAGCCAATTCAGCACCTCCCCCAGCCAGACACCCTCGACCCACCTCCCCACACTCCTCACCCACCCTTTTAACCCTTTATATGGTTTTTAACCTGCAGACATCAGCAAACCTACTAGAATGGTGTGGGATTTAGTCACTCTTTCAGTCTGTGTCGTGTTTGGCAGTGTGATCCTACCCCTTGCAGGTCCTGGTGCTCTGCATCAGAAAGGTGAGATGAGTTTGAACAGGGCAGGTATAGATTCTGCCCATGTTCTCTGCTACGCCTCTCAGAATTGGGGACAGAGACCTCATCTGCTGCAGCACACACATGAGGAACTCATGGGCATCCTGTACAAACACACAAGTACCAATACACACATTTCAGTACAAGGTAGCATACATATAAAAAACACGTAGTGAAAAAGCATAATCATCTGATTACTGGAAAATTAAAGATGACAACTACTTTAGAGGTAAAGATATTTTTTAAAGTCCATCGGTTTAAATCTAAGGTGATTTTTAACGATACGTCTGTCAGTATTAGATGAACGTGTGAAGTTTCTGACATTTTGTTCGTCGCCCCTGAACTCGGGGGCTTTGTCTGAGACCAACTTCTTAAAAGTCCTGAGGACGTTCCATTTGTGGGTCCAGCTGTCGCCGTTACAACACTGTCTGATGGCCGCAAAGCAGCTGGAGGAGGGAGATGAGAAAAGGGAGAGAAAGCAAAACAAAAAGAGAGGTAAGATACCCGGTAGTGTTTTACTGACCAGTGTCAAACAGCCTCAACGTCACTGACTTAATCAGGATTGTGACCATGGAGGTTCAGCATGTGTGTGTGTGTATGTGTGTGTGTGTGTATGTGTGTGTTCTTGTACTTCTATTTTGTGAGGACTGGTTTGGGTATTTAACCATCAGAGGGAGGACATTTTGGCTGGTCCTATATTTCTGTCCCTCTATTTTGGGGTTAGGGTTTGGGGTGAGGGTTGGAATTAGGATTATGATGTTTGCAGATGACATTGTGATCTGTAGTGAGAGTAGAGTGCAGGTTGAGGAGAGCCGGGAGAGGTGGAGGTATGCACTGGCGAGAAGAGGGATGAAAGTCAGTAGGAGCAAGATGGAATACATATGGGTGAATGAGAGGGAGGACAGTGGAATGGTGAGGATGCAAGGAGTAGAGGTGACAAAGGTGTATGAGTTTAAATACTTGGGATCGACTGTCCAAAGTAATGGGGAGTGCAGAAGAGAGGTGAAGAAGAGAGTGCAGGCAGGGTGGAGTGGGTGGAGAAGAGTGCCAGGAGTGATTTGCGACAGAAGGGTACCAGCAAGAGTTAAAGGGAAGGTTTACAAGATGGTTGTGAGACCAGCTACGGCAGCGGTAGCTAACCATGTACCATGGAGAGCCATTTGTGTGTAGGTTTTCATTCCAACCCGACTCCACACCAGGTGATTTCACTGATACGTTCTTCCTCTTCGGTTGAAGCGTTGCTGAAATCACCTGGTGTGGAGTCCGGCTGGAATGAAAACCTGCATACACTTGGCTCTCCATGTCACATGGTTAGCCACCTCTGGGCTATGTTATATGGTTTGGAGACAGTGGCGCTGATGAAAAGATAGGAGGTGGAGCTGGAGGTGGCAGAGTTGAAGATGCTAAGATTTTCATTGGGAGGGATGAAGAAAGACAGGATTAGGAACAAATATATTAGAGGGACAGCTCAGGTTGGATGGTTGGGACCGGCACTAAAGCCAGAGAGGCAAGATGGAGATGGTTTGGACATGTGTGGAGGAGAGATGCTGGGTGTATTGAGAGAAGGATGCTGAATATGGAGCTGCCAGGGAGAGGAAAAGAGGAAGGCCAAAGAGGAGGTTTATGGATGTGGTGAGGGAGGCCATGCAGGTGGCTCGTGTGACGGAGGAAGATGCAGAGGACAGGAAGAGATGGAAACGGAAGATCCGCTGTGGTGACCCCTAACTGGAGCAGTCAATAGTAGTAGTAGTAGTAGTAGTAGTGTTGGTAGTAGTTGTAATTAGGATTAGGTTAAGGTTAGGGTTGAGGACTAGGGAATGAATGTAGTCAAAGAAGGGTCCTCACATAGATAGAAGTACAAGAGTGTGTGTGTGTGTGTGTGTGTGTGTGTGTGTGTGTGTGTGTGTACCTGATGAGTCTAGAGCTGTTGACAGAGCTCCAAACCTTATGCTGCAGATCAATCTCTCGATTGAAGGTTTTCAATCTCAGGAGACTTTGAAGTCCTGAATTCATATAACACGTCTGTGCAAAATTTGGAAGTCTAAAACAAAGAAAGTAAGAAAGAAAGAGAAAAGTGAGTAAAAAGGAAAAAATTTCAGAAATGAAACTTATACAGATGGTGAACAATTCAGTAGTACAAAGCATCACATGACATGACACAGTTGTATGTAAGATGCACATGTGTAAAGTCCTGTGCACATATACACCAACATGCAAGTGCACATATACACAAACATGCATGTGTACAAGTGTCATTTCCAGGTCTTACCCGAGACACTCGAACTGCTCCTCGGTGAGGGTGGGGACAATCTGACCTCCCTCATCCTCCAACTTTTCTTCATCAGTCATCTTTTTCTGTCGTAAGGAGAGACATCCACACGAGGAACTGTTGCAGAGGCACCAGAACACACCTTCTGTCTCTCTCTCTGTCCTCACCAAAGCATTGCTGCCATCTCTCTCCTCCTCTGTCTGCTGGCTTCTGTCAGTGACTGGACAACAAACGGACATCAGGTAAAACAAGTGAGTTTGGGCATTTGTCCATAAATGTGTTTTGATGAGATTTATATATTCCTCTACATACACATCCCTATACTTCAAGTGTCAACATATTCTAATTCCCCCCCCTCCTCCCTTTTTCTCACAAATTGTACTTGGCCAATTACCCTACTCTTCTGAGACCTCCTGGTGGCTGCTCCACCCCTCCTGCTGATCCGGGGAGGGCTGCAGACTACCACATGCCTCCTCTGATACATGTGGAGTCGTCAGCCACTTCTTTTCACCTGACAGTGAGGAGTTTCACCCGGGGGACGTAACGTGTGGGAGGATCACGCTATTCCCCCCAGTTCCCCCTTCCCCCTGAACAGATGCCCTGACCGACCAGAGGAGGAGCTAGTGCAGCGACCAGGACACATACCCACATCTGGCTTCCCACCCGCAGTCACAGCCAATTGTGTTTGTAGGGACGCCTGACCAAGGCAGTGGTAACACGGGGATTTGAACTGGAATCCCCATGTTAGTAGGCGACGGAATAGACCGCTACACCACCCAGACGCCCCACAAGCTACACCTCTAGAGGTACGAAGCTGTAAATGTACACACCATTCATTGCCTGTGTAATGTATATCATTCTGCTACCTAGATAGCATCCGGATGTGGGCCACTTCAGGCAATGATGCAGCACTGATGGCCTTCTTCTGGCCCTGAAAAAATGGATGTGAGCCTGAAGTGGCCCACATAGCAAATATGGCCCAAATATGCCAAATCAAACGTAGGCCATTTTTGGCAAAGATGCGGTGCTCTCGGCAACATGTAATCTGGATGTGACCCTGAAGTGGCCCGTGTGGTAAATGGTGAATATGGCCCAAATATCACAAAACAAATATGGGCCACATTTGGCAAATATGTGGCACATGTGGCATTGCTATGGCTTGGTTCTGGCCCAGATCTGGCAAACAGGAGCGGACCGCCCAAGTGCCACCATTCCACGCGGTATGTGGGCCGGATGAAAGTGTTGGGTGTGGGACGGGTCCGGGCCACAGCAACTTTGCTATCTGGGTAAATTAGCTCATAGGCTAAGTGTTGAAGTGTTAGTCTGAAACCTGTGGCAGAAGGAGGGCAGACGGGAGGGCGAGTCGGCTCCTCTTGATTCAACGGTTCGACGGCACCTTGGTTCTGAGATGAGAGGCGAGTTTCACATTCACTCTTCAAAACAAACTGATAATCACTGTTAAAATGTTGAAGTGCCCAGGCGTAAAGTTTGGGTACAGAAACACTCCCCCCCCCCCCCCGCCTCCATTTCATATCATCTTTACTTGTTCGTGGTTTGCGGTTTCCCCCGACGGGGCATCGACCAGCCTCGGCTCTCTGGACAGGGTTACCGCCCTGTGCAGATTCATCACGCTCCAGGTCGGGGTAGATATGAGGCGCTTCAGATTAAGAATCAATACACTGCAGGGAGAGGGAGGGATGAAGAGGAGGAGATGGAGAGAAGGAGAAGTAGTTGGAACATAGGAAGAACAGATTAAGATTAAAGGGGTTGTGGAGTGGAAAACAGAGGCAGAGAGGGACGTGGAGAGAACGGGGAGAGATGCTGTTGTTAGGAGAGGCTTCAGAGATGGACCAACTGTGGCAGAAACGGCACATCGAATGTTATCACTGAAAACTGGAGTCAAGATTCACGCCATTCATGACTGATGTGGTGTTACAAACCTAGGCAGGGTCCGGAAAGACCACATTTGGCTAGATGTCTGCGCTCCACACTGGCAGCGATACTCCGCCTGTGTTTCCTATGTGAGAGTATACAGGAGGTTTTACTTTGAATGTTCACATCGAGAATTGGAAAAATGGCAGCTGAATTTACACAGTGAACTTATATCTGATGGCACACCGTGCGGTATCTCTGCAGACATTGGCTGACTGAGGATCCAGCCACAAGCTCCAGGGACAGGTTGGCAAAGTCCTCCTGGTTTATAGACCGCATGCCACATCTATGAAGAAGACATCCACAAAAAACAACCACACGTTAAGAGAAAAGCTATCCTGATTAAAACTTTAATTTTTGACCACAAGTGGACTTAAGAACTATCCTGAACTATGCAGAAGCATCAGAGTCTTAAGGCAAAGCTGATCAGAGGGCGGCTATAGATGATTCACGTTAACATTACTGACTAGGCTGCTTTTTATTCAGAGTGTGTGTTAGTGTGTGTGTGTGTGTGGGGGGGGTATTTGGGGTTATTTGGTCGAGCTCTTCAGTCATATTGAACACATGATGTCATGAGTACGTGACATATGTCTGTCTAAACATCTATCCATCCATTATCCGAACCGCTTATCCTGCTGTCAGGGTCGCGGGGATGCTGGAGCCTATCCCAGCAGTCATTGGGCGGCAAGGGGGGGGGGGACCCTGGACAAGCCACTAGGCCCTCACACAGAGCCAACACCCACACACACACACACACACACAAACACACACATTCATACCTAGGGGCAATTTAGTACGGCAGAGTCACCTGACCTACATGTCTTTGGACTGTGGGAGGACACCCACACAGGCATGGGGAGAACATGCAAACTCCACACAGAGGATGACCCGGGACGACCCCCAAGGTTGGACTACCCCGGGGATAGTCTCCCAAGGGTAGTCCAACCATGGGACGACCCCCAAGGTTGGACTACCCAGAACCTTCTTGCTGTGAGGTGACCATGCTAACCACTGCACCACCGTCCTGCCTCTGCCTAAACAAACCTTTTTTTTAATCACGTTAAAGACATTATTGACCAAAAAAAAAAAATCTCAGCATTGTAAACACTTAAAAGCACTCTTCAATTGACAATGTATTTTTCTTTTTGACTTTTAACTTGCTCTCATTGCATTTCCATGTATCAAATGTGCAATGTGGGGGAAAAAACTGACTACAAATAGCCACCTGCAAGACTTAACTCCACCAAGAAATCAAAACTAGCGACTATAGTGGACTCATTACAGTCCAGTAGGAATCCTAGTGACTTAATGAGTGAGTTTTCTGATATCTACAGATTATAAACCATGCAAAGGTTAAAAACATGCCAGACTGGTCTTGGTACTCTGTGATGCAAGCATTGCAGGATAAACACAGCTGCAGCTAATAACATTAATAATGAGTCTGTTGGATGAACCAGCATTAAAAGTACTATTGACAGCTGTTAGAGACGTCTGCCTGTCTGTCAGTGCTGATAGGTGTGCTGGTACACCTACGTCAAATGGATCCATTATTAATGTTATTAGCTGCAGCAGTGTTTATCCTGCTATGCTTACATCACAGAGTACCAAGACCAACCTGGCATGCTTTTCAGAAATCAGGAACACTTTATTTGTCATTTCACTTCATGCACTTGTGTACATGAAATGAAACGAAATGCCATTTCCCCCAGCCCACAGTAGTACAAAGACAAAAACACATCCAAAAACTACAAGAACACACATGTCCAAACTAACACATACGTATACTAAACAAAAAAATCACTGTCCAAGGAACACCAGCCAGGATAACTGTCAGAACCACCGGTCTACATGAACTAGCCGTTAGTTTAGCCTGCCCCACGTCCATGTCTTGTCAGACCGCCCTCGGCGTTTCCTCCTCAGGCACAGCTCCAGGCAGGGGCTGTGGTTCCCGGGCCCACTGGACGAAACAGACCAAGCTCTCCCAGCCAATTCAGCGCCTCCCCCAGCCAGACACCCTCGACCCACCTCCCCACACTCCTCACCCACCCTGTTAACCCTTTATATGGTTTTTAACCTGCAGACATCAGCAAACCTACTAGAATGGTGTGGGATTTAGTCACTCTTTCAGTCTGTGTCGTGTTTGGCAGTGTGATCCTACCCCTTGCAGGTCCTGGTGCTCTGCATCTGAAAGGTGAGATGAGTTTGAACAGGGCAGGTATAGATTCTGCCCATGTTCTCTGCTACGCCTCTCAGAATTGGGGACAGAGACCTCATCTGCTGCAGCACACACACGAGGAACTCATGGGCATCCTGTACAAACACACAGGTACCAATACACACATTTCAAGACAAGGTAGCATACATATAAAAAACACGTAGCGAAAAAGCATAATCAAATGATTCCTGGAAAATTAAAGATGACAACTACTTTAGAGGTAAAGGTATATCTTAAAGTCCATCGGTTTAAAACTAAGATGATTTTTAACGATACGTCTGTCAGTATTAGATGAACGTGTGAAGTTTCTGACATTTTGTTCGTCGCCCTTGAACTCGGAGGCTTTGGCTGAGACCAACTTCTTAAAAGTGCTGAGGACGTTCCATTTGTGGGTCCAGTTGTCGCTGTTACAAGACTGTCTGATGGCCTCAAAGCAGCTTGAGGAGTGAGATGAAAAAAAGTAGAGAAAGCAAAACAAAAAGAGAGGTAAGATACCTGGTAGTGTTTTACTGACCAGTGTCAAACAGCCTCAACGTCACTGACTTAATCAGGATTGTGACCATGGAGGTTCAGCGTGTGTGTGTATATGTGTGTGTGTGTGTGTGTGTGTGTATGTGTGTGTTCTTGTACTGATATTTTGTGAGGACTGGTTTGGGTATTAAACCATCAGAGTGAGGACATTTTGGCTGGTCCTATATTTCTGTCCCTCTATTTTGGGGTTAGGGTTTGGGGTGAGGGTTGGAATTAGGATTATGAGGTTTGCAGATGACATTGTGATCTGTAGTGAGAGTAGAGTGCAGGTTGAGGAGAGCCTGGAGAGGAGGAGGTATGCACTGGAGGGAAGAGGAATGAAAGTCAGTAGGAGGAAGATGGAATACATATGGGTGAATGAGAGGGAGGACAGTGGAATGGTGAGGATCCAAGGAGTAGAGGTGACGAAGGTGTATGAGTTTAAATACTTGGGATCGACTGTGCAAAGTAATGGGGAGTGCAGAAGAGAGGTGAAGAAGAGAGTGCAGGCAGGGTGGAGTGGGTGGAGAAGAGTGCCAGGAGTGATTTGTGACAGAAGGGTACCAGCAAGAGTTAAAGGGAAGGTTTACAAGATGGTTGTGAGACCAGCTACGGCAGCGGTAGCTAACCATGTACCATGGAGAGCCATGTGTGTGCAGGTTTTCATTCCAACCCGACTCCACACCAGGTGATTTCACTGATACGTTCTTCCTCTTCGGTTGAAGCGTTGCTGAAATCACCTGGTGTGGAGTCCGGCTGAAATGAAAACCTGCATACACTTGGCTCTCCATGTCACATGGTTAGCCACCTCTGGGCTATGTTATATGGTTTGGAGACAGTGGCGCTGATGAAAAGATAGGAGGTGGAGGTGGCAGAGTTGAAGATGCTAAGATTTTCATTGGGAGTGATGAAGAAAGACAGGATTAGGAACAAATATATAGAGGGACAGCTCAGGTTGGACGGTTGGGACTGGCACTAAAGCCAGAGAGGCAAGATGGAGATGGTTTGGACGTGTGGAGGAGAGATGCTGGGTGTATTGGGAGAAGGATGCTGAATATGGAGCTGTCAGGGAGAGGAAAAGAGGAAGGCCAAAGAGGAGGCTTATGGATGTGGTGAGGGAGGCCATGCAGGTGGCTGGTGTGACGGAGGAAGATGCAGAGGACAGCAAGAGATGGAAACGGATGATCCGCTGTGGCGCCCCCTAATGGGAGCAACCGAAAGTAGTAGTAGTAGTAGTAGTAGTAGTAGTGGTGGTAGTAGTTGTAATTAGGATTAGGTTAAGTTTAGGGTTGAGGACTAGGGAATGAATGTAGTCAAAGAAGGGTCCTCACATAGATAGAAGTACAAGAGTGTGTTTGTGTGTGTGTGTGTGAGTGTGTGTACCTGATGAGTCTAGAGCTGTTGACAGAGCTCCAAACCTTACGCTGCAGTTCAATTTCCTGATTGAAGGTTTTCAATATCAGGAGACTTTGAAGTCCTGAATTCATATTACACGTCTGTGCAAAATTTGGAAGTCTAAAACAAAGAAAGAAAGAGAGACAGAAAGAGAAAAGTGAATAAAAAGGAAAAAAATTTCAGAAATGAAACTTATACAGATGGTGAACAATTCAGTAGTACAAAGCATCACATGACATGACACAGTTGTATGTAAGATGCACATGTGTAAAGTCCAGTGCACATATACACAGACATGCAAGTGCGTATGTGTACAAGTGTCATTTCCAGGTCTTACCCGAGACAGTCGAACTGCTCCTCAGTGAGGGTGGGGACAACCTGACCTCCCTCATCCTCCAACTTTTCTTCATCAGTCGTCTTTTTCTGTCGTAAGGAGAGACATACACACGAGGAACTGTTGCAGAGACACCAGAACACACCTTCTGTCTCTCTCTCTGTCCTCACCAAAGCATTGCTGCCATCTCTCTCCTCCTCTGTCTGCTGGTTTCTGTCAGTGACTGGACAACAAACGGACATCAGGTAAAACAAGTGAGTTTGGGCATTTGGCCAGAAATGTGTTTTGATGAGATTTATATATTCCTCTACATACACATCCCTATACTTCAAGTGTCAACATATTCTAATTCCCCCCCCTCCTCCCTTTTTCTCACAAATTGTACTTGGCCAATTACCCTACTCTTCTGAGACCTCCTGGTGGCTGCTCCACCCCTCCTGCTGATCCGGGGAGGGCTGCAGACTACCACATGCCTCCTCTGATACATGTGGAGTCGTCAGCCACTTCTTTTCACCTGACAGTGAGGAGTTTCACCAGGGGGACGTAACGTGTGGGAGGATCACGCTATTCCCCCCAGTTCCCCCTTCCCCCTGAACAGATGCCCTGACCGACCAGAGGAGGAGCTAGTGCAGCGACCAGGACACATACCCACATCTGGCTTCCCACCCGCAGTCACAGCCAATTGTGTTTGTAGGGACGCCTGACCAAGGCAGTGGTAACACGGGGATTCGAACTGGAATCCCCATGTTAGTTGGCGACGGAATAGACCGCTACACCACCCAGACGCCCCACAAGCTACACCTCTACAGGTACGAAGCTGTAAATGTACACACCATTCATTGCCTGTGTAATGTATATCATTCCGCTACCTAGATAGCATCCGGATGTGGGCCACTTCAGGCAATGATGTGGCACTAATGGATGGATGTGAGCCTGAAGTGGCCCACATAGCAAATATGGCCCAAATATGCGAAATCAAATGTAGGACTTTTTTGGCAAAGATACGGTGCTCTGGGCAACATGTCATCTGGATGTGACCCTGAAGTGGCCCGTGTGGTAAATGGTGAATATGGCCCAAATATCACAAAACTATTATGGGCCACCTTTGGCAAATATGTGGCACTTGTGGCATTGCTATGGCTTGGTTCTGGCCCAGATCTGGCAAACGGGAGCGGACCGCCCAAGTGCCACCATTCCACGCGGTATGTGGGCCGGATGAAAGTGTCGGGTGTGGGACGGGTCCAGGCCACAGCAACTTTGCTATCTGGGTAAATTAGCTCATAGGCTAAGTGTTGAAGTGTTAGTCTGAAACCTGTGGCAGAAGGAGGGCAGACGGGAGGGCGAGTCGGCTCCTCTTGATTCAACGGTTCGACGGCGTCTTGGTTCTGAGATGACAGGTGAGTTTCACATTCACTCTTCAAAACAAACTGATAATCACTGTTAAAATGCTGAAGTGCCCAGGCGTAAAGTTTGGGTACACGTTTGCACAGAAACACCCCCCCCCCCGCCTCCATTTCATATCATCTTTACTTGTTCGTGGTTCGCGGTTTCCCCCGACGGGGCATCGATCAGGCTCCTCAGCTCTCTGGACAAATAAATGTATAAATTACTAAATTCAGTGGTATAAAGCATCACATGACATGACACAGTTGTGTATAAGATGCACACGTGTAAAGGTGTGTGCACATATACACAAACATGCACATGTGCATGTGTACAAATGCCATTTCCAGGTCTTACCTGAGACAGTCGAGCTGCTCCTCGGTGAGGGTGGGGACAATCTGACCTCCTTCATCCTCCAACTTTTCGTCATCGGTCACCTTCTTTTCCTGTCGTAAGGAGAGACATACCCATGGGGAATGTTGCAGAGATACCAGAAAAAGGACAAATAAAGACAGTAAGAGACTGCAAATGGCCCTTTTGAGGTGTTGATGTTTACAGTCTCAGAGCTCGAACCTGGTTAATGTTCATCTTCTGATCATGTTTTCTAGCAGCACAGTGCACCTTACGAACACAAGAAGGCCACCAACGGCTCCACCAAGGCTTCTTCTTGGCTTTCTGCTTTTTTTCACTCTCTTTAGGCAGCTGGACCGGAGGGGTATGGGCAGCCGCAGTGTTTAGGACCTCAGGTTTATCTTTGGAGGTCTTATTGGTGTGGACACTGGTGGTAAAGAGACATTTATTTGTCTTTTCTATTTCCTACGGATGAGGGCTGGGCGCTACATGGACTTTTTACCTTATATCAATATATTTTCAAACAAGATATAGGATGAAACAATACCGTTTATATCGATATAGTTTGATGTTGCATTAAAATACATGACCCGTTTCTTAACACCAGAACAACCGGGATTTCACTCCTACCTAAAACGACCATGGGCGGTCAAAATGACCGCCGGTTTTTAAACTCTATATTCTGTTAAGATAACGGAATATAGAGTATAGGGAGAATATAACCCAGAATATAGAGAGAATATAACCCAGCCACTGAGGATGCACAAGCCAGTGCTTTGTTAGTGCAGGTCCCAAGCCCGGATAAAGAGGAGGGTTGCGTCAGGAAGGGCATCTGGCGTAAAGTCTTTGCCAAATCAAATATGTGGATCATAAATAGATTTCCATACCAGATCGGTCGAGGCCCGGGTTACCAACGACCGCCACCGGTACTGTTGACCAGCAGGGTGCCGGTGGAAACTATGCTACTGTTGGGCGAAGGAGAGGGAGAGGGTGAAGGCATGTCTAGAGGCAGTGGGAGAGGAAGAAGGGTAAGAGTGTGGAGGTGAGAGTCACAACTTTGAATGTTGGCACTATTACTGGTAAAGAGAGAGAGAGCTGGCTGATATGATGGCGAGAAGGAAGGTAGATATACTGTATGTGCAAGAGACCAGGTGAAAGGGGAGCAAGTCCAGGAGTATCAGAGGTGGGTTGAAACTCTTCTACCATGGTGCGAATGGGAGGAGAAATGGGGTAGGGGTAATTCTGAAGGAAGAGTATGTCAAGAGTGTGCTGGAGGTGAAGAGAGTGTCAGACAGAGTGATGAGTATGAAGCTGGAAACTGAAGGTGTATTGCTGAATGTTATCAGCACATATGCCCAACAAGTTGGGTGTGAGATGTAAGAGAAAGAAGAATTCTGGAGTGAATTGGACGACGTGGTGGAGTGGACCCAAGGAGGAGAGAGTGGTGATTGGAGCGGACTTCAGTGGACATGTTGGTGAAGGAAACGGAGGTGATGAGGAGGTGATGGGTAGGTATGGTGTCAAGGAGAGAAATGTGGAAGGACAGATGGTGGTGGATTTGGTGAAAAGGATGGAAATGGCTGTGGTGAATACATATTTCAAGAAGAGGGAGGAATACAAGGTGACGTACAGGAGTGGAGGAAAGTGCACACAGGTGGACTATATCTTATGTAGAAGGCACGATCTGAAAGGGATTGGAGACTGCAAGGTGGTAACGCGAGAATGTAGCTAGGCAGCATCAGATGGTGGTCTGTAGGATGACTTTGGAGACCAAGAAGAGGAAGCGAGTGAAGGTGAAGATCAAGTGGTGGAAGTTCAAGAAGGAAGACTGTTGTGTGGAGTTCAGGCAGGAGTTAAGACAGATACTGGGTGGTAGTGAAGAGTTGCTGGATGGCTGGGCAACCACTGCAGAAATAGTGAGGGAGACAGCTAGGAGGGTACTTGGTGTGTCATCAGGACAGTGGAAGGAAGACAAGGAGACTTGGTGGTGGAATGAGGAAGTACAGCAAATTATACAGAGGAAGAGGTTGGCAAAGAAGAAGTGGATGGCCTTGGTTGTTCTAGCGCATTATTAAGACAGTAATACGCGCCTACATAGGCAGGCACACCTTTGCTACTACTTGGCAAATCCACCTTTATAATAGTAATCCACCAAGGTGCTCATGGGAAGTGACCCTCTGATTGGTTTATTTCATGGTATGCCCAAAACACACGTCATGATAAGTTAAGAGACTCAGTACCCCCACTGTGAACCAGGTGCCTTACTTTGTGTTCAGATTATCCGCCGCTGCTAAACTAGCACAAGTCGATTCTTAGACCATGCGCTTAAAATATAAACACCCCCCTCTCTCCAACCAAACAGAAATCAGGACAGCATGTCTAAGAGATTGGCACTTTTTTGTGCAATTGATCTAAATCTCATTTTAAATGCAAATATATGCAATTTTAGGAGAACTCGGGGAGTGGCAGGTCAGTATCTTTTTTTCCCCACAAAGTTTTTAAACTTTAAAAATAAGCCTGTTTTTATTTAATATAGGTTGTTTATTTTAGATGAATTTTCATCGACATGTTGATGTATTGTGCAGCTGTATATTGTAAAACAGGGAAGGAAACCCTGTCTTTGCATTTTATTTCGATCCGTTTTAATGAAATTGTTCACATCTCACATGTGGCTTTGACTTAAACTGGACATTTACCCACCTCGTAGAAAATACCCAGATACATATCGTGTATCACCATTCAGCTTAAAATACCCACATATAAACTTTGGTCCATATCACCCAGCCCTACCACAGATACACCTGACTCACTTCTACTGGTAGTCAGTCCTCCAGAGAGCTGAACCGCAGGGAGGACTAGAGACTCCTACTGGGGCCCTCAGGAAGAACGTATTGTACTAATATAACGAAGACGTCTCAGACAAGACATTTAGTCGAGAGGGTTTTAAATACCTGCTGTGCGAGACTGAGCGAGGTCTCTCCTCCTTTGGCACATCTGGTTTAGGGTCAACCCCGCTTTTCTGCAAGTTAGAAAAAGAAATGTTTTTGAAACCAAAGTGTGTACACAGCTACTGCAGGTGGAGCTGTCGGTGTTGTTCAAATGTGCGGTTCCCAAAGTAGGGAGGCTTTGAAACAAACCTTTCGACGAAAGCAAGGCCAGCAAATGCAGCAGTTGAAACAAGCCATTTTGTTTCTGGTTGTTATCAGTTAATAGGCAGGTCAAAACAAGCAGTTTAAAAGTAGTTTTGTCTTCAGCAACACAGTTAGGCTCCTTTCAGCAAGTGGAAGAATCACCAAATGAAGGTTACCGGTCAACTGTCACTCATCCATACAGCAGTGTTCTAGAATGCGAGTTGTAGAATGTGATGACATCACGAGGCTTTGGTCAGGTGCTCTCCACTTGGAGTGGAAAAATACAAGTTTAACAGAATATATAAGATCACTTCTGTCAAACGTCCTAAACATTAATAATAGATTTATCATTAATTACCGATAATTGATAATGAATGCACCTTTTTCTCTGCAAACAAAATTGGTTTCTTGTGGTTATCCCGTGACCCACAGTTTGAAAACCTCTGACTTTAATAGTCTGCTAGTTTGGTTCAGTACACACACACACACACACACACACACACACACACACACACACACACACACACACACACACACACACACACATATACATACACACACACACACACACACACACACACACGCACACACACTTATCTGTGTGTGTGTATATTTATATATACTTAGCACAAAAAGTAAGGAAATGTGTGTTTGGTAGATTATGTCTTTGTTGTAACAATGCTTCTTGGCAATAAATCTTATACCGTTGGAAAGCCTGTTTATTTCCCTTTTAAATGGGGCCACATTTGTAAGGAACATGCATTTGTGGGATGAGCAGCAGAGCTGAGTATGTGGGTTGCGCCCATGAAAAATTTGCCAAATCCTCTGCCAATGCCAAACAGCTTATTTTGCTGTTACTATTGACTCTTGTTTTGAGCTTCTGCTACCCCAGGTGCTGACAATCAGCTGCCTGATATAAGAGTTATTGCCAAGAAGCATTGTTACAACAAAGAAAATAATCTACCAAACACACATTTCCTTACTTTTTGTGCTAAGTTTCGATAACTTTGTTTAAAGAAACACAGTAGGGAAAGTGCTTAAGCGGCAAAATAATCCAGTGAAGTCAAGTAAATTCTATATGAGACAGTTACATGCCACAAGCAATCATCAGCTGTGTATATATATACACTCACTGGCCACTTTATTAGGTACACCTTGCTAGTACCGGGTTGGACCCCCTTTTGCCTTCAGAACTGCCTTAATCCTTCGTGGCATAGATTCAACAAGGTACTGGAAACATTCCTCAGAGAGTTTGGTCCATATTGACATGATAGCATCACGCAGTTGCTGCAGATTTGTCGGCTGCCCATCCATGATGCGAATCTCCCGGTCCACCACATCCCAAAGGTGCTCTATTGGATTGAGATCTGGTGACTGTGGAGGCCATTTGAGTACAGTGAACTCATTGTCATGTTCAAGAAACCAGTCTGAGATGATTCGAGCTTTATGACATGGCGTGTTATCCTGCTGGAAGTAGCCATCAGAGGATGGGAACACTGTGGTCATAAAGGGATGGACATGGTCAGTAACAATACTCAGGTAGGCTGTGGCGTTGACACGATGCTCAATTGGTACTAAGGGGCCCAAAGTGTGCCAAGAAAATATCCCCCACACCATTACACCACCACCACCAGCCTGAACCGTTGATACAAGGCAGGATGGATCCATGCTTTCATGTTGTTGACGCCAAATTTTGACCCTACCATCCGAATGTCGCAGCAGAAATCGAGACTCATCAGACCAGGCAACGTTTTTCCAATCTTCTATTGTCCAATTTTGGTGAGCCTGTGCGAATTGTAGCCTCAGTTTCCTGTTCTTAGCTGACAGGAGTGGCACCCAGTGTGGTCTTCTGCTGCTGTAGCCCATCTGCCTCAAGGTTCGACGTGTTGTGCGTTCAGAGATGCTCTTCTGCATACCTCGGTTGTAATGAGTGGTTATTTGAGTTACTGTTGCCTTTCTATCAGCTCGAACCAGTCTGGCCATTCTCCTCTGACCTCTGGCATCAACAAGGCATTTTCGCCCACAGAACTGCCACTCACTGGATATTTTCTCTTTTTCGGACCATTCTCTGTAAACCCTAGAGATGGTTGTGCGTGAAAATCCCAGTAGATCAGCAGTTTCTGAAATACTCAGACCAGCCCGTCTGGCACCAACAACCATGCCACGTTCAAAGTCACTTAAATCACCTTTCCTCCCCATTCTGATGCTCGGTTTGAACTGCAGCAGATCGTCTTCACCATGTCTACATGCCTAAATGCATTGAGTTGCTGCCATGTGATTGGCTGATTAGAAATTTGCGTTAACGAGCAGTTGGACAGGTGTGCCTAATAAAGTGGCCGGTGAGTGTATATATATATATATATATATATATATATATATATATATATATAAATATAAATATAGATCCGTTATCCAAGCCGCTTATTCCAATTGGGGTTTCGGGATGCTGGAGCCTATCCCAGCAGTCATTGGGTGGCAGACGGGTAGACACCCTGGACAGGCCGCCAGGCCATCACACACATGGTCCTTCCCATGTGCCAATTTCACATAAAGAAACAAACACTTAGGCAGGCAAGGACATCCGTCCTCAGACTATCATTTTAACCAGCTACCAGCTAACCGTTTCCCCCAACACACACACACACACACACACACACACACACACACACACACACACACACACACATATATATATATCCCCTTTTTTCTCCCCAATTGTATCCGGCCAATTACTCCACTCTTCCGAGCAGTCCCGATCACTGCTCCAACACCCTTCTGCCGATCCGGGTTGGGCTGCAGACTACCATATGTCTACGATTGTGACATTCATCTCATTGTAATCAAGGTAGATATCCTTTATTCATTGGCTATACGTTGTAAGATGTTCTAAATGAAGAAAAGAAGCTAATGACGTCTCATGAGAACAGAATAACGTATTAGAACTATGCACTATGTGTGTAGGTTGGTTTTTGATTCCAGATAGTCTGGAAGATTCTGTGATGGCAAGCCCAGTCCAGTGAGACTGTGGACGGTCGTGGAAGCAGTGTGGCCTACCGTGGGATCTGTCCACAGAAGAAGTCGGACTAGCTCGATTCGCTCATTCAAGACACCAGATAAGAATACGTACACACTATTAGCTTTACCCGGGTAGAAGTAATCATAGCAGTAGTACATCCAACACACTCAAGGACAAAGAAACTGAACTCTTTGGATCAACATACTCACAGGGACAAGGAACTGAACTCGTTGCTCTCGGACCTTTAACATTAAGCAGCATAAGGTGGAACTTTCAGCTTAGAAGAGACTTTTTTTTAAATTTATCTCTTTTAATTGTTACTTTAAAGAGCTCCGTTTTATTTTATGGTTTTATATACAAATGACAATGCTCTTTGTATGCATTATTGGTGTGAGGCAATAAAACTGCCAAATGTTCAACTCCACGCCAACTCCTATCGAGAGTCAATCAAGACATACTACTCCTTGAACCTGCGTAGATGTTAGTGTCCCTTTTCTTCCATTGGTTAAGCCTAGAGGCGCTACATACATTTTAGCAAATTCCAGGCTGGCATTTTTATGCTTCTTTTTTCAAAATATCTGTCAAACTCCTGGGCTAGGTTGCTGAGAAGTGTAGCATATTCAGACAGACTCTCTTCCACCATGTCTACCTCTCTGAGGCTGGGAAAGTGTGCCAAATTCCCTGAGAAGCGGAGAGAAAGAGTTGTAGGTAGGTAGAGAGAGGTAAGTAGGTAGATAGGTAAAAAGAGAGGTAGGTTGAGAGAGTTAGGTAGGTAGAGAGAGAGAGAGGTAGGTATATAGGTAAAGAGAGAGGTAGGTAGAGACAGGAGTAGGTAGGTAAAGGGGGTGTAAAGAGGAAAAAGATGTTAAAGGAAGGGGATAGTTTAATTAAATTAATGCATCTAAATAAGACATTTTCAAATAAATATATCACTGATGTATTGTGGTCTGTGATGTCCAACAGAAAAGCCAGGTGAGAGAGCCATTTCCCATCAGAGGGTCCGCCATCAGGCTGACCGGCCCTGTAACCAATAAGGTTCTGAGCCCTTAACATGCAGAGTTTGTGGTTCAGCCCACGCACACTGTAGACGTTATAGATTGTGCCTCAACTGCTTCAATCCTATTAATATAAGACATGAGTGCCCGCAGACCCCAGCCATGCAACCCCCTTCTCCCTCCAATGCTGATTTATACTAGCTCGCCTGTGTAGTGAGAGGGATAGCATGGGCGGTGCTGGTGACACCCTCAGTGAAGAAGAGGATTTGCAGTCAACCTACGTGAACTGCAGTAGTACTCTGATGACAAAACAGTGATTGTTGTGGGTTCACATAGAGTGGAAGGAGCTAGCGACCTGTTCTATGCTCCAGTGTCCATTAGGGGCCAGTCTGCATCGAAGGGGATGCTCAATTCATGTCATGCATGCTCAGTGTAGAGGCAGAGTCCAAGCTTAGAGCTGCGGGTGTTCCCCCGAATCAAGTAAAGTCAATTATATTTGTATAGCCCAATATCAGTCCTCAGCTTGTGCCCAAAAAGGTGGTTCTTGTTGGCGACACAACCCAGATGTATCTATGACTTGGACATTGAGATTTATGGATCCAAGCTCATTGTGCTGACTTTCCTTGTTCCAGGGCAGAGGGATGAGCTTATTATTGGAAGCAATGTTATTAGGCCCATAATATAGAGGGTGAAGTCTGATGAGAAGTACTTGGAGCTTATCTACGCCAACTTCTCGGACCCTGAGTGTGAGCAGTTTCTTCAGTTGCTCAGTTGCATCACTCGTTGGTCTGGTGCTGAAATGCCCGGCAGGATTTTTACTGTTAGGCTACGACAGGCTGTCAACCTTGCATCACAACAGGATATCTTGTATGAGGAAAGTTGCCCAGAAGTGTCCCTGTGTCACCTGGGAGCACTATCATTGTGGAGCCCACCTCTTAGCGTTCAGCTCCTAAAGACATCATTATCGTACTGCTTGTGGCACCGATGTGGGGAGATCACTGGGTCCTGATGAAGATCCTCAACCCAACAAAAAGACCTGTGACACTGCACCGCAATGCAAGAGTGGCAGGTGTATTTTCTTGTTTTGCTGTGGAGGACCTTCCATTCTACCAGGGGTTGAGTAGACCACAGGCTGGTCAGACAGCTGACCCTGTCTTCAACTCGGATAACACCTCTGTTCCTTCTCAGCGGCTTAAGGACTGTGGATTGGCAGACATCAACCTTGAAAGCTGCTAAGTGTCAGATGAATGGAAACAGCAGCTGGCTATCTCGGGCTCACTTACCAGGATGTTTTCTCCAAGGACAAGCTGGACTGTGGGGAAGCGGAGGAGTTTGTCCACCGTATTCACCTCACTGATGATTGCCCCCTCCGGCTGCCCTATTGCCGTGTCCCATCAGCACGCTATCATAAACTGAGAGAGGTGCTGTCTGAGATAGAGTTGAAAGGCATCATCAGTATGTCAATCAGTGAATATGCTTCCCTGCTGGTCCTGGTTTGGAAGAAGTCAGGAGACCTAAGGATCTGCACTGGCTTTTGCTGGCTTAACACCAAGACCGTCAAGGATGCCCACCCACTCTCCCATCAGGCTGACTGTCTTGCTGCCCTTGGTGGAAACGCCTTTTTCAGCACCATGGACCTCACATCGGAGTTCTACAACATCCCCCTCCATGAGTCGTGACAGGTGGTACACGGCGTTTACGACACCCTTAGGCCTGTGTGAGTACAACAAACTTCCCCAGGGCCTGTGCAATAGTCCTGCATCCTTTATGCGGATGATGATCAGTGTCTTTGGTGACTTGAACTTCTCCAGTCTCCTCTGTTGTGTAGGCGATCTGCTTGCCTTTGCTCCATCTGAGCAAGAAGCCCTGGAACGTCTAGAGATGGTCTTCTCACGTCTCAGAACCAACAACCTGAAGCTGGCACAGAAGAAGTGCCACTTTCATCATAGGTCAGTGAGGTTTCTCAGTCATGTGGTGGATAGCGATGGTGTCTCAGTCGACCAGGAGAAAGTGAAGGTCATTTCAGCCTTCAGGAAGGAGGACCTCATGAATGATGACGGCTGCACTCCATCTCAGCAGAAGGTCAAATCTTTCCTAGGGATGGTGCTGTATTACCATCCTTTTAGGTTGCTGAAGTGTCTTGTGATGTAGGCTGAAAGGTACAGGCTACCGATTCCTGCATGTGTGACAAACCCCAGATAGGCCCCTCCTTGCGGTATTGACCGGACTTCACTTGTGGAGTTGGTGCAACCTAGGCAGCACTCAGCTGGCTAAAACCTAATGGGACCGCGGACTGGAAGTTTTAAAAATCCCACACATCCCTGGCTTGTATGTGCCTAACAAGTGTGGGCAGTCCAGACTCCCATTCCGACCATCACTTGGGGACAACCTTTGGTGGATCCCATCGTTGTCACTCTTGTGTTGCTATGGAACTAGATCCTCCCAGGCCAAGCAGTGTGGACCAGCATCGCGACCTGATCCCCACTTTAATCAAGGCTTTAGCGAATGGCTCTGAGAGTTTTTCGAGGACCGTGCCCCCCCCCCCCACAAAGTCCATTGGCAATGCTGTGGAGCGATGGGAGCAAGGACTGATCGTCCTGGAAGCTCCTAGCTCCAAAGGCACACAACTGGCAAAAAGGATCAGATGGTCATCTCTACATGAACCCGGGAAACTTTGTGTGGATTCGGCAGCAATCTTGCGACAGAGCACCCCTTTTTAGGGACAGCGCTGCTCCCCCCAATCAGGGGAAGGCCCTAGAAAATGTGGGCTAAAAACAGCTGTTTCCCATGTCTCCTGACTGGAATACCGTGTCCAGTGGGAAATCAATTTCTTGTGGGTGAAATAAGGAAGTTTTTACTCTACTGACTTTTGGAACCTGGAACATTGGGACTCTTCTTCATCGGAATGAGTCTGATACACCAGAACGATGAACTGCCCTTATTGCAGAACAACTCTCTCGCTTCAACATCGATCTTGCAGCTCTCCAAGAGACAAGACTTGCAGATGAAGGCCAACTCGAAGAAAAAGGTCTCGGATATACGTTCATATGGAATGGATTACCAGAAACGTGCCGCCAAATTCATGGAGTCGGCTTTGCGATCAGATCCAAACTTGTCCGTGACCTGAATCTAACACCTGTCTGCATTAAGGAACGCATCATCTCCATCAGATTACCACTCCAAAATGGATACTTCCTGACTGCCATCAGCGCTTATGTTCCGACTCTTGATGTTGATGATGAGGCGAAAATAGCTTTCTACAGCACCCTATCAAGAACTAGTTCCACCGTTCCAGCAGCTGACAAGCTCATCCTTATGGGTGACCTCAACGCTTGCATTGGCAGAGACAGTACAACATGGAGCTCCTTGGGGAGCATGGAATCGGTAAATACAACTACAATGGAAGCCTTCTCCGTGGCCTCTGTGTGGAACATGGCCTCACCATCACAAAAACTATCTTTCAACTGAAAATGAGCCAGAAAACTACCTGGATGCACCCGTGATCCCACCATCGGCATCTTATTGAGTTTGTGATTGTATGCATGAAGGACCGATCCAAAGTCCATGTCACCAAGGCACTTTCACATGCTGATGATTGTTGGACTGATCATAGGCTGGTCATCTCCAAGCTCCATCTGTGACTCAACCCCAAGCCTAGACGCCCTGCCATGACCATCCTGCTAAAGAAAATCGATGTCCGAAAGCTTGAAGATCTCAGCGTAAGAAGAAGCTTCTGGACTAAGATTAGGGAAGTCCTGAAGGATGTTGCTTTCATCGAAAACAACCCCGCATCAAACTGGATAAACCTAAAAATTACTCTTCTCCCTGTAGCTGAAACCGAAATTGGTATTCTCAAAAGACACCAGTAGGACTGGTTTGATAACAACAACCAGCAAATTCTCAACCTGATCAGCACAAAGAATCAAGCTCGTCTCTCCTGGGAGAAAGATAGAACCTCCAAGACGAAAGAAAAGCACTACAAGAAACTGAAGTCAAACACCCAAGCTCAACTCCGCCCCATAAAGGATGCTTGGTGGCAAAGAAAAGCCCTTGAGATCCAGGGCTACACAGCCCAGAAGCACCTCCATGACTTCTTCTCTGCTACTCGTGCCATCTATGGGCCCATCAAGCCCACACCAACACCAATGAAAGCAGAGGACAACGTAACAATTCTGAGGGATGACGTAGCCATCAGTCAACGATGGAAATAGCACTTCCACCAGCTCCTCTGCAAACCATCACGAGTGTCTCTGGACTGCCTTGATGGCCTACCTACTCTGCCGCAAAAACCATGGATGTCTGCACCTCCTTCTGCCAAGGAGCTTCAAACAACGATCGCTCAGATGCACAAGAACAAAGTGGCTGGCCCCGACGGAATCGCTGCAGAACTGTACAAGTATGGAGACTACCTCTTCGGAGTCAACTGTACGAAATCATCCTTTAGATCTGGGAAACCCGGACCGCCCCAGCTGATTTCAGAGACGCAAACATCGTTACCATTTTCAAAAAAGGGGACCGAGGAGTATGAGGCAATTACAAAGGAATTTCCCTCCTCTCAACAGCTGGGAAAATTCTGTCGCGGATCCTTTTTCTGAATCGTATCACCACCCTGGCCGAAGAAGTTCTCCCCGAATCCCAAAGCAGTTTTCGATCCCACAGAGGAACCATCGATATGATCTTTGTGGCACGACAGGGATTGAACTTCAAAAGTGAGCTGATCACTGAGTTCTCGAAGGTGTTAGGGGTTGACAAATCCCATACCTCACCCTACCACCCTATGGCGAGCGGTGGTACAGAGAAGTTTAAACGCACCCTGGGCGACATGCTGAGATCTCTACTCATCCGGTCCAAGCAGAAATGGCCGCAGATGATCCAAATCACAACCTTTGTATATAACTGCACTGCTCATGAGATCACCGGGTTTGCACCTTTCTACTTGACGTTTGGGAGCGTTCCTACCGGATCAGGGATCAGGAGGGAAATTAATGAGTTTTTCATCAGAACCTGCTGCTCCAGGTCAGCTTCTTGCCCCTGAATGAAGCCTTGGATGGTGATGCTGCTCCTATGTCCATGCCTGTCTCTAGTGTGGCCCATGCCCCTCCTAAATCTGATTGGCATGAGACTGAGATGTCTGGATTGGACATTGCAGCTGTGACGGTTGAGCCATCCCTTGCTGTTTCCCTTTTGAGTGTTGATGAATGGATGATGGCCACACAGTCTCACGGGTCCCTGAGCAGTCGTCCATTGCTGAGTCCTCTGGTTCAGACCATCCACCTCCTTTCTCTGTGATGGCCTCCCCTGCTTCTGATGGTCCCGCCACTGCTGTGGATTTCCCAACAGCTTTCCCCACTCCTCTACCACAACCATCACATGGCCGTTCCAATCCGCATCAGGCATCAAATGCAGATGGCCAACTTACCTCATGGTTTGGCAGCATTATTAGGCCACTGTGCTTTTTGATTGAGTCCATGGCACAACCTGAGTCCATTTTAATGTTTGAACTCAGCTCCCATGCTGCTATTCACATGTGAGTCAGAGTGGCATGCTACTGCCATGTGTTTTTTTTTTTATTATTTTTTTAGGGTGTGTTCTTAGGCCACTCTATGTTGTCATGGTATACGCTGCTGTGTGAAGCCCAACTTTTCTTTTTTTTTTCTTTCCTTAACCTACATTGTTTAGCCTGAGTAAGGCACCTCACCTGGTCTATGAAGTATGAAGAGTTCTTCCTAGGTGCCAAGCAGGTCTCTAATTCTCTTATCCTTTAGATAGGAAGCTCATATAGCTGGTTCATTCCACTTTGTTGTGTTTGTGTTTTCTATATGGCCAGTGTATTTGAAATGTGGAATTCTTCCATGACCCAAGATTTTGTGAAAATCTAGGGGGGTGAGTGTAACACAGTCATTCATACTGTCGTAATATATGGTATAATTACACAAAATCTGTGTATAGTTACTAAATTTTTGTTAATCTGACATGCTATGCCTTCAGAATCAATATGCGGAACATTTGTTTAATTCCTGTTCCCCCACGGTCACTTCCATGGGTCCCCCTCTATAAATTATGCCTCCCACCTTTATCTTGTACCTTTTGTGTTCTACATGAGAGAGATAAAAGACACTGTTTTTCTATAAGTTACTTGCTGGCGTAAACTTACCATGTAGCTTGCTAACATATCCCTGTGTCATTTAATTTGTGTAGGGGCTGAAGAGTATATGTCGCTATTGACCAGAGGATTTTGGAGGATTGAGAACCTGCTGCCCCCTGACCGGCAGGTTAGAGACGTAAAATTAACAATAGGATTTATTGTCTTCAGGAAGATTTAATACAACAGAAATATCTCGTCAGTGTTGCAACAGCTGCAATGCATTCTGTTACATCTGTGGCGAGTATACACTTAAGGCTGAAAGACACACCATGATTGCACTCATTAAGAAAGCCTATGAGCTCTACTTCAGAATTGGTGACCAAGACAAACCCTGGGCTCCTCACATTTGTTGTGCAAGATGCAGTGAACCTGAGAGCTTGGCTCAGAGGTCCTTGGAAGTCAGTGCCCTTTGCAGTCCCAATGATATGGCGAGAACAGAAGGATCACGTGACGCTGTTACTTTTGTCTGACCAATGTATCTGGCTTCACTACTAAAAATAAGAAATCTATTGAATACCCCAATCTGCCCTCAGCCATGAGACCAGTGCCACATGATGACAGTTTGCCAGCACTGAAGTCACCAGAGACATGGAACCAGATGTGTAAAAAAGGACACTAATCCACATGTTGAACCCTTTATGCCTGGTTATCCTCATCTGATAACACAGCCAGAATTAAATGACCTGGTCAGGGCCTTAGGTTTGTTAAAAGCTACAGCGGAACTATTTGGTTCAAGATTGCAAGGATGGAGTTTGCTGTCAACAGATACAAAAATTTGTATCTTTTGGAACCGTCAAGAACATTTGACAAACTTCTTTACGCAGGTTGACAACCTCTGTTTCTGCACTGACATTTCTCTCTCCACCTACACCAGCCCAAAGTTACACATTGATGGATTGTTCATGTATTTGGGTTGTGTTTATGACCAACAACAAAGGCATCTTTTGGTATATTTGTCAAAGCTAAGCCTGAAAGCTGTCCTGTTACACAATGGCAATGTCCAACCTTCAGTACGCATTAGCTATGTAGTACATATGAAAGAAACCTACAATAACATGGAAAAGCTGTTAAAACACATACAGTACAACAATTACGACTGCTCCAATAATCGGGGCATCACAATTCTCAGCCTCCCTGGGAAAGTCTACGCTAAGGTGCTGGAAAGGAGGCTCCAACCGATTGTCGAACCTCGGATCCAGGAGCAACAATGCGGATTCCATCCTGGCCGTGGAACAATGGACCAACTCTTTACCCTTGCGGAAGTGCTGAGGAGGCATGGGAGTTTGACCAGCCAGTCTACATGTGCTGCCCAGCTTAGCGCTGTCCTTCACCATATCTTCCAGATGTCACTTGATTGTAACCAAATCCCTGCTATCTGGAAAGCTTCTAATGTGAAACCTGTACCACAGAACACCAATCCCAGACAACTTAATTATTTTAGACCAGTTGTGCTAACATGATTAATAATGAACTGTGGATGGAAAACGTGGTCCACTGCAGTTTGTTTACCAGGCAGGGAGCGGCGTAGAGAATGTAAAGCTTTTTATACTTAATCACCTATATAAGCATGTAGAAAAGCTGCAAGTGCATGCCATGCTTTTGTTTGCTGAATTTTCATTGGCATTCAATACAATGCAGCTGCATCTTTTAATAGATAGGTTTCCAAGTGATTTAATTTGCCTCACGAGCTTGTATTATGGATCTTGGACTTCTTTTTTTGTCATTAATATTTTCTCTTATGAGTTTTCTCTTACGAATGAGTGCGGATTCCATGATGGAAGCTTGACGGATCGCAAAAACAGTGAAAGGCAGTATGAAAAAAAATTAGAAATGGCGTCGTTTTTTGATTGATTTATTAATTGATTTGCATCCTTCATACAGATATTTTTTTTTTGATACTGCAAATTTTTTAAGAAAAATATATACAAAAAATGGTGTCATTTTCCAATCCAGATATATGGGTTGTCCTCTCTCTGACTCTCTTCTCTCTCTTCCCCCTCTTTCCTTTTCTCCTCTCTCTGTGTTTGTTGCATCGCTGCCTGCGTCAACACTGACTGCAAAACAAAGTTCACAATGGAGAAAAGACTGCTTCAGCACACCCTTACATTGTCAAGCATCACGTTAATTTACTCACAATCTACACACAACTGCCCCCGCTCTCCCCTGCTAGCTGTGTAAATTAGCATTTGAAAGTTTGTCGCAAATCTGAATGAGTTTGAGTTTTTGTTTTTTGATTTTTTTGTTTTTTGCGCTCGCTTTGAGGTTGAGATGTTTTGCTGCATCGCAGGAGGAGGCTTGCTTTTTCACTTTTAAAATTTTGTCAGTGGAATTTAGACACGTAATGCTAGCTAACCCGTGATAGATAGCAAGCCCCACAGATAGCAAAATTGCTGTGGCCCGGACCCGTCCCACACCCGACACTTTCATCCGGCCCACATACCGCGTGGAATGGTGGCACTTGGGCGGTCCGCTCCTGTTTGCCAGATCTGGGCCAGAACCAAGCCATAGCAATGCCGCATGTGACACATATTTGCCAAAGGTGGCCCATATTAGTTTTGTGATATTTGGGCCATATTCACCATTTACCACATGGGCCACTTCAGGGTCACATCCAGATGACATGTTGCTGAGAGCACCGCATCTTTGCCAAAAAAGGCCCACATTTGATTTGGCATATTTGGGCCATATTTGCTATTATAGTACATGTGGGCCACTTCAGGCTCACATCTATTTTGTCAGGGCCAGAAGAAGGCCATCAGTGCCGCATCATTGCCTGAAGTGGTCCACATCCGGATGCTATCAGGGCATTCTACAGCGTTGTCGTGAACCCAGTTGCTGCTAGAGACGATGTGATTGGTCACAGATACCATAAATGCTGATAACGCAGTGTAGATTTGAATATACTATGGCTTGCGCTGGTAAAATAGGAAACTCTACCTTTAGCAAATTTTTAAAGTTGCGTAAACTATTTCGAGGTGCGTAAACGCTATTTCAGAAATGTAGGAGATACGTAAACACCATTTACGTGCGGTTAATGTCCACTACGGCCCCAATGACAGGGACAAACAAACCATCCATCTATCCATAGATACAAACATTTCATCCATCCACACATACATTATAACAATTAATCCAATTCAGGGTCACGGGGACAAACAAACAAACCATCTATCCACCCATCCATCCATTAATATGATCATTTACATATACAAACATTTCATCGATCATTCCACCCCACTGTCATTCATCCATCATACCCAGTTTACCCAATTCAGGGTTATGGGGACAAATAAAAATGTAAAAATAAGATATGATTATTATTATCATTATTATTCTTAATAATGATAATAATGTTATTATTATCAATAGATATAGCTGCAAGCGGCAGTGGGTGGGGACAAAACACTTTGCACAATGCACTTTAATGTAAACTTAGTGAAAACTGCTGAACATGTGTCTCAAATTTCAGGTTGATATTTCAGTGCGTTCATCAGTTATTACACATTTTGGAAAATTATTATTTTGGGGGGGGGGTTTCCCCCTTTTTCTCCCCAATTGTACCCCCCCAATTACCCCACTCTTCTGAGTTGTCCCGGTCGCTGCTCCACCCCCTCTGCCGACCCGGGGAGGGCTGCAGAGTACGACATGTCTCCTCCGATACATGTGGAGTCGCCAGCCGCTTCTTTTCACCTGACAGTGAGGAGTTTCACCAGGGGGATGTAGCACGAGGGAGGATCACGCTATTCCCCCCCAGTCCCCGGCCTCTCCCCTGAGCAGGCGCCCCGACTGGCCAGAGGAGGCGCTAGTGCAGGGACCAGGACACATACCCACATCCGGCTTCCCATCCGCAGACACGGCTAATTGTGTCTGTAGGAACGCCCGACCAAGCCGGAGGGAACACGGGGATTTTATCCGGCTATCTCCATGCTGGTAGGCAACGGAACAGACCACCATGCCACCCGGCCACCCGGAAAATTAGTTATTATGGTAAAAATTGATCAGCTTGTATAATTGAAACTGTATGAAATATCAATAATCTGTAAAATGTAACTTTTACCAGCTTGGTCCAGAGATAGTCTGTACCAAATTTGGTGACGATTGGTCAAAATTTGTAGGCGGAGTAGTGGAAAAAAAATGATTTGGACAAAATTAAAAATGGTGGAAAATCTTTCTGGGCTCAAATGAACGTGGCATCTATCTTTAGATTCGTCTGGACCCACCAAATCCAGGACAAAAATAATGTTTCTGAGACTTGGGGTTCAAAAGCTATAGGCCAACACATGAAGTTAGTTGTTAGAGCACCACAAGCTGGCCAATCTGTATTTTTTTTTTTGTCTGACTAGAGGGTGAGATATCCAATCTATCTGCCAAGGTTGCGAACTGCAGCTGTTATGGTTCCTGAGACCCAGACACTTTTTAACCCGTTTTTCTCCCCAGTTGTACCTGTCCAGTTACCCCACTCTTCCGAGCTGTCCCGGTTGCTGCTCCACCACCTCTGCCAATCCAGGGAGGGCTGCAGATTACCACATGTCTCCTCCGATTCATGTGGAGTTGCCAGCCGCTTCTTTTCACCTGACACTGAGGAGTTTCACCAGGGGGACGTAGCTCATGGGAGGATCAAGCTAGTCCCCCGAGTTCCCCATCCCCCCAGAACAGGCGCCCTGACCGACCAGAGGAGGTGCTAGTGTAGCGACCAAGACACATACCCATATCCGGCCTCTCACCCGCAGACACATACAGTTGTGTCTGTAGGAACGGCCGACCAAGCCGGAGGTAACACGGGGATTCGAACTGGTGATCCCTGTGTTTTTAGGCAATGGAATAGACTGCTACGCCAACCCAGATGCCCGAGGCAAGATACTTTTAGGGCATAATAATAATAATCCTAACAGACACAACAGGGTTCCAGCAGCTTCACTGCTGGGACCCCTAATAAAACCCTAAATAGTGGGCAATTTTTATTTTGTTGAGAGTTTCATGGTCTTACCTGTTTTTCGTAGAACAGGACGTACGCTGTTTTCTTTCTCTGCTGAAACACAGACGCACCGGTGGTCTCGGTCACAAAATCATCGTTGTATGAAAGCCACCGGTCTCCCTGGTCCGCCGGTCCATAAGGACAGACCCCTTCACTGATGTAGTGGCCTGGGGCAGAAGAAGACCCTGTTCAATGGGGTTTCTAAAGAGGCTAGAAGTACTATGCAGATCTACTCACCTCAACCCACATAATTTACCTGACCTTGAATACTTACACATACTCAATACAAACATGTATATACTTTTGAATACAATGTGTGCCCGTCTTACCGGAGTAGGTTGAGAAGCCGATGTGGCTGATGACGCTGACCAACTCGTACTGACACGTCTGCTGAAGAGCAAAATGGCGGTTAGCTACTAGTGCACACGTTTACTGCATCTTCACTTTAGGACGTCTGTTGTCTACATCCGTTTTTTCCCTCTAGATATATTTGGTAACTAACTCTCAGGAGAACAAGTCTGCCAAATCTATTCAGTTTTTCTTGTTCTGTCTCATTCTTTCTATCTGTCTCTGTCTCTGTCCTCACCAAAGCGTTGCTGCAACCCTTCTCTTCCTCTGTCTGCTGGCCGCTCTCAGTGACTGGATGACAAACGGACATCAGGTAAAACAAGTGAGTTTAGGAATGTTTCAAAATGTATTTTGATTAGATTTATATATTCCTGAACATACACATCCCTACACTTCAAGTGTCAATATATTCTAATTTCAACTGTTAGGTTAACAATTTGCATTTCTGGTCACCCCTGGTTATTTTTTTTAGGGGGGGGGTATTTTTTTTAGGGGGGGATTTCCCCCCCTTTTTCTCCCCAGTTGTACTTGGCCAATTACCCCTCTCTTCCCGAGCCGTCACGGTCGCTGCTCCACCCCCTCTGCCGATCCGGGGAGGGCTGCAGACTACCACATGCCTCCTCCCATACATGTGGAGTTGCCAGCCACTTCTTTTCACCTGACAGTGAGAAGTTTCACCAGGGGGACGTAGCACGTGAGAGGATCATGCTATTCCCCCCCAGTTCCCCCTCCCCCCTCCTGAACAGGCACCCCGACCAACCAGAGGAGGCGCTAGTGCAGCGATCAGGACACATACCCACATCTGGCTTCCCACCCGCAGACATGGCCAGTTGTGTCTGTAGGGACACCCGACCATGCCGGAGGTAACACGGGGATTCGAACCGGCAATCCCCGTGTTGGTAGGCAGCGGACACCTCTGGTTATTTAAGGTTGAATCCCTTTGAACAGTTTTACCTTCTCTACAAGTTTAGCTTTTCTGACATCTATTCGGTTCATTCAACTACAGGGATAAAGGTGCAAATGTACACACCATTGCCTGTGTAATGTACATCATTCCACTAAATTAGCACATAGCCTAAATGTTGAAGAGTTAGTCTGAAACCTGTGGCAGAAGGAGGGCAGACGGGAGGGTGCGTCGGCCCCTCTTGATTCAGCAGTCGGGCGGCGTCTTGGTTCTGAAACGAGAGGCGAGAGTCACATTCACCCTTCAAAACAAACTGATAATCACTGTTAAAATGTTGACGCATCCAGGCGTAAAGTTTGGGTACAAGTCTGCACAGAAACACTTGCCCCCGCCCCCATTTCATATCGTCTTTACTTGTTCGTGGTTTGCGGTTTCCCCCGACGGTCCAGTGACCAGCCTCAGCTCTCTGGACAGGGTTACCTCCCTGTGCAGCTTCATCACGCTCCAGGTTGGGGTAAATGTGAAGCGCTTCAGATGAAGAATCAATACACTGCAGGAAGGAGAGGGAGGGATGAAGAGGAGGAGATGGAGAGAAGGAGAAGTAGTTGGAACATAGGAAGAAGAACAGATTAAGATTAAAGGGGTTGTAGAGTGGAAAACAGAGGCAGAGAGGGACGTGGAGAGAACGGGGAGAGATGCTGTTGTTAGGAGAGGCTTCAGAGATGGACCAACTGTGGCAGAAACGGCACATCGAATGTTATCACTGAAAACTGGAGTCAAGATTCACGCCATTCGTGACTGATGTGGTGTTACAAACCTAGGCAGGGTCCGGAAAGACCACTTTTGGCCAGATGTCTGCGCTCCACACTCGCAGCGATACTCCACCTGTGTTTCCTATGTGAGAGTATACAGGAGGTTTTACTTTGAATGTTCACATCGAGAATTGGAAAAAGTGCAGTTGAATTTACACAGTGAACTTATATCTGATGGCACACCGTGAGGTATCTCTGCAGACATTGGCTGACTGAGAATCCATCCACAAGGTCCAGGGACAGGTTGGAAAAGTCTTCCTGGTTTATAGACCGCATGCCACATCTATGAAGAAGACATCCACAAAAAACAATCACACGTTAAGAGAAAAGGTATCCTGATTAAAACTTTAGTTTTTGACCACAAGTGGACTTAAGAACTATCCTGAACTATGCAGAAGCATCAGAGTCTTAAGGCAAAGCTGATCAGAGGGTGGTTATAGATGATTCATGTTAACATTTCTGACTAGGCTGCTTTTTATTCCGAGTGTTTGTTGGTGTCTGTGTGCAGAGTGGGCGGAAGATGGTGGCTGTGAGGAGCACCACAACGGCCGCAAAGGCGGAAGAAGGCTGCAGCAAAGAAGGGCCCCCAGTTGTCTTGGTATCCATGCCACTGGATCCTGGCCTTTCTATGCCAAGGACTGTGTGGAGGCTGCCTGTGCACCAGGCTCCCCACATTAAAAGATTCCACGCACAGGCGTCCTCCCAAAAGGGAAAACACCTGCCACAAGGAGTCAGAGTCATGTACAGAACCGACGGACAACTGCTGAATATCAACAGATTCAGGGCTAATAGCAGAACCACCACCATATCCATCATGGAGTTGCAGTATGCCGATGACAATGCCCTTGTGGCCCATTCAGAAGAGGACCTACAGTGCATTCTGGCTGCTTTTGCCAAGGTATACAAGCAGCTTGGTCTGGCCCTTAACTTAAAAAAGACCCAGATCCTCTACCAGCCACCACCGAACACAAATAACCCTGCTCCACCCCCAACTATCTATGTCGACAAAACCAGACTGGAAAATGTGGACCACTTTACATACCTCGGAAGCCTCCTATCATCCAAAGCTAATATTGATGAGGAAATACACCACCGCCTCAGCTGTGCCAGTGGGGTTTTCTCAAGACTGAGGAAAAGGGTCTTTGAAAACCGCGACCTCCAGACCAGAGCGAAAATTGTGGTCTACAAAGTGGTAGTGTTGCCCACCCTACTGTATGGATCAGAATCCTGGACCACATACAGCAGGCACCTGAAAGCACTAGAGGCACATCATCAAAGGTGCCTCCGAAAGATCCTCAAGATCACCTGGGAAGATAGACGCACCAACACCAGCCTCCTGGAGGAGGCTAACATTCCCGCTATCACTGCCACCATTGCCCAACACCAGCTCAGATGGACTGGCCATGTCATCTGTATGCCTGATTCTCACCTTCCAAAACAAGTCCTATACTCTCAGCTTCTCACAGGACAACGTGCCCCGGGTGGTCAAAAGAAAAGGTATAAGGATAACATCAAAACGAACATCAAAAAATGCCACATAGACCCTAAGACCTGGGAAGACACAGCAACCAATAGGGCGACCTGGAGAAAACTTGTCCGGGAAGGAGCTGCACTTTATAATAATGATCTCCGACGTGCTGCAGAAGACAAGCGCAGACTCAGAAAGGAGGGAGTTTCCACCAAAAAGGCCAAAACCAATCCCACAATTACCACGGCCCACCCCTGCCCACACTGCGCCAAAATATGCGGCTCCAGGATTGGCCTCTTCGCCCACCTGAAGACCCACAAGGACCAAGAAGGAGGACAGTCATACTCGATCCCGAGTGACCGCCGATGTATGTGATGTGTGTGTGTGTGTGTGTGTGTGGGGTATTTGGGGTTATTTGGTCGAGATCTTCAGTCATATTGAACACGTGATGTCATGAGTACATGGCATATGTCTGTCTAAACATCTATCCATCCATTATCCGAACCGCTTATCCTGCTCTCAGGGTCGCGAGGATGCTGGAGCCTATCCCAGCAGCCATTGGGCGGCAAGCGGGGGGGAACCCTGGACAAGCCACTAGACCCTCACACAGAGCCAACACCCACACACACAAACACACACATTCATACCTAGGGGCAATTTAGTACGGCAGAGTCACCTGACCTACATGTCTTTGGACTGTGGGAGGACACCCATGCAGGCATGGGGAGAACATGCAAACTCCACACAGAGGATGACCTGGGACGACCCCCAAGGTTGGACTACCCCGGGGATAGTCTCCCAAGGGTAGTCCAACCTTGGGAAGGTTGGACTACCTTGAACGTTCGAGACGTCTGCCTGTCTGTCAGTGCTGATAGGTGTGCTGGTACACCTACGTCAAATGGATCCATTATTAATGTTATTAGCTGCAGCAGTGTTTATCCTGCTATGCTTACATCACAGAGTACCAAGACCAACCTGGCATGCTTTTCAGAAATCAGGAACACTTTATTTGTCATTTCACTTCATGCACTTCGGTACATGAAATGAAACGAAATGCCATTTCCCCCAGCCCACAGCAGTACAAAGACAAAAACACATCCAAAAACTACAAGAACACACATGTCCAAACTAACACATACGTATACTAAACAAAAAAATCACTGTCCAAGGAACACCAGCCAGGATAACTGTCGGAACCACCGGTCTGCATGAACTAGCCGTTAGCTTAGCCTGCCCCGTGTCCATGTCTTGTCAGACCGCTCTCGGCGTTTCCTCCTCAGGCACAGCTCCAGGCAGGGGCTGTGGTCCCCGGGCCCACTGGACAAAACAGACCAAGCTCTCCCAGCCAATTCAGCGCCTCCCCCAGCCAGACACCCTCGACCCACCTCCCCACACTCCTCACCCACCCTTTTAACCCTTTATATGGTTTTTAACCTGCAGACATCAGCAAACCTACTAGAATGGTGTGGGATTTAGTCACTCTTTCAGTCTGTGTCATGTTTGGCAGTGTGATCCTACCCCTTGCAGGTCCTGGTGCTCTGCATCTGAAAGGTGAGATGAGTTTGAACAGGGCAGGTATAGATTCTGCCCATGTTCTCTGCTACGCCTCTCAGAATTGGGAACAGAGACCTCATCTGCTGCAGCACACACACGAGGAACTCATGGGCATCCTGTACAAACACACAGGTACCAATACACACATTTCAAGACAAGGTAGCATACATATAAAAAACACGTAGTGAAAAAGCATAATCATCTGATTACTGGAAAATTAAAGATGACAACTACTTTAGAGGTAAAGATATTTTTTTAAAGTCCATCGGTTTAAAACTAAGATGATTTTTAACGATACGTCTGTCAGTATTAGATGAACGTGTGAAGTTTCTGACATTTTGTTCGTCGCCCCTGAACTCGGGGGCTTTGTCTGAGACCAACTTCTTAAAAGTGCTGAGGACGTTCCATTTGTGGGTCCAGCTGTCGCCGTTACAACACTGTCTGATGGCCGCAAAGCAGCTGGAGGAGGGAGATGAGAAAAGGGAGAGAAAGCAAAACAAAAAGAGAGGTAAGATACCTGGTAGTGTTTTACTGACCAGTGTCAAACAGCCTCAACGTCACTGACTTAATCAGGATTGTGACCATGGAGGTTCAGCGTGTGTGTGTGTGTATATGTGTGTGTGTGTATGTGTGTGTTCTTGTACTTCTATTTTGTGAGGACAGGTTTGGGTATTTAACCATCAGAGTGAGGACATTTTGGCTGGTCCTATATTTCTGTCCCTCTATTTTGGGGTGAGGGTTGGAATTAGGATTATGATGTTTGCAGATGACATTGTGATCTGTAGTGAGAGTAGAGTGCAGGTTGAGGAGAGCCTGGAGAGGAGGAGGTATGCACTGGAGGGAAGAGGAATGAAAGTCAGTAGGAGCAAGATGGAATACATATGGGTGAATGAGAGGGAGGACAGTGGAATGGTGAGGATGCAAGGAGTAGAGGTAACAAAGGTGTATGAGTTTAAATACTTGGGATCGACTGTCCAAAGTAATGGGGAGTGCAGAAGAGAGGTGAAGAAGAGAGTGCAGGCAGGGTGGAGTGGGTGGAGAAGAGTGCCAGGAGTGATTTGCGACAGAAGGGTACCAGCAAGAGGTAAAGGGAAGGTTTACAAGATGGTTGTGAGACCAGCTACGGCAGCGGTAGCTAACCATGTACCATGGAGAGCCATGTGTGTGCAGGTTTTCATTCCAACCCGACTCCACACCAGGTGATTTTGAAGCGTTGCTGAAATCACCTGGTGTGGAGTCCGGCTGGAATGAAAACCTGCATACACTTGGCTCTCCATGTCACATGGTTAGCTACCTCTGGGCTATGTGATATGGTTTGGAGACAGTGGCACTGATGAAAAGACAGGAGGTGGAGCTGGAGGTGGCAGAGTTGAAGATGATAAGATTTTCATTGGGAGGGATGAAGAAAGACAGGATTAGGAACGAATATATTAGAGGGACAGCTCAGGTTGGATGGTTGGGACCGGCACTAAAGCCAGAGAGGCAAGATGGAGATGGTTTGGACATGTGTGGAGGAGAGATGCTGGGTGTATTGGGGGAAGGATGCTGAATATGGAGCTGCCAGGGAGAGGAAAAGAGGAGGGCCAAAGAGGAGGTTTATGGATGTGGTGAGGGAGGACATGCAGGTGGCTGGTGTGACGGAGGAAGATGTAGAGGACAGGAAGAGATGGAAACGGAAGATCCGCTGTGGTGACCCCTAACTGGAGCAGTCAATAGTAGTAGTAGTAGTAGTAGTAGTAGTAGTAGTAGTAGTATTAGTAGTAGTGTTGGTAGTAGTTGTAATTAGGATTAGGTTAAGGTTAGGGTTGAGGACTAGGGAATGAATGTAGTCAAAGAAGGGTCCTCACATAGATAGAAGTACAAGAGTGTGTGTGTGTGTGTGTGTGTGTGTGTGTGTGTGTGTGTACCTGATGAGTCTAGAGCTGTTGACAGAGCTCCAAACCTTACGCTGCAGATCAATCTCCCGATTGAAGGTTTTCAATCTCAGGAGACTTTGAAGTCCTGAATTCATATAACACGTCTGTGCAAAATTTGGAAGTCTAAAATAAAGAAAGAAAGAGAGACAGAAAGAGAAAAGTGAATAAAAAGGAAAACCTTTCAGAAATGAAACTCATACAGATGGTGAACAATTCAGTAGTACAAAGCATCACATGACATGACACAGTTGTATGTAAGATGCACATGTGTAAAGTCCTGTGCACATATACACAGACATGCATGTGTACAAGTGTCATTTCCAGGTCTTACCCGAGACACTCGAACTGCTCCTCGGTGAGGGTGGGGACAATCTGACCTCCCTCATCCTCCAACTTTTCTTCATCAGTCGTCTTTTTCTGTCGTAAGGAGAGACATCCACACGAGGAACTGTTGCAGAGACACCAGAACACACCTTCTGTCTCTCTCTCTGTCCTCACCAAAGCATTGCTGCCATCTCGCTCCTCCTCTGTCTGCTGGTTTCTGTCAGTGACTGGACAACAAACGGACATCAGGTAAACAAGTGAGTTTGGGCATTTGGCCAGAAATGTGTTTTGATGAGATTTATATATTCTTCTACGTACACATCCCTATACTTCAAGTGTCAACATATTCTAATTCCCCCCCCTCCTCCCTTTTTCTCACAAATTGTACTTGGCCAATTACCCTACTCTTCTGAGACCTCCCGGTGGCTGCTCCACCCCTCCTGCTGATCCGGGGAGGGCTGCAGACTACCACATGCCTCCTCTGATACATGTGGAGTCGTCAGCCACTTCTTTTCACCTGACAGTGAGGGGTTTCACCAGGGGGACGTAACGTGTGGGAGGATCACGCTATTCCCCCCAGTTCCCCCTTCCCCCTGAACAGATGCCCTGACCGACCAGAGGAGGAGCTAGTGCAGCGACCAGGACACATACCCACATCTGGCTTCCCACCCGCAGTCACAGCCAATTGTGTTTGTAGGGACGCCTGACCAAGGCAGTGGTAACACGGGGATTCGAACTGGAATCCCCATGTTAGTTGGCGACGGAATAGACCGCTACACCACCCAGACGCCCCACAAGCTACACCTCTACAGGTACGAAGCTGTAAATGTACACACCATTCATTGCCTGTGTAATGTATATCATTCTGCTACCTAGATAGCATCCGGATGTGGGCCACTTCAGGCAATGATGTGGCACTAATGGATGGATGTGAGCCTGAAGTGGCCCACATAGCAAATATGGCCCAAATATGCGAAATCAAATGTAGGACTTTTTTGGCAAAGATACGGTGCTCTGGGCAACATGTCATCTGGATGTGACCCTGAAGTGGCCCGTGTGGTAAATGGTGAATATGGCCCAAATATCACAAAACTATTATGGGCCACCTTTGGCAAATATGTGGCACTTGTGGCATTGCTATGGCTTGGTTCTGGCCCAGATCTGGCAAACGGGAGCGGACCGCCCAAGTGCCACCATTCCACGCGGTATGTGGGCCGGATGAAAGTGTCGGGTGTGGGACGGGTCCAGGCCACAGCAACTTTGCTATCTGGGTAAATTAGCTCATAGGCTAAGTGTTGAAGTGTTAGTCTGAAACCTGTGGCAGAAGGAGGGCAGACGGGAGGGCGAGTCGGCTCCTCTTGATTCAACGGTTCGACGGCGTCTTGGTTCTGAGATGACAGGTGAGTTTCACATTCACTCTTCAAAACAAACTGATAATCACTGTTAAAATGTTGAAGTGCCCAGGCGTAAAGTTTGGGTACACGTTTGCACAGAAACACCCCCCCCCCCCCCCCCGCCTCCATTTCATATCATCTTTACTTGTTCGTGGTTCGCGGTTTCCCCCGACGGGGCATCGATCAGGCTCCTCAGCTCTCTGGACAAATAAATGTATAAATTACTAAATTCAGTGGTATAAAGCATCACATGATATGACACAGTTGTGTATAAGATGCACACGTGTAAAGGTGTGTGCACATATACACAAACATGCACATGTGCATGTGTACAAATGCCATTTCCAGGTCTTACCTGAGACAGTCGAGCTGCTCCTCGGTGAGGGTGGGGACAATCTGACCTCCTTCATCCTCCAACTTTTTGTCATCGGTCACCTTCTTTTCCTGTCGTAAGGAGAGACATACACATGGGGAATGTTGCAGAGATACCAGAAAAAGGACAAATAAAGACAGTAAGAGACTGCAAATGGCACTTTTGAGGTGTTGATGTTTACAGTCTCAGAGCTCGAACCTGGTTAATGTTCATCTTCTGATCATGTTTTCTAGCAGCCCAGTGCACCTTACGAACACAAGAAGGCCACCAACGGCTCCACCAAGGCTTCTTCTTGGCTTTCTGCTTTTTTTCACTCTCTTTAGGCAGCTGGACCGGAGGGGTATGGGCAGCCGCAGTGTTTAGGACCTCAGGTTTATCTTTGGAGGTCTTATTGGTGTGGACACTGGTGGTAAAGAGACATTTATTTGTCTTTTCTATTTCTTACGGATGAGGGCTGGGCGCTACATGGACTTTTTACCTTATATCAATATATTTTCAAACAAGATATAGGATGAAACAATACCGTTTATATCGATATAGTTTGATGTTGCATTAAAATACATGACCCGTTTCTTAACACCAGAACAACCGGGATTTCACTCCTACCTAAAACGACCATGGGCGGTCAAAATGACCACCGGTTTTTAAACTCTATATTCTGTTAAGATAACGGAATATAGAGTATAGGGAGAATATAACCCAGAATATAGAGAGAATATAACCCAGCCACTGAGGATGCACAAGCCAGTGCTTTGTTAGTGCAGGTCCCAAGCCCGGATAAAGGGGAGGGTTGCGTCAGGAAGGGCATCCGGCGTAAAGTCTTTGCCAAATCAAATATGTGGATCATAAATAGATTTCCATACCAGATCGGTCGAGGCCCGGGTTACCAACGACCGCCACCGGTACTGTTGACCAGCAGGGTGCCGGTGGAAACTATGCTACTGTTGGGCGAAGGAGAGGGAGAGGGTGAAGGCATGTCCAGAGGCAGTGGGAGAGGAAGAAGGGTAAGAGTGTGGAGGTGAGAGTCACAACTTTGAATGTTGGCACTATCACTGGTAAAGAGAGAGAGAGCTGGCTGATATGATGGCGAGAAGGAAGATGGATATACTGTATGTGCAAGAGACCAGGTGAAAGGGGAGCAAGTCCAGGAGTATCAGAGGTGGGTTCAAACTCTTCTACCATGGTGCGAATGGGAGGAGAAATGGGGTAGGGGTAATTCTGAAGGAAGAGTATGTCAAGAGTGTGCTGGAGGTGAACAGAGTGTCAGACAGAGTGATGAGTATGAAGCTGGAAACTGAAGGTGTATTGCTGAATGTTATCAGCACATATGCCCAACAAGTTGGGTGTGAGATGGAAGAGAAAGAAGAATTCTGGAGTGAATTGGACGACGTGGTGGAGTGGACCCAAGGAGGAGAGAGTGGTGATTGGAGCCGACTTCAGTGGACATGTTGGTGAAGGAAATGGAGGTGATGAGGAGTTGATGGGTAGGTATGGTGTCAAGGAGAGAAATGTGGAAGGACAGATGGTGGTGGATTTTGTGAGAAGGATGGAAATGGCTGTGGTGAATACATATTTCAAGAAGAGGGAGGAACACAAGGTGACATACAAGAGTGGAGGAAAGTGCACACAGGTGGACTATATCTTATGTAGAAGGTACGATCTGAAAGGGATTGGAGACTGCAAGGTGGTAACGCGAGAATGTAGCTAGGCAGCATCAGATGGTGGTCTGTAGGATGACTTTGGAGACCAAGAAGAGGAAGTGAGTGAAGGTGAAGATCAAGTGGTGGAAGTTCAAGAAGGAAGACTGTTGTGTGGAGTTCAGGCAGGAGTTAAGACAGATACTGAGTGGTATTGAAGAGTTGCTGGATGGCTGGGCAACCAATGCAGAAATAGTGAGGGAGACAGCTAGGAGGGTACTTGGTGTGTCATCAGGACAGTGGAAGGAAGACAAGGAGACTTGGTGGTGGAATGAGGAAGTACAGCAAATTATACAGAGGAAGAGGTTGGCAAAGAAGAAGTGGGTGGCCTTGGTTGTTCTAGCGCATTATTAAGACAGTAATACGCGCCTACATAGGCAGGCACACCTTTGCTACTACTTGGCAAATCCACCTTTATAATAGTAATCCACCAAGGTGCTCATGGGAAGTGACCCTCTGATTGGTTTATTTCATGGTATGCCCAAAACACACGTCATGATAAGTTAGGAGACTCAGTACCCCCACTGTGAACCAGGCGCCTTACTTTGTGTTCAGATTATCCGCCGCTGCTAAACGAGCACAAATCGATTCTTAGACCATGCGCTTAAAATATAGACACCCCCCTCTTTCCAACCAAACAGAAATCAGGACAGCACGTCTAAGAGATTGGCACTTTTTTGTGCAATTGATTTAAATCTCATTTTAAATGCAAATATATGCAATTTTAGGAGAACTCGGGGAGCGGCAGGTCAGTATCTTTTTTTTCCCCACAAAGTTTTTAAACTTTAAAAATAGGCCTGTTTTTATTTAATATAGGTTGTTTATTTTAGATGAATTTTCATCGACATGTTGATGTATTGTGCAGCTGTATATTGTAAAACAGGGAAGGAAATCCTGTCTTTGCATTTTATTTCGATCCATTTTAATGAAAGTGTTCACATCTCACATGTGGCTTTGACTTACAACTGGACATTTACCCACGTCGTAGAAAATACCCAGATACATATCGTGTATCACCATTCAGCCTAAAATACCCACATATAAACTTTGGTCCATATCACCCAGCCCTACTACAGATACACCTTACTCACTTCTACTGGTAGTCAGTCCTCCAGAGAGCTGAACCGCAGGGAGGACTAGAGACTCCTACTGGGGCCCTCAGGAAGAACGTATTGTACTAATATAACGAAGACGTCTCAGACAAGACATTTAGTCGAGAGGGTTTTAAATACCTGGTGTGCAAGACTGAGCGAGGTCTCTCCTCCTTTGGCACATCTGGTTTAGGGTCAACCCCGCTTTTCTGCAAGTTAGAAAAAGAAATGTTTTTGAAACCAAAGTGTGTACACAGCTACTGCAGGTGGAGCTGTCGGTGTTGTTCAAATGTGCGGTTCCCAAAGTAGGGAGGCTTTGAAACAAACCTTTCGACGAAAGCAAGGCCAGCAAATGCAGCAGTTGAAACAAGCCATTTTGTTTCTGGTTGTTATCAATTAATAGGCAGGTCAAAACAAGCAGTTTAAAAGTAGTTTTGTCTTCAGCAACACAGTTAGGCTCCTTTCAGCAAGTGGAAGAATCACCAAATGAAGGTTACCGGTCAACTGTCACTCATCCATACAGCAGTGTTCTAGAATGCGAGTTGTAGAATGTGATGACATCACGAGGCTGTGGTCAGGTGCTCTCCACTTGGAGTGGAAAAATACAAGTTTAACAGAATATATAAGATCACTTCTGTCAAACGTCCTAAACATTAATAATAGATTTATCATTAATTACCGATAATTGATAATGAATGCACCTTTTTCTCTGCAAACAAAATTGGTTTCTTGTGGTTATCCCGTGACCCACAGTTTGAAAACCTCTGACTTTAATAGTCTGCTAGTTTGGTTCAGTACACACACACACACAGATACACACATATACATACACACACACACACACACACACGCACACACACTTATCTGTGTGTGTGTATATTTATATATACTTAGCACAAAAAGTAAGGAAATGTGTGTTTGGTAGATTATTTCTTTGTTGTAACAATGCTTCTTGGCAATAAATCTTATACCGTTGGAAAGCCTGTTTATTTCCCTTTTAAATGGGGCCACATTTGTAAGGAACATGCATTTGTGGGATGAGCAGCAGAGCTGAGTATGTGGGTTGCGCCCATGAAAAATTTGCCAAATCCTCTCTGCCAATGCCAAACAGCTTATTTTGCTGTTACTATTGACTCTTGTTTTGAGCTTCTGCTACCCCAGGTGCTGACAATCAGCTGCCTGATATAAGAGTTATTGCCAAGAAGCATTGTTACAACAAAGAAAATAATCTACCAAACACACATTTCCTTACTTTTTGTGCTAAGTTTCGATAACTTTGTTTAAAGAAACACAGTAGGGAAAGTGCTTAAACGGCAAAATAATCCAGTGAAGTCAAGTAAATTCTATATGAGACATTACCAGCCTGTTACATGCCACAAGCAATGATCAGCTGTGTATATATATATACACTCACTGGCCACTTTATTAGGTACACCTTGCTAGTACCGGGTTGGACCCCCTTTTGCATTCAGAACTGCCTTAATCCTTGTGGCATAGATTCAACAAGGTACTGGAAACATTCCTCAGAGAGTTTGGTCCATATTGACATGATAGCATCACGCAGTTGCTGCAGATTTGTCGGCTGCACATCCATGATGCGAATCTCCCGATCCACCACATCCCAAAGGTGCTCTATTGGATTGAGATCTTGTGACTGTGGAGGCCATTTCAGTACATTGAACTCATTGTCATGTTCAAGAAACCAGTCTGAGATGATTCGAGCTTTATGACATGGCGTGTTATCCTGCTGGAAGTAGCCATCAGAAGATGGGAACACTGTGGTCATAAAGGGATGGACATGGTCAGCAACAATACTCAGGTAGGCTGTGGCGTTGACATGATGCTCAATTGGTACTAAGGGGCCCAAAGTGTGCCAAGAAAATATCCCCCACACCATTACACCACCACCACCAGCCTGAACCGTTGATACAAGGCAGGATGGATCCATGCTTTCATGTTGTTGACGCCAAATTCTGACCCTACCATCCGAATGTCTCAGCAGAAATCGAGACTCATCAGACCAGGCAACGTTTTTCCAATCTTCTATTGTCCAATTTTGGTGAGCCTGTGCGAATTGTAGCCTCAGTTTCCTGTTCTTAGCTGACAGGAGTGGCACCCAGTGTGGTCTTCTGCTGCTGTAGCCCATCTGCCTCAAGGTTCGACGTGTTGTGCGTTCAGAGATGCTCTTCTGCATACCTCGGTTGTAATGAGTGGTTATTTGAGTTACTGTTGCCTTTCTATCAGCTCGAACCAGTCTGGCCATTCTCCTCTGACCTCTGGCATCAACAAGGCATTTTCGCCCACAGAACTGCCGCTCACTGGATATTTTCTCTTTTTCGGACCATTCTCTGTAAACCCTAGAGATGGTTGTGCATGAAAATCCCAGTAGATCAGCAGTTTCTGAAATACTCAGACCAGCCCGTCTGGCACCAACAACCATGCCACGTTCAAAGTCACTTAAATCACCTTTCCTCCCCATTCTGATGCTCGGTTTGAACTGCAGCAGATCGTCTTCACCATGTCTACATGCCTAAATGCATTGAGTTGCTGCCATGTGATTGGCTGATTAGAAATTTGTGTTAACGAGCAGTTGGACAGGTGTGCCTAATAAAGTGGCCGGTGAGTGTATATATATATATATATATATATATATATATATATATATATATATATATATATATATATATACACTACCGTTCAAAAGTTTGGGATCACCCAAACAATTTCGTGTTTTCCATGAAAAGTCACACTTATTCACCACCATATGTTGTGAAATGAATAGAAAATAGAGTCAAGACATTGACAAGGTTAGAAATAATGATTTCTATTTGAAATAAGATTTTTTTTACATCAAACTTTGCTTTCGTCAAAGAATCCTCCATTTGCAGCAATTACAGCATTGCAGACCTTTTGCATTCTAGCTGTTAATTTGTTGAGGTAATCTGGAGAAATTGCACCCCACGCTTCCAGAAGCAGCTCCCACAAATTGGATTGGTTGGATGGGCACTTCTTTGAGCAGATTGAGTTTCTGGAGCATCACATTTGTGGGGTCAATTAAACGCTCAAAATGGCCAGAAAAAGAGAACTTTCATCTGAAACTCGACAGTCTATTCTTGTTCTTAGAAATGAAGGCTATTCCATGCGAGAAATTGCTAAGAAATTGAAGATTTCCTACACCGGTGTGTACTACTCCCTTCAGAGGACAGCACAAACAGGCTCTAACAGGTACTATTTAATGAAGATGCCAGTTGGGGACCTGTGAGGCGTCTGTTTCTCAAAATAGAGACTCTAATGTACTTCTCTTCTTGCTCAGTTGTGCAACGCGGCCTCCCACTTCTTTTTCTACTCTGGTTAGAGCCTGTTTGTGCTGTCCTCTGAAGGGAGTAGTACACACCGGTGTAGGAAATCTTCAATTTCTTAGCAATTTCTCGCATGGAATAGCCTTCATTTCTAAGAACAAGAATAGACTGTCGAGTTTCAGATGAAAGTTCTCTTTTTCTGGCCATTTTGAGCGTTTAATTGACCCCACAAATGTGATGCTCCAGAAACTCAATCTGCTCAAAGAAGTGCCCATCCAACCAATCCAACTTGTGGGAGCTGCTTCTGGAAGCGTGGGGTGCAATTTCTCCAGATTACCTCAACAAATTAACAGCTAGAATGCCAAAGGTCTGCAATGCTGTAATTGCTGCAAATGGAGGATTCTTTGACGAAAGCAAAGTTTGATGTAAAAAAAATCTTATTTCAAATACAAATCATTATTTCTAACCTTGTCAATGTCTTGACTCTATTTTCTATTCATTTCACAACATATGGTGGTGAATAAGTGTGACTTTTCATGGAAAACACAAAATTGTTTGGGTGATCCCAAACTTTTGAACGGTAGTGTATATATATATATATATATATATATATATATATATATATATATATATATATATATATATATATATATATATATATATATATATATATATATATATATATATATATATAATAGATCTGTTATCCAAGCCGCTTATTCCAATTGGGGTTTCGGGATGCTGGAGCCTATCCCAGCAGTCATTGGGTGGCAGACGGGTAGACACCCTGGACAGGCCGCCAGGCCATCACACACATGGTCCTTCCCATGTGCCAATTTCACATAAAGAAACAAACACTTAGGCAGGCAAGGACATCTGTCCTCAGACTATCATTTTAACCAGCTACCAGCTAACCGTTTCCCCCAACACACACACACACACATATATATATATATATCCCCCCTTTTTTCTCCCCAATTGTATCCGGCCAATTACTCCACTCTTCCGAGCAGTCCCGATCACTGCTCCAACCCCTTCTGTCGATCTGGGTTGGGCTGCAGACTACCATATGTCTACGATTGTGACATTCATCTCATTGTAATCAAAGTAGATATCCTTTATTCATTGGCTATACGTTGTAAGATGTTCTAAATGAAGAAAAGAAGCTAATGACGTCTCATGAGAACAGAATAACGTATTAGAACTATGCACTATGTGTGTAGGTTGGTTTTTGATTCCAGATGGTCTGGAAGATTCTGTGATGGCAAGCCCAGTCCAGTGAGACTGTGGACGGTCGACAAAGCATTGTGGCCTACCGTGGGATCTGTCCACAGAAGAAGTCGGACCAGCTCGATTCGCTCATTCAAGACACCAGATAAGAATACGTACACACTATTAGCTTTACCCGGGTAGAAGTAATCATAGCAGTAGTACATCCAACACACTCAAGGACAAAGAAACTGAACTCTTTGGATCAACATACTCACAGGGACAAGGAACTGAACTCGTTGCTCTCGGCCCTTTAACATTAAGCAGCATAAGGTGGAACTTTCAGCTTAGAAGAGACTTTTTTTTAATTTGTCTCTTTTAATTGTTACTTTAAAGAGCTCCGTTTTATTTTATGGTTTTATATACAAATGACAATGCTCTTTGTATGCATTATTGGTGTGAGGCAATAAAACTGCCAAATGTTCAACTCCACGCCAACTCCTATCGAGAGTCAATCAAGACATACTACTCCTTGAACCTGCGTAGATGTTAGTGTCCCTTTTCTTCCATTGGTTAAGCCTAGAGGCGCTACATACATTTTAGCAAATTCCAGGCTGGCATTTTTATGCTTCTTTTTTCAAAATATCTGTCAAACTCCTGGGCTAGGTTGCTGAGAAGTGTAGCATATTCAGACAGACTCTCTTCCACCATGTCTACCTCTCTGAGGCTGGGAAAGTGTGCCAAATTCCCTGAGAAGCGGAGAGAAAGAGTTGTAGGTAGGTAGAGAGAGGTAAGTAGGTAGATAGGTAAAAAGAGAGGTAGGTTGAGAGAGTTAGGTGGGTAGAGAGAGAGAGAGAGAGAGAGAGAGAGAGAGAGGTAGGTATATAGGTAAAGAGAGAGGTAGGTAGAGACAGGAGTAGGTAGGTAAAGGGGGTGTAAAGAGGAAAAAGATGTTAAAGGAAGGGGATAGTTTAATTAAATTAATGCATCTAAATAAGACATTTTCAAATAAATGTATCACTGATGTATTGTGGTCTGTGATGTCCAACAGAAAAGCCAGGTGAGAGAGCCATTTCCCATCAGAGGGTCCGCCATCAGGCTGACCAGCCCTGTAACCAATAAGGTTCTGAGCCCTTAACATGCAGAGTTTGTGGTTCAGCCCACGCACACTGTAGACGTTATAGATTGTGCCTCAACTGCTTCAATCCTATTAATATAAGACATGAGTGCCCGCAGACCCCAGCCATGCAACCCCCTTCTCCCTCCAATGCTGATTTATACTAGCTCGCCTGTGTAGTGAGAGGGATAGCATGGGCGGTGCTGGTGACACCCTCAGTGAAGAAGAGGATTTGCAGTCAACCTACGTGAACTGCAGTAGTACTCTGATGACAAAACAGTGATTGTTGTGGGTTCACATAGAGTGGAAGGAGCTAGCGACCTGTTCTATGCTCCAGTGTCCATTAGGGGCCAGTCTTCATCGAAGGGGATGCTCAATTCATGTCATGCATGCTCAGTGTAGAGGCAGAGTCCAAGCCTAGAGCTGCGGGTGTTCCCCCGAATCAAGTAAAGTCAATTATATTTGTATAGCCCAATATCAGTCCTCAGCTTGTGCCCAAAAAGGTGGTTCTTGTTGGCGACACAACCCAGATGTATCTATGACTTGGACATTGAGATTTATGGATCCAAGCTCATTGTGCTGACTTTCCTTGTTCCAGGGCAGAGGGATGAGCTTATTATTGGAAGCAATGTTATTAGGCCCATAATACAGAGGGTGAAGTCTGATGAGAAGTACTTGGAGCTTATCTACTCCAACTTCTCGGACCCTGAGTGTGAGCAGTTTCTTCAGTTGCTCAGTTGCATCACTCGTTGGTCTGGTGCTGAAATGCCCGGCAGGATTTTTAGTGTTAGGCTACGACAGGCTGTCAACCTTGCATCACAACAGGATATCTTGTATGAGGAAAGTTGCCCAGAAGTGTCCCTGTGTCACCTGGGAGCACTATCATTGTGGAGCCCACCTCTTAGCGTTCAGCTCCTAAAGACATCATTATCGTACTGCTTGTGGCACCGATGTGGGGAGATCACTGGGTCCTGATGAAGATCCTCAACCCAACAAAAAGACCTGTGACACTGCACCGCAATGCAAGAGTGGCAGGTGTATTTTCTTGTGTTGCTGTGGAGGACCTTCCACTCTCCCAGGCGTTGAGTAGACCACAGGCTGGTCAGACAGCTGACCCTGTCTTCAACTCGGATAGCACCTCTGTTCCTTCTCAGCGGCTTAAGGATTGTGGATTGGCAGACATCGACCTTGAAAGCTGCTAAGTGTCAGATGAATGGAAACAGCAGCTGGCTATCTCGGGCTCACTTACCAGGATGTTTTCTCCAAGGACAAGCTGGACTGTGGGGAAGCGAAGGAGTTTGTGCACCGTATTCACCTCACTGATGATTGCCCCCTCCGGCTGCCCTATTGCCGTGTCCCATCAGCACGCTATCATAAACTGAGAGAGGTGCTGTCTGAGATAGAGTTGAAAGGCATCATCAGTATGTCAATCAGTGAATATGCTTCCCTGCTGGTCCTGGTTTGGAAGAAGTCAGGAGACCTAAGGATCTGCACTGGCTTTTGCTGGCTTAACACCAAGACCGTCAAGGATGCCCACCCACTCTCCCATCAGGCTGACTGTCTTGCTGCCCTTGGTGGAAACGCCTTTTTCAGCACCATGGACCTCACATCGGAGTTCTACAACATCCCCCTCCATGAGTCGTGACAGGTGGTACACGGCGTTTACGACACCCTTAGGCCTGTGTGAGTACAACAAACTTCCCCAGGGCCTGTGCAATAGTCCTGCATCCTTTATGCGGATGATGATCAGTGTCTTTGGTGACTTGAACTTCTCCAGTCTCCTCTGTTGTGTAGGCGATCTGCTTGCCTTTGCTCCATCTGAGCAAGAAGCCCTGGAACGTCTAGAGATGGTCTTCTCACGTCTCAGAACCAACAACCTGAAGCTGGCACAGAAGAAGTGCCACTTTCATCATAGGTCAGTGAGGTTTCTCGGTCATGTGGTGGATAGCGATGGTGTCTCAGTCGACCAGGAGAAAGTGAAGGTCATTTCAGCCTTCAGGAAGGAGGACCTCATGAATGATGACGGCTGCACTCCATCTCAGCAGAAGGTCAAATCTTTCCTAGGGATGGTGCTGTATTACCATCATTTCAAGGTTGCTGAAGTGTCTTGTGATGTAGGCTGAAAGGTACAGGCTACCGATTCCTGCATGTGTGACAAACCCCAGATAGGCCCCTCCTTGCGGTATTGACCGGACTTCACTTGTGGAGTTGGTGCAACCTAGGCAGCACTCAGCTGGCTAAAACCTAATGGGACCGCGGACTGGAAGTTTTAAAAATCCCACACATCCCTGGCTTGTATGTGCCTAACAAGTGTGGGCAGTCCAGACTCCCATTCCGACCATCACTTGGGGACAACCTTTGGTGGATCCCATCGTTGTCACTCTTGTGTTGCTATGGAACTAGATCCTCCCAGGCCAAGCAGTGTGGACCAGCATCGCGACCTGATCCCCACTTTAATCAAGGCTTTAGCGAATGGCTCTGAGAGTTTTTCGAGGACCGTGCCCCCCCCCCCCCACAAAGTCCATTGGCAATGCTGTGGAGCGATGGGAGCAAGGACTGATCATCCTGGAAGCTCCTAGCTCCAAAGGCACACAACTGGCAAAAAGGATCTGATGGTCATCTCTACGTGAACCCGGGAAACTTTGTGTGGATTCGGCAGCAACCTTGCGACAGAGCACCCCTTTTTAGGGACAGCGCTGCTCCCCCCAATCAGGGGAAGGCCCTGGAAAATGTGGGCTAAAAACAGCTGTTTCCCATGTCTCCTGACTGGAATACCGTGTCCAGTGGGAAATCAATTTCTTGTGGGTGAAATAAGGAAGTTTTTACTCTACTGACTTTTGGAACCTGGAACATTGGGACTCTTCTTCATCGGAATGACTCTGATACACCAGAACGATGAACTGCCCTTATTGCAGAACAACTCTCTCGCTTCAACATCGATCTTGCAGCTCTCCAAGAGACAAGACTTGCAGATGAAGGCCAACTCGAAGAAAAAGGTCTCGGATATACGTTCATATGGAATGGATTACCAGAAACGTGCCGCCGAATTCATGGAGTCAGCTTTGCAATCAGATCCAAACTTGTCCGTGACCTGAATCTAACACCTATCTGCATTAAGGAACGCATCATCTCCATCAGATTACCACTCCAAAATGGATACTTCCTGACTGCCATCAGCGCTTATGTTCCGACTCTTGATGTTGATGATGAGGCGAAAATAGCTTTCTACAGCACCCTATCAAGAACTAGTTCCACCGTTCCAGCAGCTGACAAGCTCATCCTTATGGGTGACCTCAACGCTTGCATTGGCAGAGACAGTACAGCATGGAGCTCCTTGGGGAGCATGGAATCGGTAAATACAACTACAATGGAAGCCTTCTCCGTGGCCTCTGTGTGGAACATGGCCTCACCATCACAAATACTATCTTTCAACTGAAAATGAGCCAGCAAACTACCTGGATGCACCCATGATCCCACCATTGGCATCTTATTGACTTTGTGATTGTACGCATGAAGGACCGATCCAAAGTCCATGTCACCGAGGCACTCCCACATGCTGATGATTGTTGGACTGATCATAGGCTGGTCATCTCCAAGCTCCATCTGTGACTCAAACCCAAGCCTAGACGCCCTGCCATGACCATCCTGCTAAAGAAAATCGATGTCCGAAAGCTTGAAGATCTCAGCGTAAGAAGAAGCTTCTGGACTAAGATCAGGGAAGTCCTGAAGGATGTTGCTTTCATCGAAAACAACCCCGCATCAAACTGGATAAACCTAAAAATTACTCTTCTCCCTGTTGCTGAAACCGAAATTGGTATTCTCAAAAGACACCAGTAGGACTGGTTTGATAACAACAACCAGCAAATTCTCAACCTGATCAGCACAAAGAATCAAGCTCGTCTCTCCTGGGAGAAAGATAGAACCTCCAAGACGAAAGAAAAGCACTACAAGAAACTGAAGTCAAACACCCAAGCTCAACTCCGCCCCATAAAGGATGCTTGGTGGCAAAGTAAAGCCCTTGAGATCCAGGGCTACACAGCCCAGAAGCACCTCCATGACTTCTTCTCTGCTACTCGTGCCATCTATGGGCCCATCAAGCCCGCACCAACACCAATGAAAGCAGAGGACAACGTAACAATTCTGAGGGATGACGTAGCCATCAGTCAACGATGGAAATAGCACTTCCACCAGCTCCTCTGCAAACCATCACGAGTGTCTCTGGACTGCCTTGATGGCCTACCTACTCTGCCGCAAAAACCATGGATGTCGGCACCTCCTTCTGCCAAGGAGCTTCAAACAACGATCGCTCAGATGCACAAGAACAAAGTGGCTGGCCCCGACGGAATCGCTGCAGAACTGTACAAGTATGGAGACTACCTCTTCGGAGTCAACTGTACGAAATCATCCTGCAGATCTGGGAAACCCGGACCGCCCCAGCTGATTTCAGAGACGCAAACATCGTTACCATTTTCAAAAAAGGGGACCGAGGAGTATGAGGCAATTACAAAGGAATTTCCCTCCTCTCAACAGCTGGGAAAATTCTGTCGCGGATCCTTTTTCTGAATCGTATCACCACCCTGGCCGAAGAAGTTCTCCCCGAATCCCAAAGCAGTTTTCGATCCCACGGAGGAACCATCGATATGATCTTTGTGGCGCGACAGCTCACGGAGAAGGCAAGAGAACAACAGATGACAAGGGCCCCACTGGAGAGCATTAAGACCTTCGCTCCTCTGGAACTTGTTTGCGTTGACTTTTGGTCAGCTGAAGACAAAAAGAACAAGTCTGTGGATGTTCTTGTGATCACCGATCACTTCACAAAGCTGGCACATACTTTTCCCCGTCAGGACCAGACTAACAAGAGGGTAGCCAAGAAGCTGTGGGATAGCTTTTTCTCCATGTATGGCTTCCCTCAGCGCCTCCATTCTGAACAGGGATTGAACTTCAAAAGTGAGCTGATCACTGAGCTCTCGAAGGTGTTAGGGGTTGACAAATCCCATACCTCACCCTACCACCCTATGGCGAACGGTGGTACAGAGAAGTTTAAACGCACCCTGGGCGACATGCTGAGATCTCTACTCATCCGGTCCAAGCAGAAATGGCCGCAGATGATCCAAATCACAACCTTTGTATATAACTGCACTGCTCATGAGATCACCGGGTTTGCACCTTTCTACTTGACGTTTGGGAGCGTTCCTACCGGATCAGGGATCAGGAGGGAAATTAATGAGTTTTTCATCAGAACCTGCTGCTCCAGGTCAGCTTCTTGCCCCTGAATGAAGCCTTGGATGGTGATGCTGCTCCTATGTCCATGCCTGTCTCTAGTGTGGCCAATGCCCCTCCTAAATCTGATTGGCATGAGACTGAGATGTCTGGATTGGACATTGCAGCTGTGACGGTTGAGCCATCCCTTGCTGTTTCCCTTTTGAGTGTTGATGAATGGATGATGGCCACACAGTCTCACGGGTCCCTGAGCAGTCGTCCATTGCTGAGTCCTCTGGTTCAGACCATCCACCTCCTTTCTCTGTGATGGCCTCCCCTGCTTCTGATGGTCCCGCCACTGCTGTGGATTTCCCAACAGCTTTCCCCACTCCTCTACCACAACCATCACATGGCCGTTCCAATCCGCATCAGGCATCAAATGCAGATGGCCAACTTACCTCATGGTTTGGCAGCATTATTAGGCCACTCTGCTTTTTGATTGAGTCCATGGCACAACCTGAGTCCATTTTAATGTTTGAACTCAGCTCCCATGCTGCTATTCACATGTGAGTCAGAGTTGCATGCTACTGCCATGTGTTTTTATTTTATTATTTTTTTAGGGTGTGTTCTTAGGCCACTCTTTATGTTGTCATGGTATACGCTGCTGTGTGAAGCCCAACTTTTCTTTTTTTTTTCCTTAACCTACATTGTTTAGCCTGAGTAAGGCACCTCACCTGGTCTATGAAGTATGAAGAGTTCTTCCTAGGTGCCAAGCAGGTCTCTAATTCTCTTATCCTTTAGATAGGAAGCTCATATAGCTGGTTCATTCCACTTTGTTGTGTTTGTGTTTTCTATATCGCCAGTGTATTTGAAATGTGGAATTCTTCCATGACCCAAAATTTTGTGAAAATCTAGGGGGGTGAGTGTAACAAGAGTCATTCATACTGTCGTAATATATGGTATAATTACACAAAATCTGTGAATAGTTGCTAATTTTTTGTTAATCTGACATGCTATGCCTTCAGAATCAATATGCGGAACATTTGTTTAATTCTTGTTCCCCCACGGTCACTTCCATGGGTCCCCCTCTATAAATTATGCCTCCCACCTTTATCTTGTACCTTTTGTGTTCTACATGAGAGAGATAAAAGACACTGTTTTTCTATAAGTTACTTGCTGGCGTAAACTTACCATGTAGCTTGCTAACATATCCCTGTGTCATTTAATTTGTGTAGGGGCTGAAGAGTATATGTCGCTATTGACCAGAGGATTTTGGAGGATTGAGAACCTGCTGCCCCCTGACCGGCAGGTTAGAGACGTAAAATTAACAATAGGATTTATTGTCTTCAGGAAGATTTAATACAACAGACATGTCTCGTCAGTGTTGCAACAGCTGCAATGCATTCTGTTACATCTGTGGCGAGTATACACTTAAGGCTGAAAGACACACCATGAGTGCACTCATTAAGAAAGCCTATGAGCTCTACTTCAGCATTGGTGACCAAGACAAACCCTGGGCTCCTCACATTTGTTGTGCAACATGCAGTGAACCTGAGAGCTTGGCTCAGAGGTCCTTGGAAGTCAGTGCCCTTTGCAGTCCCAATGATATGGCGAGAACAGAAGGATCACGTGACGCTGTTACTTTTGTCTGACCAATGTATCTGGCTTCGCTACTAAAAATAAGAAATCTATTGAATACCCCAATCTGCCCTCAGCCATGAGACCAGTGCCACATGATGACAGTTTGCCAGCACTGAAGTCACCAGAGACATGGAACCAGATGTGTAAAAAAGGACACTAATCCACATGTTGAACCCTTTATGCCTGGTTATCCTCATCTGATAACACAGCCAGAATTAAATGACCTGGTCAGGGCCTTAGGTTTGTTAAAAGCTACAGCGGAACTATTTGGTTCAAGATTGCAAGGATGGGGTTTGCTGTCAATAGATACAAAAATTTGTATCTTTTGGAACCGTCAAGAACATTTGACAAACTTCTTTACGCAGGTTGACAACCTCTGTTTCTGCACTGACATTTCTCTCTCCACCTACACCAGCCCAAAGTTACACATTGATGGATTGTTCATGTATTTGGGTTGTGTTTATGACCAACAACAATGGCATCTTTTGGTAGATTTGTCAAAGCTAAGCCTGAAAGCTGTCCTGTTACACAATGGCAATGTCCAACCTTCAGTACGCATTAGTTATGTAGTACATATGAAAGAAACCTACAATAACATGGAACAGCTGTTGAAACACATACAGTACAACAATTACGACTGCTCCAATAATCGGGGCATCACAATTCTCAGCCTCCCTGGGAAAGTCTACGCTAAGGTGCTGGAAAGGAGGCTCCAACCGATTGTCGAACCTCGGATCCAGGAGCAACAATGCGGATTCCATCCTGGCCGTGGAACAATGGACCAACTCTTTACCCTTGCGGAAGTGCTGAGGGAGGCATGGGAGTTTGACCAGCCAGTCTACATGTGCTGCCCAGCTTAGCGGTGTCCTTCACCATATCTTCCAGATGTCACTTGATTGTAACCAAATCCCTGCTATCTGGAAAGCTTCTAATGTGAAACCTGTACCACAGAACACCAATCCCAGACAACTTAATTATTTTAGACCAGTCGTGCTAACATCATTAATAATGAACTGTGGATGGAAAACTTGGTCCACTGCAGTTTGTTTACCAGGCAGGGAGCGGTGTAGAGAATGTAAAGCTTTTTATACTTAATCACCTATATAAGCATGTAGAAAAGCTGCAAGTGCATGCCAGGCTTTTGTTTGCCGAATTTTTATTGGCATTCAATACAATGCAGCTGCATCTTTTAATAGATAGGTTTCCAAGTGATTTAATTTGCCTCACGAGCTTGTATTATGGATCTTGGACTTCTTTTTTTGTCATTAATATTTTCTCTTATGAGTTTTCTCTTACGAATTAGTGCGGATTCCATGATGGAAGCTTGACGGATCGCAAAAACAGTGAAAGGCAGTATGAAAAAAAAATAGAAATGGCGTCGTTTTTTGATTGATTTATTAATTGATTTGCATCCTTCATACAGATTTTTTTTTTTTTGATACTGCAAATTTTTTAAGAAAAATATATACAAAAAATGGTGTCATTTTCCAATCCAGATATATGGGTTGTCCTCTCTCTGACTCTCTTCTCTCTCTTCCCCCTCTTTCCTTTTCTCCTCTCTCTGTGTTTGCTGCATCGCTGCCTGCGTCAACACTGACTGCAAAACAAAGTTCACAATGGAGAAAAGACTGCTTCAGCACACCCTTACCTTGTCAAGCATCACGTTAATTTACTCACAATCTACACACTACTGCCCCCGCTCTCCCCTGCTAGCTGTGTAAATTAGCATTTGAAAGTTTGTAGCAAATCTGAATGAGTTTTGAGTTTTTGTTTTTTGATTTTTATGTTTTTTGCGCTCGCTTTGAGGTTGAGATGTTTTGCTGCATCGCAGGAGGAGGCTTGCTTTTTCACTTTTAAAATTTTGTCAGTGGAATTTAGACACGTAATGCTAGCTAACCCGTGATAGATAGCAAGCCCCACAGATAGCAAAATTGCTGTGGCCCGGACCCGTCCCACACCCGACACTTTCATCCGGCCCACATACCGCGTGGAATGGTGGCACTTGGGCGGTCCGCTCCTGTTTGCCAGATCTGGGCCAGAACCAAGCCATAGCAATGCCGCATGTGACACATATTTGCCAAAGGTGGCCCATATTAGTTTTGTGATATTTGGGCCATATTCACCATTTACCACATGGGCCACTTCAGGGTCACATCCAGATGACATGTTGCTGAGAGCACCGCATCTTTGCCAAAAAAGGCCCACATTTGATTTGGCATATTTGGGCCATATTTGCTATTATAGTACATGTGGGCCACTTCAGGCTCACATCTATTTTGTCAGGGCCAGAAGAAGGCCATCAGTGCCGCATCATTGCCTGAAGTGGTCCACATCCGGATGCTATCAGGGCATTCTACAGCGTTGTCGTGAACCCAGTTGCTGCTAGAGACGATGTGATTGGTCACAGATACCATAAATGCTGATAACGCAGTGTAGATTTGAATATACTATGGCTTGCGCTGGTAAAATAGGAAACTCTACCTTTAGCACATTTTTAAAGTTGCGTAAACTATTTCGAGGTGCGTAAACGCTATTTCAGAAATGTAGGAGATACATAAACACCATTTACGTGCGGTTAATGTCCACTACGGCCCCAATGACAGGGACAAACAAACCATCCATCTATCCATAGATACAAACATTTCATCCATCCACACATACATTATAACAATTAATCCAATTCAGGGTCACGGGGACAAACAAACAAACCATCTATCCACCCATCCATCCATTAATATGATCATTTACATATACAAACATTTCATCGATCATTCCACCCCACTGTCATTCATCCATCATACCCAGTTTACCCAATTCAGGGTTATGGGGACAAATAAAAATGTAAAAATAAGATATGATTATTATTATCATTATTATTCTTAATAATGATAATAATGTTATTATTATCAATAGATATAGCTGCAAGCGGCAGTGGGTGGGGACAAAACACTTTGCACAATGCACTTTAATGTAAACTTAGTGAAAACTGCTGAACATGTGTCTCAAATTTCAGGTTGATATTTCAGTGCGTTCATCAGTTATTACACATTTTGGAAAATTATTATTTTGGGGGGGGGGTTTCCCCCTTTTTCTCCCCAATTGTACCCCCCCAATTACCCCACTCTTCTGAGTTGTCCCGGTCGCTGCTCCACCCCCTCTGCCGACCCGGGGAGGGCTGCAGAGTACGACATGTCTCCTCCGATACATGTGGAGTCGCCAGCTGCTTCTTTTCACCTGACAGTGAGGAGTTTCACCAGGGGGATGTAGCACGAGGGAGGATCACGCTATTCCCCCCCAGTCCCCGGCCTCTCCCCTGAGCAGGCGCCCCGACTGGCCAGAGGAGGCGCTAGTGCAGGGACCAGGACACATAGCCACATCCGGCTTCCCATCCGCAGACACGGCTAATTGTGTCTGTAGGAACGCCCGACCAAGCCGGAAGGAACACGGGGATTTTATCCGGCTATCTCCATGCTGGTAGGCAACGGAACAGACCACCATGCCACCCGGCCACCCGGAAAATTAGTTATTATGGTAAAAATTGATCAGCTTGTATAATTGAAACTGTATGAAATATCAATAATCTGTAAAATGTAACTTTTACCAGCTTGGTCCAGAGATAGTCTGTACCAAATTTGGTGACGATTGGTCAAAATTTGTAGGCGGAGTAGTGGAAAAAAAATGATTTGGACAAAATTAAAAATGGTGGAAAATCTTTCTGGGCTCAAATGAACGTGGCATCTATCTTTAGATTCGTCTGGACCCACCAAATCCAGGACAAAAATAATGTTTCTGAGACTTGGGGTTCAAAAGCTATAGGCCAACACATGAAGTTAGTTGTTAGAGCGCCACAAGCTGGCCAATCTGTATTTTTTTTTTTTTTGTCTGACTAGAGGGTGAGATATCCAATCTATCTGCCAAGGTTGCGAACTGCAGCTGTTATGGTTCCTGAGACCCAGACACTTTTTAACCCGTTTTTCTCCCCAGTTGTACCTGTCCAGTTACCCCACTCTTCCGAGCCGTCCCGGTTGCTGCTCCACCACCTCTGCCAATCCAGGGAGGGCTGCAGACTACCACATGTCTCCTCCGATTCATGTGGAGTTGCCAGCCGCTTCTTTTCACCTGACACTGAGGAGTTTCACCAGGGGGACGTAGCTCATGGGAGGATCAAGCTAGTCCTCCGAGTTCCCCATCCACCCAGAACAGGCGCCCTGACCGACCAGAGGAGGTGCTAGTGTAGCGACCAAGACACATAGCCATATCCGGCCTCTCACCCGCAGACACATACAGTTGTGTCTGTAGGAACGGCCGACTAAGCCGGAGGTAACACGGGGATTCGAACTGGTGATCCCTGTGTTTTTAGGCAACGGAATAGACTGCTACGCCAACCCAGATGCCCGAGGCAAGATACTTTTAGGGCATAATAATAATAATCCTAACAGACACAACAGGGTTCCAGCAGCTTCACTGCTGGGACCCCTAATAAAACCCTAAATAGTGGGCAATTTTTATTTTGTTGAGAGTTTCATGGTCTTACCTGTTTTTCGTAGAACAGGACGTACGCTGTTTTCTTTCTCTGCTGAAACACAGACGCACCGGTGGTCTCGGTCACAAAATCATCGTTGTATGAAAGCCACCGGTCTCCCTGGTCCGCCGGTCCATAAGGACAGACCCCTTCACTGATGTAGTGGCCTGGGGCAGAAGAAGACCCTGTTCAATGGGGTTTCTAAAGAGGCTAGAAGTACTATGCAGACCTACTCACCTCAACCCACATCATTTACCTGACCTTGAATACTTACACATACTCAATACAAACATGTATATACTTTTGAATACAATGTGTGCCCGTCTTACCGGAGTAGGTTGAGAAGCCGATGTGGCTGATGACGCTGACCAACTCGTACTGACACGTCTGCTGAAGAGCAAAATGGCGGTTAGCTACTAGTGCACACGTTTACTGCATCTTCACTTTAGGACGTCTGTTGTCTACATCCGTTTTTTCCCTCTAGATATATTTGGTAACTAACTCTCAGGAGAACAAGTCTGCCAAATCTATTCAGTTTTTCTTGTTCTGTCTCATTCTTTCTATCATTCTCTGTCTCTGTCCTCACCAAAGCGTTGCTGCAACCCTTCTCTTCCTCTGTCTGCTGGCCGCTCTCAGTGACTGGATGACAAACGGACATCAGGTAAAACAAGTGAGTTTAGGAATGTTTCAAAATGTATTTTGATTAGATTTATATATTCCTGAACATACACATCCCTACGCTTCAAGTGTCAATATATTCTAATTTCAACTGTTAGGTTAACAATTTGCATTTCTGGTCACCCCTGGTTATTTTTTTTAGGGGGGGGGTATTTTTTTTAGGGGGGGATTTCCCCCCCTTTTTCTCCCCAGTTGTACTTGGCCAATTACCCCTCTCTTCCCGAGCCGTCACGGTCGCTGCTCCACCCCCTCTGCCGATCCGGGGAGGGCTGCAGACTACCACATGCCTCCTCCCATACATGTGGAGTTGCCAGCCACTTCTTTTCACCTGACAGTGAGAAGTTTCACCAGGGGGACGTAGCACGTGAGAGGATCATGCTATTCCCCCCCAGTTCCCCCTCCGCCCTCCTGAACAGGCACCCCGACCAACCAGAGGAGGCGCTAGTGCAGCGATCAGGACACATACCCACATCTGGCTTCCCACCCGCAGACATGGCCAGTTGTGTCTGTAGGGACACCCGACCATGCCGGAGGTAACACGGGGATTCGAACCGGCAATCCCCGTGTTGGTAGGCAGCGGACACCTCTGGTTATTTAAGGTTGAATCCCTTTGAACAGTTTTACCTTCTCTACAAGTTTAGCTTTTCTGACATCTATTCGGTTCATTCAACTACAGGGATAAAGGTGCAAATGTACACACCATTGCCTGTGTAATGTACATCATTCCACTAAATTAGCACATAGCCTAAATGTTGAAGAGTTAGTCTGAAACCTGTGGCAGAAGGAGGGCAGACGGGAGGGTGCGTCGGCCCCTCTTGATTCAGCAGTCGGGCGGCGTCTTGGTTCTGAAACGAGAGGCGAGAGTCACATTCACCCTTCAAAACAAACTGATAATCACTGTTAAAATGTTGACGCATCCAGGCGTAAAGTTTGGGTACAAGTCTGCACAGAAACACTTGCCCCCGCCCCCATTTCATATCGTCTTTACTTGTTCGTGGTTTGCGGTTTCCCCCGACGGTCCAGTGACCAGCCTCAGCTCTCTGGACAGGGTTACCTCCCTGTGCAGCTTCATCACGCTCCAGGTTGGGGTAAATGTGAAGCGCTTCAGATGAAGAATCAATACACTGCAGGAAGGAGAGGGAGGGATGAAGAGGAGGAGATGGAGAGAAGGAGAAGTAGTTGGAACATAGGAAGAAGAACAGATTAAGATTAAAGGGGTTGTGGAGTGGAAAACAGAGGCAGAGAGGGACGTGGAGAGAACGGGGAGAGATGCTGTTGTTAGGAGAGGCTTCAGAGATGGACCAACTGTGGCAGAAACGGCACATCGAATGTTATCACTGAAAACTGGAGTCAAGATTCACGCCATTCGTGACTGATGTGGTGTTACAAACCTAGGCAGGGTCCGGAAAGACCACTTTTGGCCAGATGTCTGCGCTCCACACTCGCAGCGATACTCCACCTGTGTTTCCTATGTGAGAGTATACAGGAGGTTTTACTTTGAATGTTCACATCGAGAATTGGAAAAAGTGCAGTTGAATTTACACAGTGAACTTATATCTGATGGCACACCGTGAGGTATCTCTGCAGACATTGGCTGACTGAGAATCCATCCACAAGGTCCAGGGACAGGTTGGAAAAGTCTTCCTGGTTTATAGACCGCATGCCACATCTATGAAGAAGACATCCACAAAAAACAATCACACGTTAAGAGAAAAGGTATCCTGATTAAAACTTTAGTTTTTGACCACAAGTGGACTTAAGAACTATCCTGAACTATGCAGAAGCATCAGAGTCTTAAGGCAAAGCTGATCAGAGGGTGGTTATAGATGATTCATGTTAACATTTCTGACTAGGCTGCTTTTTATTCCGAGTGTTTGTTGGTGTCTGTGTGCAGAGTGGGCGGAAGATGGTGGCTGTGAGGAGCACCACAACGGCCGCAAAGGCGGAAGAAGGCTGCAGCAAAGAAGGGCCCCCAGTTGTCTTGGTATCCATGCCACTGGATCCTGGCCTTTCTATGCCAAGGACTGTGTGGAGGCTGCCTGTGCACCAGGCTCCCCACATTAAAAGATTCCACGCACAGGCGTCCTCCCAAAAGGGAAAACACCTGCCACAAGGAGTCAGAGTCATGTACAGAACCGACGGACAACTGCTGAATATCAACAGATTCAGGGCTAATAGCAGAACCACCACCATATCCATCATGGAGTTGCAGTATGCCGATGACAATGCCCTTGTGGCCCATTCAGAAGAGGACCTACAGTGCATTCTGGCTGCTTTTGCCAAGGTATACAAGCAGCTTGGTCTGGCCCTTAACTTAAAAAAGACCCAGATCCTCTACCAGCCACCACCGAACACAAATAACCCTGCTCCACCCCCAACTATCTATGTCGACAAAACCAGACTGGAAAATGTGGACCACTTTACATACCTCGGAAGCCTCCTATCATCCAAAGCTAATATTGATGAGGAAATACACCACCGCCTCAGCTGTGCCAGTGGGGTTTTCTCAAGACTGAGGAAAAGGGTCTTTGAAAACCGCGACCTCCAGACCAGAGCGAAAATTGTGGTCTACAAAGTGGTAGTGTTGCCCACCCTACTGTATGGATCAGAATCCTGGACCACATACAGCAGGCACCTGAAAGCACTAGAGGCACATCATCAAAGGTGCCTCCGAAAGATCCTCAAGATCACCTGGGAAGATAGACGCACCAACACCAGCCTCCTGGAGGAGGCTAACATTCCCGCTATCACTGCCACCATTGCCCAACACCAGCTCAGATGGACTGGCCATGTCATCTGTATGCCTGATTCTCACCTTCCAAAACAAGTCCTATACTCTCAGCTTCTCACAGGACAACGTGCCCCGGGTGGTCAAAAGAAAAGGTATAAGGATAACATCAAAACGAACATCAAAAAATGCCACATAGACCCTAAGACCTGGGAAGACACAGCAACCAATAGGGCGACCTGGAGAAAACTTGTCCGGGAAGGAGCTGCACTTTATAATAATGATCTCCGACGTGCTGCAGAAGACAAGCGCAGACTCAGAAAGGAGGGAGTTTCCACCAAAAAGGCCAAAACCAATCCCACAATTACCACGGCCCACCCCTGCCCACACTGCGCCAAAATATGCGGCTCCAGGATTGGCCTCTTCGCCCACCTGAAGACCCACAAGGACCAAGAAGGAGGACAGTCATACTCGATCCCGAGTGACCGCCGATGTATGTGATGTGTGTGTGTGTGTGTGTGTGTGTGTGTGTGTGGGGTATTTGGGGTTATTTGGTCGAGATCTTCAGTCATATTGAACACGTGATGTCATGAGTACATGGCATATGTCTGTCTAAACATCTATCCATCCATTATCCGAACCGCTTATCCTGCTCTCAGGGTCGCGAGGATGCTGGAGCCTATCCCAGCAGCCATTGGGCGGCAAGCGGGGGGGAACCCTGGACAAGCCACTAGACCCTCACACAGAGCCAACACCCACACACACACACACACACACAAACACACACATTCATACCTAGGGGCAATTTAGTACGGCAGAGTCACCTGACCTACATGTCTTTGGACTGTGGGAGGACACCCATGCAGGCATGGGGAGAACATGCAAACTCCACACAGAGGATGACCTGGGACGACCCCCAAGGTTGGACTACCCCGGGGATAGTCTCCCAAGGGTAGTCCAACCTTGGGAAGGTTGGACTACCTTGAACGTTCGAGACGTCTGCCTGTCTGTCAGTGCTGATAGGTGTGCTGGTACACCTACGTCAAATGGATCCATTATTAATGTTATTAGCTGCAGCAGTGTTTATCCTGCTATGCTTACATCACAGAGTACCAAGACCAACCTGGCATGCTTTTCAGAAATCAGGAACACTTTATTTGTCATTTCACTTCATGCACTTGTGTACATGAAATGAAACGAAATGCCATTTCCCCCAGCCCACAGCAGTACAAAGACAAAAACACATCCAAAAACTACAAGAACACACATGTCCAAACTAACACATACGTATACTAAACAAAAAAATCACTGTCCAAGGAACACCAGCCAGGATAACTGTCGGAACCACCGGTCTGCATGAACTAGCCGTTAGCTTAGCCTGCCCCGTGTCCATGTCTTGTCAGACCGCTCTCGGCGTTTCCTCCTCAGGCACAGCTCCAGGCAGGGGCTGTGGTCCCCGGGCCCACTGGACAAAACAGACCAAGCTCTCCCAGCCAATTCAGCGCCTCCCCCAGCCAGACACCCTCGACCCACCTCCCCACACTCCTCACCCACCCTTTTAACCCTTTATATGGTTTTTAACCTGCAGACATCAGCAAACCTACTAGAATGGTGTGGGATTTAGTCACTCTTTCAGTCTGTGTCATGTTTGGCAGTGTGATCCTACCCCTTGCAGGTCCTGGTGCTCTGCATCTGAAAGGTGAGATGAGTTTGAACAGGGCAGGTATAGATTCTGCCCATGTTCTCTGCTACGCCTCTCAGAATTGGGAACAGAGACCTCATCTGCTGCAGCACACACACGAGGAACTCATGGGCATCCTGTACAAACACACAGGTACCAATACACACATTTCAAGACAAGGTAGCATACATATAAAAAACACGTAGTGAAAAAGCATAATCATCTGATTACTGGAAAATTAAAGATGACAACTACTTTAGAGGTAAAGATATTTTTTAAAAGTCCATCGGTTTAAAACTAAGATGATTTTTAACGATACGTCTGTCAGTATTAGATGAACGTGTGAAGTTTCTGACATTTTGTTCGTCGCCCCTGAACTCGGGGGCTTTGTCTGAGACCAACTTCTTAAAAGTGCTGAGGACGTTCCATTTGTGGGTCCAGCTGTCGCCGTTACAACACTGTCTGATGGCCGCAAAGCAGCTGGAGGAGGGAGATGAGAAAAGGGAGAGAAAGCAAAACAAAAAGAGAGGTAAGATACCTGGTAGTGTTTTACTGACCAGTGTCAAACAGCCTCAACGTCACTGACTTAATCAGGATTGTGACCATGGAGGTTCAGCGTGTGTGTGTGTGTATATGTGTGTGTGTGTATGTGTGTGTTCTTGTACTTCTATTTTGTGAGGACAGGTTTGGGTATTTAACCATCAGAGTGAGGACATTTTGGCTGGTCCTATATTTCTGTCCCTCTATTTTGGGGTGAGGGTTGGAATTAGGATTATGAGGTTTGCAGATGACATTGTGATCTGTAGTGAGAGTAGAGTGCAGGTTGAGGAGAGCCTGGAGAGGTGGAGGTATGCACTGGAGGGAAGAGGAATGAAAGTCAGTGGGAGCAAGATGGAATACATATGGGTGAATGAGAGGGAGGACAGTGGAATGGTGAGGATGCAAGGAGTAGAGGTAACAAACGTGTATGAGTTTAAATACTTGGGATCGACTGTCCAAAGTAATGGGGAGTGCAGAAGAGAGGTGAAGAAGAGAGTGCAGGCAGGGTGGAGTGGGTGGAGAAGAGTGCCAGGAGTGATTTGCGACAGAAGGGTACCAGCAAGAGGTAAAGGGAAGGTTTACAAGATGGTTGTGAGACCAGCTACGGCAGCGGTAGCTAACCATGTACCATGGAGAGCCATGTGTGTGTAGGTTTTCATTCCAACCCGACTCCACACCAGGTGATTTTGAAGCGTTGCTGAAATCACCTGGTGTGGAGTCCGGCTGGAATGAAAACCTGCATACACTTGGCTCTCCATGTCACATGGTTAGCCACCTCTGGGCTATGTGATATGGTTTGGAGACAGTGGCACTGATGAAAAGACAGGAGGTGGAGCTGGAGGTGGCAGAGTTGAAGATGATAAGATTTTCATTGGGAGGGATGAAGAAAGACAGGATTAGGAACGAATATATTAGAGGGACAGCTCAGGTTGGATGGTTGGGACCGGCACTAAAGCCAGAGAGGCAAGATGGAGATTGTTTGGACATGTGTGGAGGAGAGATGCTGGGTGTATTGGGGGAAGGATGCTGAATATGGAGCTGCCAGGGAGAGGAAAAGAGGAGGGCCAAAGAGGAGGTTTATGGATGTGGTGAGGGAGGACATGCAGGTGGCTGGTGTGACGGAGGAAGATGTAGAGGACAGGAAGAGATGGAAACGGAAGATCCGCTGTGGTGACCCCTAACTGGAGCAGTCAATAGTAGTAGTAGTAGTAGTAGTAGTAGTGTTGGTAGTAGTTGTAATTAGGATTAGGTTAAGGTTAGGGTTGAGGACTAGGGAATGAATGTAGTCAAAGAAGGGTCCTCACATAGATAGAAGTACAAGAGTGTGTGTGTGTGTGTGTGTGTGTGTGTGTGTGTGTACCTGATGAGTCTAGAGCTGTTGACAGAGCTCCAAACCTTACGCTGCAGATCAATCTCCCGATTGAAGGTTTTCAATCTCAGGAGACTTTGAAGTCCTGAATTCATATAACACGTCTGTGCAAAATTTGGAAGTCTAAAACAAAGAAAGAAAGAGAGACAGAAAGAGAAAAGTGAATAAAAAGGAAAACCTTTCAGAAATGAAACTCATACAGATGGTGAACAATTCAGTAGTACAAAGCATCACATGACATGACACAGTTGTATGTAAGATGCACATGTGTAAAGTCCTGTGCACATATACACAGACATGCATGTGTACAAGTGTCATTTCCAGGTCTTACCCGAGACACTCGAACTGCTCCTCGGTGAGGGTGGGGACAATCTGACCTCCCTCATCCTTCAACTTTTCTTCATCAGTCATCTTTTTCTGTCGTAAGGAGAGACATCCACACGAGGCACTGTTGCAGAGACACCAGAACACACCTTCTGTCTCTCTCTCTGTCCTCACCAAAGCATTGCTGCCATCTCTCTCCTCCTCTGTCTGCTGGTTTCTGTCAGTGACTGGACAACAAACGGACATCAGGTAAAACAAGTGAGTTCGGGCATTTGTCCAGAAATGTGTTTTGATGAGATTTATATATTCCTCTACATACACATCCCTATACTTCAAGTGTCAACATATTCTAATTTCTCCCCCCCCCTCCCTTTTTCTCACAAATTGTACTTGGCCAATTACCCTACTCTTCTGAGACCTCCTGGTGGCTGCTCCACCCCTCCTGCTGATCCGGGGAGGGCTGCAGACTACCACATGCCTCCTCTGATACATGTGGAGTCGTCAGCCACTTCTTTTCACCTGACAGTGAGGAATTTCACCAGGGGGACGTAACGTGTGGGAGGATCACGCTATTCTCCCCAGTTCCCCCTTCCCCCTGAACAGATGCCCTGACCGACCAGAGGAGGAGCTAGTGCAGCGATCAGGACACATACCCACATCTGGCTTCCCACCCGCAGTCACAGCCAATTGTGTTTGTAGGGACGCCTGACCAAGGCAGTGGTAACACGGGGATTTGAACTGGAATCCCCATGTTAGTAGGCGACGGAATAGACCGCTACACCACCCAGACGCCCCACAAGCTACACCTCTACAGGTACGAAGCTGTAAATGTACACACCATTCATTGCTTGTGTAATGTATATCATTCTGCTACCTAGATAGCGTCCGGATGTGGGCCACTTCAGGCAATGATGTGGCACTAATGGATGGATGTGAGCCTGAAGTGGCCCACATAGCAAATATGGCCCAAATATGCGAAATCAAATGTAGGACTTTTTTGGCAAAGATACGGTGCTCTCGGCAACATGTAATCTGGATGTGACCCTGAAGTGGCCTGTGTGGTAAATGGTGAATATGGCCCAAATATCACAAAACAAATATGGGCCGCCTTTGGCAAATATGTGGCACATGTGGCATTGCTATGGCTTGGTTCTGGCCCAGATCTGGCAAACGGGAGCGGACCGCCCAAGTGCCACCATTCCACGCGGTATGTGGGCCGGATGAAAGTGTCGGGTGTGGGACGGGTCCAGGCCACAGCAACTTTGCTATCTGGGTAAATTAGCCCATAGGCTAAGTGTTGAAGTGTTAGTCTGAAACCTGTGGCAGAAGGAGGGCAGACGGGAGGGCGAGTCGGCTCCTCTTGATTCAACGGTTCGACGGCGTCTTGGTTCTGAGATGAGAGGTGAGTTTCACATTCACTCTTCAAAACAAACTGATAATCACTGTTAAAATGTTGAAGTGCCCAGGCGTAAAGTTTGGGTACACGTTTGCACAGAAACACTTGCCCCCCCCCCCCCCCCCACCCCCATTTCATATCATCTTTACTTGTTCGTGGTTCGCGGTTTCCCCCGACGGGGCATCGACCAGGCTTCTCAACTCTCTGCACAAATAAATGTATAAATGAATAAATTCAGTGGTATAAAGCATCACATGACATGACACAGTTGTGTATAAGAGTCACACGTGTAAAGGTGTGTGCACATATACACAAACATGCACATGTGCATGTGTACAAATGCCATTTCCAGGTCTTACCTGAGACAGTCGAGCTGCTCCTCGGGGACAATCTGACCTCCTTCATCCTCCAACTTTTTGTCATCGGTCACCTTCTTTTCCTGTCGTAAGGAGAGACATACACATGGGGAATGTTGCAGAGATACCAGAAAAAGGACAAATAAAGACAGTAAGAGACTGCAAATGGCCCTTTTGAGGTGTTGATGTTTACAGTCTCAGAGCTCGAACCTGGTTAATGTTCATCTTCTGATCATGTTTTCTAGCAGCACAGTGCACCTTACGAACACAAGAAGGCCACCAACGGCTCCACCAAGGCTTCTTCTTGGCTTTCTGCTTTTTTTCACTCTCTTTAGGCAGCTGGACCGGAGGGGTATGGGCAGCCGCAGTGTTTAGGACCTCAGGTTTATCTTTGGAGGTCTTATTGGTGTGGACACTGGTGGTAAAGAGACATTTATTTGTCTTTTCTATTTCCTACGGATGAGGGCTGGGCGCTACATGGACTTTTTACCTTATATCAATATATTTTTAAACAAGATATAGGATGAAACAATACCGTTTATATTGATATAGTTTGATGTTGCATTAAAATACATGACCCGTTTCTTAACACCAGAACAACCGGGTTTTCACTCCTACCTAAAACGACCATGGGCGGTCAAAATGACCACCGGTTTTTAAACTCTATATTCTGTTAAGATAACGGAATATAGAGTATAGGGAGAATATAACCCAGAATATAGAGAGAATATAACCCAGCCACTGAGGATGCACAAGCCAGTGCTTTGTTAGTGCAGGTCCCAAGCCCGGATAAAGAGGAGGGTTGCGTCAGGAAGGGCATCCGGCGTTAAGTCTTTGCCAAATCAAATATGTGGATCATAAATAGATTTCCATACCAGATCGGTCGAGGCCCGGGTTACCAACGACCGCCACCGGTACTGTTGACCAGCAGGGTGCCGGTGGAAACTATGCTACTGTTGGGCGAAGGAGAGGGAGAGGGTGAAGGCATGTCCAGAGGCAGTGGGAGAGGAAGAAGGGTAAGAGTGTGGAGGTGAGAGTCACAACTTTGAATGTTGGCACTATCACTGGTAAAGAGAGAGAGAGCTGGCTGATATGATGGCGAGAAGGAAGATAGATATACTGTATGTGCAAGAGACCAGGTGAAAGGGGAGCAAGTCCAGGAGTATCAGAGGTGGGTTGAAACTCTTCTACCATTGTGCGAATGGGAGGAGAAATGGGGTAGGGGTAATTCTGAAGGAAGAGTATGTCAAGAGTGTGCTGGAGGTGAAGAGAGTGTCAGACAGAGTGATGAGTATGAAGCTGGAAACTGAAGGTGTATTGCTGAATGTTATCAGCACATATGCCCAACAAGTTGGGTGTGAGATGGAAGAGAAAGAAGAATTCTGGAGTGAATTGGACGACGTGGTGGAGTGGACCCAAGGAGGAGAGAGTGGTGATTGGAGCCGACTTCAGTGGACATGTTGGTGAAGGAAATGGAGGTGATGAGGAGTTGATGGGTAGGTATGGTGTCAAGGAGAGAAATGTGGAAGGACAGATGGTGGTGGATTTTGTGAAAAGGATGGAAATGGCTGTGGTGAATACATATTTCAAGAAGAGGGAGGAACACAAGGTGACGTACAGGAGTGGAGGAAAGTGCACACAGGTGGACTATATCTTATGTAGAAGGTACGATCTGAAAGGGATTGGAGATTGCAAGGTGGTAACGCGAGAATGTAGCTAGGCAGCATCAGATGGTGGTCTGTAGGATGACTTTGGAGACCAAGAAGAGGAAGCGAGTGAAGGTGAAGATCAAGTGGTGGAAGTTCAAGAAGGAAGACTGTTGTGTGGAGCTCAGGCAGGAGTTAAGACAGTACTGGGTGGTAGTGAAGAGTTGCTGGATGGCTGGGCAACCACTGCAGAAATAGTGAGGGAGACAGCTAGGAGGGTACTTGGTGTGTCATCAGGACAGTGGAAGGAAGACAAGGAGACTTGATGGTGGAATGAGGAAGTACAGCAAATTATACAGAGGAAGAGGTTGGCAAAGAAGAAGTGGATGGCCTTGGTTGTTCTAGCGCATTATTAAGACAGTAATACGCGCCTACATAGGCAGGCACACCTTTGCTACTACTTGGCAAATCCACCCTTATAATAGTAATCCACCAAGGTGCTCATGGGAAGTGACCCTCTGATTGGTTTATTTCATGGTATGCCCAAAACACACGTCATGATAAGTTAGGAGACTCAGTACCCCAACTGTGAACCAGGCGCCTTACTTTGTGTTCAGATTATCCGCCGCTGCTAAACTAGCACAAATCGATTCTTAGACCATGCGCTTAAAATATAGACACCCCCCTCTCTCCAACCAAACAGAAATCAGGACAGCATGTCTAAGAGATTGGCACTTTTTTGTGCAATTGATCTAAATCTCATTTTAAATGCAAATATATGCAATTTTAGGAGAACTCGGGGAGCGGCAGGTCAGTATCTTTTTTTTCCCCACAAAGTTTTTAAACTTTAAAAATAGGCCTGTTTTTATTTAATATAGGTTGTTTATTTTAGATGAATTTTCATCGACATGTTGATGTATTGTGCAGCTGTATATTGTAAAACAGGGAAGGAAACCCTGTCTTTGCATTTTATTTCGATCCGTTTTAATGAAAGTGTTCACATCTCACATGTGGCTTTGACTTACAACTGGACATTTACCCACGTCGTAGAAAATACCCAGATACATATCGTGTATCACCATTCAGCCTAAAATACCCACATATAAGTTTTGGTCCATATCACCCAGCCCTACTACAGATACACCTTACTCACTTCTACTGGTAGTCAGTCCTCCAGAGAGCTGAACCGCAGGGAGGACTAGAGACTCCTACTGGGGCCCTCAGGAAGAACGTATTGTACTAATATAACGAAGACGTCTCAGACAAGACATTTAGTCGAGAGGGTTTTAAATACCTGCTGTGCGAGACTGAGCGAGGTCTCTCCTCCTTTGGCACATCTGGTTTAGGGTCAACCCCGCTTTTCTGCAAGTTAGAAAAAGAAATGTTTTTGAAACCAAAGTGTGTACACAGCTACTGCAGGTGGAGCTGTCGGTGTTGTTCAAATGTGCGGTTCCCAAAGTAGGGAGGCTTTGAAACAAACCTTTCGACGAAAGCAAGGCCAGCAAATGCAGCAGTTGAAACAAGCCATTTTGTTTCTGGTTGTTATCAATTAATAGGCAGGTCAAAACAAGCAGTTTAAAAGTAGTTTTGTCTTCAGCAACACAGTTAGGCTCCTTTCAGCAAGTGGAAGAATCACCAAATGAAGGTTACCGGTCAACTGTCACTCATCCATACAGCAGTGTTCTAGAATGCGAGTTGTAGAATGTGATGACATCACGAGGCTGTGGTCAGGTGCTCTCCACTTGGAGTGGAAAAATACAAGTTTAACAGAATATATAAGATCACTTCTGTCAAACGTCCTAAACATTAATAGTAGATTTATCATTAATTACCGATAATTGATAATGAATGCACCTTTTTCTCTGCAAATGCTTCTTGGCAATAAATCTTATACCGTTGGAAAGCCTGTTTATTTCCCTTTTAAATCGGGCCACATTTGTAAGGAACATGCATTTGTGGGATGAGCAGCAGAGCTGAGTATGTGGGTTGCGCCCATGAAAAATTTGCCAAATCCTCTCTGCCAATGCCAAACAGCTTATTTTGCTGTTACTATTGACTCTTGTTTTGAGCTTCTGCTACCCCAGGTGCTGACAATCAGCTGCCTGATATAAGAGTTATTGCCAAGAAGCATTGTTACAACAAAGAAAATAATCTACCAAACACACATTTCCTTACTTTTTGTGCTAAGTTTCGATAACTTTGTTTAAAGAAACACAGTAGGGAAAGTGCTTAAGCGGCAAAATAATCCAGTGAAGTCAAGTAAATTCTATATGAGACCGTACAAGCCTGTTACATGCCACGAGCAATCATCAGCTGTGTATATATATAATAGATCTGTTATCCAAGCCGCTTATTCCAATTGGGGTTTCGGGATGCTGGAGCCTATCCCAGCAGTCATTGGGTGGCAGACGGGTAGACACCCTGGACAGGCCGCCAAGCCATCACACACATGGTCCTTCCCAATTTCACATAAAGAAACAAACACTTAGGCAGGCAAGGACATCCGTCCTCAGACTATCATTTTAACCAGCTACCAGCTAACCGTTTTCCCCAACACACACACACACACACACACACACACACATATATATATATATATATATATATATATATATATATATATATATATATATATATATATATATATATATATCCCCTTTTTTCTCCCCAATTGTATCCGGCCAATTACTCCACTCTTCCGAGCAGTCCCGATCACTGCTCCAACCCCTTCTGCCGATCCGGGTTGGGCTGCAGACTACCATATGTCTACGATTGTGACATTCATCTCATTGTAATCAAAGTAGATATCCTTTATTCATTGGCTATACGTTGTAAGATGTTCTAAATGAAGAAAAGAAGCTAATGACGTCTCATGAGAACAGAATAACGTATTAGAACTATGCACTATGTGTGTAGGTTGGTTTTTGATTCCAGATGGTCTGGAAGATTCTGTGATGGCAAGCCCAGTCCAGTGAGACTGTGGACGGTCGTGGAAGCAGTGTGGCCTACCGTGGGATCTGTCCACAGAAGAAGTCGGACCAGCTCGATTCGCTCATTCAAGACACCAGATAAGAATACGTACACACTATTAGCTTTACCCGGGTAGAAGTAATCATAGCAGTAGTACATCCAACACACTCAAGGACAAAGACACTGAACTCTTTGGATCAACATACTCACAGGGACAAGGAACTGAACTCGTTGCTCTTGGACCTTTAACATTAAGCAGCATAAGGTGGAACTTTCAGCTTAGAAGAGACTTTTTTTTAATTTTTTTATTATTTTTAATTTATCTCTTTTAATTGTTACTTTAAAGAGCTCTGTTTTATGGTTTTATATACAAATGACAATGCTCTTTGTATGCATTATTATTGTGAGGCAATAAAACTGCCAAATGTTCAACTCCACGCCAACTCCTATCGAGAGTCAATCAAGACATACTACTCCTTGAACCTGCGTAGATGTTAGTGTCCCTTTTCTTCCATTGGTTAAGCCTAGAGGCGCTACATACATTTTAGCAAATTCCAGGCTGGCATTTTTATGCTTCTTTTTTCAAAAGTGGAGTCCTCCTGGGTCTTCTTCCGCGGAGCACACTTTTGCTGAAAAAGTGATGGATGGTACGATCAGAAACTGATGTACCTTCAGCGTGGAGTTCGGCTTGTCTCTCTTTGGCAGTCATCCTTCTTTTTCTACCAATCGCACTATCCCTCTGTTCAATCTGGGGTCGATTATCCTCTTTACACATCACCCAGGGAGGTTGGCTACGGTTCCATGTAGGCAGCAAGGTGGCCCAGTGGTTCACGCTGTCACCTCATAGCAGGAAGGTCCTGGGTTCGATCCCCCGGGGTTGTCCAACCTTGGGGTCACCCCAGGTCATCCTCTGTGCGGAGTTTGCATGTTCTCCCCGTGTCTGTGGGGGGTTTTCTCCGGTTCTGCCACCATCAAAAAGACACGCATGTTAGGGTTTATACTCCTGTCTGTGCTCCTGACCGAGGCATGGCAAGACGAACTGGAGTTGGTCCCCGGGTGCTGCATGGCGGCTGCCCGCTACTCCTCACTACACAGCTAGGATGGGTTAAAGGCAGAGAGAGAATCCCCCCCCCCACAGGGATCAATAAAGTAGTTAAAAAAAAAGGACCTTAAACATCTTGATAATATTCGCAGCTGTTGTCACAGGAACATCAAGTTGCTTGCTGATAGTCTCGTAGCCTTTACCTTTACCATGCTTGTCTGTTATTTTCTTTCTGATCTCCTCCTTCTCCTTTGCTCTCTGTGGTCCATGTTCAGTGTGGTGCACACAGCAATACCAAACAGCACAGTGACGACTTATCTCCATTTAAATAGGCTGAATCGCTGATTACAAGGTTGGAGACATGTGTGATATTAATTAAAAAAACGAATTAGTTTGACACATCACTATAATCCAATTATCTAATATAATCCAATTATCTATTATCTTTTCTAGGGGGGTACCAACAAATGTGTCCGGGCTATTTTAGAATGTCTTTGTAGAATAATCAATAATTATCTCTTTTCACACCTCCTTTGCTTTATTATATGACATACCAATAGCATGCAAGTATACACAGGGGCGCAGCGAGGGGGGTGCAGAGGGTGCATGCACACAGGTGCCGCATCAGCGGGGGCGCCAAAAAGTACAGTGCCCAGTAAACAATTTCTGGTTATAGGCCCATTTGTTTTTTTAAAAGTTTGATAGTTATAAATATTATTACTTAGAATATATAGTTGCATGTAATATTTTTTAATTAATTTTTTTTTTGCGTACGGTCTTTTGGCGCCCCCGCTGATGCGGCACCTGTGTGCATTGCACCCTCTGCACCCCCCTCGTTGCACCCCGGAGTATACATGACAAAATAGCTTTGAATTTCATCACTTTTCAGGAGGAATGAAGCATTATTTCAATGAGCTGCAAGGGTACCAAGAAATCTGAGCGCGTTCGTATAACTTTCCAAGTTGAAAATGATAAAATTCTCTGGTTGACTCCAATTAAACACAACTTTTACATTAACTGCTAAGAGAAAACAAGACACGCCCCCGCCAATTTCCATATAAATGGCTGTAATTCACTGAGAAAAATGTGTGTTTGTACCAAACTTCACGTGGAGGTGCAACAAATCTAGACGTGACTTTCCGAGGTAGTGAGGTTGATGAGGTGTGTAACTTCCCAGTATTTCTTGTCTTTCACCGTTGCTGTAAAAGACGGGAGCGGTGAATCAGTTCTGTAGTGCAAATAGAAACTCTTATCTAACCCGTTATTATAATTAGGACGTTTCAGCAGAAATTGTTAATCGTGGTTGTTCCAAAGCCAAGTCGCCTTGTGCTGAACATGATGACGTTTGAACAGTGTCTGTAGCATGAACTTAGACACAGTGTTTTACAAGTTATGACAGGGGATGTGGCTTAAGCACATGGGGAGGAGGTAGCTGGTGAAAAAAGGGACTCCATGCACAAATCCAGGGAAGTACCGCAAGTTAACAAGTCACCATTACTGCGGTGGCATCTCCCTACAATACACGCATGTGTAAATGCAAGCTGTCATAAGAAGTGTACAATTTCATATATCTTTTTTTTGGGGGGGGGTTCCCCCCCCTCTTTTTCTCCCAATTGTACCCGGCTAATTACCCCACTCTTCCAAGCCATCCCGGTTGCTGCTCCACCCCCTCTGCTGATCCGGGGAGGGCTGCGGACTACCACATGCCTCCTCCCATACATGTGGAGTCGCCAGCCGCTTCTTTTCACCTGACAGTGAGGAGTTTCACCAGGGGGACATAGCACATGGGAGGATCACGCTATTTCCCCCAGTTCCCCCTCCCCCCCTGAAACGGCGCCCCGACCAACCAGAGGAGGCGTTAGTGCAGCGACCGGGACACACCCACATCCGGCTCCCCACTCGCAGACACTGCCAATTGTGTCAGTAGGGACGCCCGACAAAGCTGGAGGCAACACGCGGAGTCGATCCGGCGATCCCCATGTTGATTGGCAATGGAGTAGACTGCTACGCCACCCGGATGGCCTGTAATGTTTGCTTACTTTTAGTCTTTGACCATGTATCGGCTATACTATGTTCACATTGCTTGGATGGATGTGTGGGGCTTGTGTAGCAGGTCCAAGGCGGTACCCCCTGCTGTGGGAACCAGTGAAGGCCTGTGATTGCCTTGGTTGACAGCAGAGGAACGTATGGGGAAACTCACTGAGTGTAGCAGGTCTGTACACAGTAATTGGAGAAACGGCCTTGGTGGGAAGTGAGCTGGAAGACGTGACATAAGGAGGAGGAGAACAGACAGCTGCCCTATAAGAGAGACTGTACCCTATTGATCGGCCCACACTTAAGTAGCCAGGCTCTTTTTAGTCTGTTCATGAAAATATGAAAGTGTGACAACACTGTAGGAGATTTTTGTCTTGCGCCTCGTTTAATGTCAGAGTGGAATGATAAAGCACATACCCTGTATTGCATATGGGATATGAACATCAAGTAAGTTTGATTCCATTTTCCTGGAGTTACCATGCGTAGGTTTAAGTCACTGCCGCCATGTCATTTACAATTTAGCAAGAGATTCTAATGAAAAGGCTTTCCAAGTGGTCACTTTCATATCATTGCTTATGGTTTATATATGCTGTATTATCCTGCTGGAAAAATGTAAGTGCATTTTTTTCCCTCTGTCTTTCCACAGGGGGATAATATCATCTGGTAGAGCCCCCCCATCCCACCCCAAGAGAAGATTTCTTGAGCCTTTGATAGTCAACACATCATGTGCTGAACCTGAAGTTATGGAATCCGACGTAGAAGTGAACGTCAACGATGTGCCTCTGCAGAGCTGCGACGTTGGCGTCCAGTGACCACAACTACTGTTCTCACAAGTCAACTGAAGACAGTGCAACACAAACTGTCCTGCACCATCAGTGACACCTTATGACTTAGGTGACAAAGACGCCCAAGTTTTTCACAGACATAGGCAGTTTTTAGCAGCTTTTGTGCACCCTCATGCCCCCCCCCCACAGTCAAGGATCATCAAGTTGGAAGTCCACGAACAACTGTCACTTGTTCTAATGAGGCTCCGTCTTGGTTTGATGTCCACAGACTCAGGTGAATTGTTTGGAATAAGCAGGAGCACAGCCCGTGAAATCTTCACACTCTGGAGACCAATACTTGCAAAGTGTATGAGGGAAAAGGTGATTGCTCGGTTGCCTGGAGAGACTCTGAAAAAGAACAAGGCCTCGAGAGTTTCAGGGAAAATTATTCCCCAAAGCAACACGCAGCATAGACTGTACTGAAATATTCATACAAAGTCCAAAGAATCTCAGGACACGATCACAAACATACAGCAACTACTTTGTAGCATAACACCTAAAAAGTCCTATATTGTATAGTCCCCAATGCTTACGTGATGTTTGTATCGAAAGTCTTCGTTGGAAGGGCCAGTGACACTTTTAATCACAAAAAAACAGTGGTCTGTCGACCACCTGATTCCAAACGATCAAATTTTAGTGGATCATGGATTCTCCATCACAGATATATTGCCTCCAGCAGTGGGTGAGTATCGATGAATATTTATGGCACAGTGCAGAGGACATTGAGAAAACTATCACGCTGTCCTGAATACCGTTGTTTGGGCTCGGCAGCGTCGGTAGTAATCAACAGCGAATACTCGGTGGTCTGGCCCTTGAATGTTTTCAACCGTGTCTGACACATTTTTCCAGGTAGATTGGTTCGAGGCACACACTTTGTCAGTGCAGGCCATGCCTGTGAAGCCTTGGGTCCCAGCATATTTCACCTTGTAAAGTAGTGCTGCTATGTGACTGCTGCACTTCCCGCTGTTGGCCATACAGTCACAGTTAACACCTACAACTCTGCCACCCTTCCTCTGCAGAGTTAATTCAACATCATGATAGTTCTTAATAGACTTGGAGTATCAGACAGGTCTCTGTAGAATGATGTGTTCATCATCTGGCAGAGGGTGCAATATTTGGCCTACCCATCCGTAGCTGGGGTAATTTTTTTTTTTTTAGTTCCCCCCCCCCTTTTTCTCCCCAGTTGTATCCGGCCAGTTACCCCACTCTTCTGAGCCATCCCGGTCGCTGCTCCACCCCCTCTGCTGATCCGGGGAGGGCTGCAGACTACATGTGGCGTCGCCACAGGAGTTTCACCAGGGGGGACATAGCGCATTGGAGGATCACGCTATTCCCCCCAGTTCCCCCTCAAACAGGCGCCCCGACTGACCAGAGGAGGCGCTACTGCAGTGACCAGGACACACACCCACATCCGGCTTCCCACCCGCAGACACGGCCAATTGTGTCTGTAGGGACGCCCAACCAAGCCGGAGGTAACACAAGGATTCAAATCGGCGATCCCCGGGTTGGTAGGCAACCGAATAGACCGCTACGCTACCCAGACACCCTGGAGCTGAGGTGATTTTGACCCCCTATGAGTGACTTGTAGTTAGCATGTTGTTGCTCATGTTGCTCATGTTGTTGCTCAATTTCTGACTGATGGAACTGGTCTGTAATGATTAAATACAACCTCTTGATTGATTATGCCAGCTAGCTAGTGCAGTCGTATATTACGCAGCACTTCATCACTTGAAATGTGGCAGCTGGTCAAGTGGGCCATTGTATCCCCTATTTCTCCATTCGCTGTTTCTGGCTGTTGTTGTAACCAATGTCTAACTAATGTGTAATATTTCAGTAATGTTAAAATCACCATCCATGTAAGGTAACTTCATCAGTAATCTCGTCAATCAGACTACCCGTGCTTCTGTCACTGTCAGCAGGCGGCAGCAGACACCGACCCACTACGACTTGCCACCGCAGTAATGGCGGTGGCACAAGATGGTGGACCACACATATCGGTGACTGGATTCCTCTATACTGTGTCCAGTACTTATGAATCCTCATCCTCATAATTGTGGACGTAACTTGATATGTACAACTTGAAACGTTTCACCAGTGTGCTGGCGAGTGCAGGTGAAGGTTTGTCGACTGTTCTGTGCATGTCGTTGACATTTATCCATGCTAAATCTTGCAGGCATCACGAAAAATATGCCATTGTCAATACCACATGCCAACAAACAAGAAACTTGTATGACCGCTGCATTAGAAACCGGAAGTCAGTGGGCTATGTTGTGCATAGAGTCGATTCCGTCCACTAGTCACTACAATAGGCGGTTTCACAAGTTATGAAAGGGGGCAGGGCACTTATTCCAGAAAATACAAGCAAACCATTCCCGATGAAGCCGTTCCATTTGAAATACTACCCATGTACAATGCACACACACACACACACACACATACACACACACTCTTGGTCACCCAGAGAGGTGAAAGAAATGGCATTGCAGTGAATCGCACTGTTAATTTAACCACCATCATTACAGCGAGTCAACAAACTGGCGTGGCCATTAACTAGAGTTTCAATGGCCATGTGTACTAATCACAGAGGATTTGGGAATGTTTGCAATCACAGCATTGTAAGATGGCAACAGATGTTCTTTCAGCCCCCCCCCTTCCCTTGGTTCAGGGATGGTCATTCCCTCTTCACATAGATGGCCTCTGTGACTCCCCGTTCAAACCAGCATTCCTCCCTATCAAGGATGTGCACATCTCCATCCTTGGAAGAGTGGCCACTGGCCTGTAGATGGTGTAGACTGTGGAGTCCTGGTCTGACGTGTTAGCTCTCCTGTGTTGTGTCATCCTCTTGGCCAGCATCTGTTTGGTTTCCCCAATGTACAAGACAACGACACATGGCAATCCTCCCGGCACTTAACAGCATACACTATATTGCTCTGTTTGTGCTGGGGGACCCGATCCTTGGGGTGGACCAGTTTCTGGCGCAGTGTGATTTGGGGTTTGAAAGTAACTGAGATACGGTGTTTGGAAAAGACCTGAAGCTACATTGTTGCATCATATATAAGAGTGGAAAGCGGCAATGTGTTTCGATTTCGATTTCGTGTTTCGATTTTAGATTAACCGATCATTAAGCATCTTCAGTCTCTCTCCATGTATATATCAACGTATTTTTTTTTCATTTCCCCCCTTTTTCTCCCCAATTGTATCCAGCCAATTACCCCACTCTTCCGAGGCATCCCCGGTCGCTGCTCCACCCTCTCTGCTGATCCGGGGAGGGCTGCAGACTACCACATGCTTCCTCCCATACAAGTGGAGTCGCCAGCTGCTTCTTCTCACCTGACAGTGAGGAGTTTCACCAGGGGGACGAAGTGCGTGGGAGGATCACGCTATTCCCCCAGTTCCTGCTCCCACCCGAACAGGCGCCCCGACCGACCAAAGGAGGCGCTAGTGTAGCGACCATGACACATACCCACATCTGGCTTCACACCCGCAGACAAGGATAATTGTGTCTGTAGGGACAAATAACTGATGATGCATGATGATTAAATGATAAGACAGGGGTCCCCAATTACTTTTCATAGCGGGCCACTTTTAGGGCCACTTTTAAAACCACGGGCCACTCAATCTCCAGCGGCATGTTGTTCGTTAGTTTGCTTTGGTGTCGATACGTTGCAGGTATTATAATTTAAACAGAGATTTTTCATCTATTTTTCCATATATTACTAGTCTTACTTTTACTAAGAAATTATTATTTTTTGTTTTTTTTGGTAGGGAAATAAAAAAAAATTCTTCCTTCTGGCATTTCTCCAAAAATTCTCGCAGACCATAAATCAACCCATCACGGGCCGGACGTGGCCCGCGGGCCGCCTATTGGGGACCCCTGTGATAAGAGTTTCACAGATAAAGACATGAACATAATTTGGTATCCGGGCATCCAATGGGTGGACCAGTTAAGAGAACAGAAGCTTCATTGGCGTGTGCCATTTGAGACGCCCCTTTTTGATAATAAAATTTCCAAACATATTGTATGGACCACGGTTAGCATAGTCACCCGTGGTGTGGGAGACCTGGGTTCGTGTCCCGGCTGTGGAGGTTCCCGGCTGCCCCCCAAATTCGCTACATTGGTGTCAGAAGTGGGATGGTGAGACCCTGAGGCCATTGGAAGCGCGTGAGGGAGCTGGTATGCTAAAGCTCATGGGTGCGCTTCCTGGAGGAGGGGGGTGGCAGTGTAACGACCATGGATGAATAGACTCAGTAGCCCTTGGCTGACGGGTCGCACCCTTTGGTTGACTGGTTAACGTAGTTGCCCGTGGTGCAGGAGGCCTGGGTTTGCATCCCAGCTGCCCCCTGAATTTGCTACAATATTCTTTGAATCGCTTGAGAAGAAATCCACTGAATGAACCATGCAGGCCTGCTTTATCGCACAGTCCAACCCAGATAGACACATTTGGGCCTAATCTTGGGCACTTTTGGTACTTACGTCTCAGTTATGGCACAGACGTGGCCCAAATGTAATGAATCGGGCTTGATTTGGGTTACGGCAAGTGTTGTGTGGGCCAGACATGGCCCAAATGTAATGAATCGGGCTTGAATTGGGTTACAGCACATACTACATGGGCCAGATGTGGCTGAGTTGAGGCAGCCACACTCACCCTGAGTCAACGCCGTCATTCAAGGCGATGTGGGCCGTCAGATAACTGCTGATGTGGGCCATATTTGGGCCAAACATTCTTTGCTATCTGGGAAATCCTCATGAAAGGTTTCCATTATGACAGTCTAGCTCGCTAGCTTGAGTGCCTGTCGTCACTGTTGGTCAGAGAGATGGAGACTTTGAAAACGGTGGAGGTTAAATACCATCTGAAATAGTTGGCACCAATGAAAAGCTTACTGAAGCGGTCCAAATCCGGTGAGCCGGACTTGGTTTTGATGTACACACATTGAAACACAAACACATAAAGGCAGAGCAGTTAATTGTGCAAAGTGGTTAAATGATTCATTGCCTGGCGGAGCCACTCAGACGCTCCCTACCGACGCTAAACAGTTTTCCTGTTCACCGCAATTGGAAATGTCAAAATCTAGCGATTTCCGGCCCTGCTCTTTAAAAACACTTCTTCCTTGGTGTTAAACCGATGCAATTTCACTGATGAAGTCTTTTTAAAAATGAAAACAGGTGTTTATTTCCTTCAAACGTTTAGTGCTTTCTCTCTCCTGGCTTAGCTGCGTTTCATACCTCCTCCTGTATGTCCTTGTGCTCTTTTTTTCCTCTCTCCCCTTACCCCCAATGGGAAAGAATGAGTCTTTCCTTCATCTCATCTCCCCTCTGCACGTCTGTTCTTTTTTCATCCGGTTGTTCAGGGATGTGCAGTAGCACGGAGAGAGAGCACGATGCCCTGCAGTGCAGATAAAGAAGGCTCCAGTAACAGCAGGAGTAAGCAAAGGGGTAGCAGGTGGTGCACACTGTATTCTTACTGTAGTGCTTTTTGTTTGCATGCAGCAGCATAAACAACAGCATGCACTCCTGCGCACGTTAAGGTGGGTATACAGCCTGCTTTCTTTTGAAATATGAATGAGTGAGCATGTAGCACCTCCTGCACTTTGTGTACCTATAGGTTTTCCCGCAGAGCGGATGATTAAACTCTGACACCGGACTCCTCTGACAGTGCAGACACCTGGGAGCTCTCTGAGTTGACAATGACTAATACGATTTGTTAAACAGTGGCTTAAGGAAAAATGTGGAAAATGGAAATTGCAATCTGGAGTTACTGCTTGTTACCTTCAAAACTTTTTTATTCCTTGAAATATTCATGGTGCCTTCCTTCTTTTTTTACTTTGGTTTTAGTTTGCTTTTAATTAGTGTAAACTACTAATAACACCCGTTAGCCCCTAGTTAACGGGTCTGACCCTTTAGCCGAGCGGTTAGTGATGTCGCCTTGTGGCGCAGTACACGTCGGATCGAATCCCGCACCGGGCAAGAAAATAACCAGTTACATTAGCTTAAAGTGGCAATCTCGGATATGTCCACTGTCCATTAAGACTGCTACTGTTTCTAACATAACATTCAAAAAAAGCTATTAAGGCCTCTCAGATAATAATGGAAAATACTTGGTAAGAAAATTTAAGCTTGCATCTCGCTCGTACACTCTGTTGTTGACAGTATTTTTTTGTTTTACTTTTTTCTTTCTTTCTTTCTTTCTTTCTTTCTTTCTTTCTTTCTTTCTTTCTTTCTTTCTTTCCTTTTCTTTCTTTCTTTCTTTCTTTCTTTCTTCCTTTCTTTCTTTCTTTCTTTCTTTCTTTCTTTTAAAATAGTTAATGTTGGTGTCTTCTGTAAAATACAAGATGTTGAAGTTGACCAGTTCTCTACGTGTTAAACCGACTAATGTATTTCTCTGTATAATATTTTGTAATTCTTGAAACGTGTTCAATTTAAGAAAAAAAAACTTTCACTAGTTGAGGATAGTTAATACTTCTCTCTGGTTGGTTCACGAGAGAGGAAGTACCGCCTCTCCTGTCTGGTGGACCAATCGCTGCTGACTGAAGTAAACCAGGTCACCGGAAGAGTAATTGACCATTTGTTTAAAATGCGCTTTCAGAGGCTGTGGGAGCGTAATGCCTTCACCTGATAAGCATGTTTGCTTTGTTTTTTCTGAATTAACAAGGTTATTATCTCAGAATATGTGTTCATGTAAAGAAAAAAAAGAGCCTTGTTTTCAGAAAGAAGCTCTCAGTGACTTGAGAGCTGGGTTTCATGGAAGAAACCATGTCCCGCCTGTTTAGTTTAACCCAGTTTGAGTTTGGTTTGGGTTCATGACGTGGGGAGAGACTCGTGTCGGAGGGTCAGGCTGAGGAGCAGCAGCGACCGTACTCCATGCAGGTGAGAGCTTCCCGCAGGATTGCGAGGTATCTTGTTAACCCCCCCCCCCTCCCATGACGTTATGTCTGAGATAATAATCTCGTTAATCCAGAAAAACAGGGCAAAAATGCCTTAAGTGAATACATTACGCTTCCGTAGGAGCCAAGGCTGTCACGAACCCAGTCATTATTGTTTTACCATAGTTGATGACAGTGTAACCGGTTATTTTCTTGCCCGGTGCGGGATTCGATACGAGTGTACTGCACCACAAGGCGTCATCACTAACACATATAACGGTAGAGGCTAGTTCCCGTCGATGCAGAGAACGGAAATGGAGTAGAGAACAGTCAACTGAGCATGCGCGAAATACCTCTACCATGCCTCCACACGCCCCGCGTAGCATCCTGGCGCTAGGATTCTAGGAAGACCCGCCCCTACTCTGCGTCTGATTAGCTAACCCTAACCCCGCCCTCACCCTAACCTCAACCTACCCAAACAACGGAGGCAACGAGTACTTGCGCATGCTCAGTTGACCGTTCTCTGCGTCGATGGGAACTTGCCTCTACCCTTATATAACAATTCACATAGACGACGCCAAGATGGCTGCCGAGTAAGTCGTGGTTGTTGAGCTCCTGCACAATAAACGATTTATCTGGTGAAAAACGAAGAAGTTGTCGTTTAAATAACTTTACCAACAGCCGGAAGAACTTCTTCAACGTCTGAAAGCAGCTTAATGTCGAGTCGAGACAGGAAAAGATCGCAAAAGAGCAAAGTCCCCTCGCCTGCGGTCCACTCGGGTAACATGCTGATAGCCTCATGGCAGAAGAAGAATCTCCTCCGCTACCTGGGACTTCCATGCAAGTCAATTCAATTCAATTTTATTTGTATAGCCCAATATCACAAATTACAAATTTGCCTCGGTGGGCTTAACAGCAACACAACATCCTGTCCTTAGATAAGGAAAAACTCCCTAAAAAAAACTCTTTAACAGGGAGAAAAAATAAGAAGAAACCTCAGGGAGAGCAACAGAGGAGGGATCTCTCTCCCAAGACGGACAGCGTGCAATGGATGTTGTGTTCACGCAATTTACATAATACAACATTGAAGAGGATAACAGAATTATAACGGACATAACATTTATGAAGAACATGATGCCAAGCAGTGTCCACGTGCCAACGGAGCAGTCCAGGACCCAAGCCACGCGACCAGCATCATCATGTACTAAGAAAAACTTAGGTGAGGAGTGGAAGGGCAGGCAGCATCCAAATGGCGGCCACCATCACCATGGAGACCTGGGAGGAGAACAGACTACACATGCATGCAAGAGAGACTCACATGACACCATTCCAACACAGAAAAAGAGAAAGGAGAAGACATCATTCAGAGAGAGAGAAAAGATCCCTACTGCAAAAAAAGCTCTTTATGAGACTAAAGAGTCCACGTCCCAAGATAATGCCGTCATCTCCATACTCTCCAAACTCACAAATGAGCGAGCCGACTCTATTGAAAGGCTGGTGAGTGAAAACTCTCAAGAAAATCGACGAAAATACACTGAAGATAGAGGGGATGAAAAAAACAATGGACTTTGCATGCAGTGAAGTAAAAGACACACAGAAGAAAGTATCAAATGTTGAAGCTCATCTTAAAGAGCTTCAAACACGTGTGAGAGCCGGAGTCCTACCCAAGACGGTGGAACCTGAAGCTTTATGGCGTTGCTGAAAACTCAACCGAAAATGTGAAAGAAAAAGCTTTAGAGGTTTGCCAGAATATCCTTCCAGAGGAAAAGAACAAGCTCTCAGATGTTATCGATGTTGCCCATCGTCTTGGAAAACCATCACAAAGCCGCTCCACTCCAAGAGCCATCATCATCATCCGACTCTCCCTGAGGTCCTACAGAGATGCTGTGTGGAAGTCAGCAAAACATAATTTTGGAAAACCATCACAAAGCCGCTCCACTCCAAGAGCCATCATCATCATCCAATTCTCCCTGGGGTCCTACAGAGATGCTGTGTGGAAGTCAGCAAAAAATCATTCCTTCCTGCGTGACAACAGGCTTCGTTTTGCTGAAGATCTCTCTCAACTCGTCAGGGAGGCCAGGCTGAAGATGTGACCCATGGTGCAGAAGGCACGAAGTGAGGGGAAACCTGCATATTATGTAGGTGCACGAGCCTTCATCAATGGACAGGAAATTACCTGAGGTAAACATGACTGATTTCAACTGAGTCTTTCATGGCTTGCAGGTCCAACAAAGCTCAGTCTCCTGACTCTCTAAACTGGTGTGCTGTTAGACTCTCATCACAGGGAGAACTGAGCCTACTTGAACTCTCATTTATTTTGCATTCTTGCAATATTTCTTACAATGTTTTATCCTACTGATTTTTTTTTTATAGACAACAGCTTGAAAAACCAAGTGGTTTAAAATATCGTTAGCCTCATAGGATAAATGCCTGAGTCATTTTTTACGATTTTTGGATGATAAGAAAAAACGTATTTTCATATCCACTGAGTACATTAACACTAGGCCTACAGTAAATCAAAGAAACATTAATTATCTTACCAGATAAGGAAAGAGAGAAAGCCGAGCACCAGGAGCCTTTCTTGGTATGCAACTTTTTTCTTTATTTTTTTCAACGTAAAAATGCTCAAGTCACACGAGTGACTTAGGCAGATTGTCATTTTTGAATGTAAAAAGTGTTCTGATTGGCTTAGGACATAGGCACTAATCCAGGGTGATGCAGCAGCTTGAGGAGAACACATGTAGGCAGAAATCTCAATTTGGCCAAAAAATGACTTGGGCATTTATCCTATGAGGCTAACGATATGTAGGACACCCTTATTTTGCTCAATTTATATTATATTGTCACCTACTATGTTGACTGTTCCAAGTGCAACTAATGCTCGGCATACCAGGTCATAACTAGTTGTTCAGTACTATTTCGTAAGTTTTCTTATCTTAAGTATTTCTTTGTCTATAGTTTCCCTAAACGCCAGGGGGTTAAGGAATGTTACAAAACGTAAAGCATTATTTTTATTTTCGAAACAGTTTGATACAGATTTTTGTCTCAGTCAAGAATCTCACTCAATCGCAAGTGATGTGAATTTTTGGAGAGCCCAATGGGGTAACGATTTATGGTTTTCTCACAGCTCAGAAAGATCAGCGGGTGTCTTAACCATGAAAAATAGATATAACGGTGACATCCCACACACAGACACAGATCCTAAAGGACATTTTATATGTCAAATTGTCAGTTATGATAAAATTATTTTGATTATTGTTAATGTGTATGGATACGACTAATTTAGAAAATTCTCAATTATTTACTGTCATAGAGAATAGACTTAAACATTGGCTCACTAAATTTCCAAATTCCCAAATAATAATTGGAGGAGACTTTAATTTAACTTTGAATCCACTTATAGATAGATGGCCACCTACACAAGATAATAACAGAAACAATTTTATTAAATCTTTTATAGAAAGATATGATTTAGTAGACATATGGAGAGTCAAATCCCCAGATACGGTAACGTTCACTTGGAAGAACAAAGGAAACAAGGCTTTCTCGTTTAGATTTTTGGTTAGTTTCCAAACATTTTAATGAACAAGATATCACAGTAAATGTTATCCCTTGTCCCTTAAGTGATCATAAGGCTCTACATATCAGTTAATCTGTTTACCTCTGATAAAAGCTGCAAAGCCAAATATTGGAAATTGAACAACTCTCTTCTTAAATATGAGGAAGTTAAAAGGAAAATTTCACAATTGATAACGCTTTACTTTGATAAGGCAAAATAAATAATTCATTCAGATTAAACTTGGAGCTATTTAAGTATGAATCAGCGAAATATTTTAGGACTTACAGAAGAAATCTTGCCAAAATTAGGAAATTGGAAGAACAGAACATTATCACAGGTATTTCTTTACTCTCTCAAATTTCACCAGACGCCTTAACAAAAGAAGACAAAATTAAATTGTATGAGTCACAAGAGAAACTTGATGTGATCTATAAAAGAAGGGCAGAAGGAGCGTTTATTAGATCGCGGACACAATGGCTAGAAAAGGGTGAACAGAACTCTGCACATTTTTTCAAACTAGAACAATATCGTGCAAAAATGAATACCATTAATGAACTAAAAATTAATGATAATATAACAGATGACCCAAAACTAATATCTGATTTTTGTTCTACTTTTTATAAAAACCTGTACACATCTGAATACTCTGAAGATAATACTCAAACATTCCTGAATTCACTACAGCATACCTCTCGACCTAAAGACTCTGAAGGAGATCTTTGTGATCTCCCCTTATCACTAACAGAGGTTAGCAACAGTATTACTTCTTTAAAGGATAACAAATCACCGGGAACAGGTGGCTTATCTTCTGAATTCTATACATTGTACTCACAGCAGATGGCACCATTTCTTCTGCAAGTGTTTAATATAAGCCTATCATCCAGTTGTTTACCTGCAAGTATGACTCAAGGTTTAATTACATTAATTCCTAAACCATGCAAAGATCTGCTTTACAACTGGCGCCCAATCTCTCTTCTAAATGATGACTATAAAATATTGGCCATGATTCTTGCTAGAAGAATCAAGAAAGTTCTAGATTCCATAATTGATGAAGCACAATCAGGATTCATGCCTAATAGACACATCACCAACAATATTAGACTAGTTTTAGATGTACTTGATTACTCACACCTCATCTCTGATAACAGCTTTTTGCTCTTCTTAGACTTCTTTAAAGCCTTTGACACGGTGGAACATACTTTTCTCTTTCATTCATTAAAGAAATTTGGTTTTGGAGACTTTTTTTGCAATACAATTAAAACCCTTTACAATAATGCCAACTGTTCAATCAAGCTTAAATATGGGTCATCTTCCAGGGTTGAGGTCAAACGTGGCATTCATCAAGGTTGCCCGATATCGCCATATTTATTTCTACTCGCTGCCCAACTTTTATGTGACCATATTAAGTGTAGTAATCTGAAAGGTGTTTCTATTGCTGATAGAACTATTGTAATTAGTCAACTAGTGGATGACACCACTTTATTTCTAAAAGACAGCTCCCAAGTACCTTTAGCTATTAATATTATAGAACAATTTACTAAAGCTTCGGGCCTTCATTTAAATCTTAAAAAATGTGAATTATTAGCTATCAAAGATTGTTGTGTTGATTCAATTTGATAGGAACCTCGATTCTCAGTATTATTTAATCAATTTGCTAATTATCTTAACAAAATTTTATATTCACAGATCTAAATTCTCTCGCAAGAAACCTAATTTTCCTGAGCTGTCTGCGTATATCAAACAATATATTTCATCAATATCTGATAGTGAAAATAAAAAAGCTGTAAAAACATATAAGCCCTTTATGATTTACAAAATATTTAAGTGTGTAATTTATTTGTTTTACTTTATACAATCCCCCTGGCGTATTTATGTTAATGTTTATGATAATATATGTGTTAATGTTGTATACCTTTGATACTGTGACTATTGTTGATTGACATTGTTGTATACTATTTTTGTACACTTTTGTTAATAAAGTTCTTAAAAACACGTTTTGTAATAGTCGGTCAAATTCTTTCCACACCCCGACAGCTATGACGTAAGCGGATGCACCGAGGAAGAATCTGTTTTAACGTGGCCACCCTAGCCCCTGTAAATGGTGAGGGGGAAATTCCAGGTAAAATAATCTAATCTTCAAATTGTAAATAATTAAAAGATAAAAATAACGATGATTAAAAAAAAAAACAAGCCTATCTGGTGCCCTCCAAAAAGTGAAAACCGCGTGCATGGCTGAGCCCACTCTCTCCTATGCTGTTCTCAACATTCGAGGGGTGAGTATTCTGTGCTGCTGTGGGGGTATAATGTCAAAAGTGAGGCGGTCAGCCGGGTTGTAATTATCACTCCCAAGAAATTCGCCCTGAGTGTACACTTAAGATGGCTGAAGTAAATCAGAGAAAACCACAGCCAAAGATAATGTGCAGCAGAAGAGGCCTGTCCCTGTGTGGCTCAGTAAGTAGAGCACGGCAGGAACACCATCACGTTAAGTGGTCCCACCCCTGCCCATACATTGAAGTTACAGGTACTGTCATGCTTTTATCAGGTAAAAGCCTCTGCGTGATGCATTAACTTCCAGTGTGATCTTCAGTGTGAATGTGACTTAGACGAAACGATGGCCGGTAAGGAACGTGCGGATGTCGCTGAGCCATTGAAAAACGTGTTTTATCTCGTTTATGGCCCTTGAGGGAAAAGGTCCGTCAGATCTGAACTTGGAGCGAGGATTTTCTACCTACACTTAACACAGACCAGCCTTAGACTGTTTTGTGGGCAGAGATTTAAAACCCACTTATCTGGGAGTTTGGGGGTCGTCATGACTAACGTGTTTTTTTTCTCCTTCTTCTCCCCAATTGTACTTGGCCAATTACCCTATTTTCTGAGCCGTAGCTGCTCCACCCCCTCTGCCGATCCGGGGAGGGCTGCAGACTACCACAGGCCTCCTCCGATACATGTGGAGTCGCCAGCCGCTTCTTTTCACCTGACAGTGAGGAGTTTCCCCAGGGGGACGTAGCACGTGGGAGGATCACGCTATTTCCCCCCCCCCCGAACAGGCGCCCCGACTGACCAGAGGAGGCGCTAGTGCAGCGACCAGGACACATACCCACATCCGGCCTCCCACCCGCAGACACGGCCAGTTGTGTCTGTAGGGATGCCCAACCAAGCCGGAGGTAACACGGGGATTCGAACCGGCGATCCCCGTGTCGGTAGGCAACGGAATAGGCCGCTACGCTACCCGGACGCCCCTTGGATGGAGAATTTTCAAGCTACACTTCTTAACACAGACCAGCCTTGGGCTAATTCGTGGGCAGAGATTTAAAAACCGCATATGTGGGAGTTTGGGGGTCCTCATGACTAATGTTGTGTGTCCTTAAAGATGGCTGCCATCACAACGCAATCCTCTATGCAAGCTGATAGTGGCTGTGACTGTGAGGAAGAAGTCGGGCAGGAAATGGATAGTGTATGGTTGGAGAAAGAGGGGGACTAAGCAGTTATGCATGACTTGAATGGAAATGAGGAACACTGGGGTAGAGAGAAGGAGGGATGGAGGGAGCAGAAGAGGAGGGAATAAAAAAAGGAGAGTGAGAGACGTGTGAGGGTGGGAATGCGGGTGCCGCTGGATAAAAGTGAGGAATGGGTAGAATGCATGGAAAGAGAGGAAGGGCAGATAAAGTGAGAGAAAATTGCGCAGGACGAGAGAGATGGGAACGGATTAAGATCGGACTCAAAAGGGGGGTAAAACAAGTGAGAGAGGAGATTGAGAGAGAGAGAGAAGGGAAGAAGAGAGGGAGGTGTTTGTGTGTGGAAGAGAAGGAGTTGGAGAGTGAAAAAGTGAAAGTGTGAAGAATGGGGAGAGTTTCACTAGAGTTTTCTGACATTATTTTGCAGGGGAACAAATTATGAAACCGGCCTGTCTGATGAATTTGCACCGATAAAGGAGAGCGATGGGGAGAGAGCGAAGAAGAAGAAGAAGAAGAAGGGATGAACTGAAATACCGTCAGGGAGGAAGGGAATTGGCAGAAAATGAGGTGATACATACCTGTGCTGTTATCAATAGCTGCTGTGCCTGCTGCATCAAGATGTTGTGATTTTAAATCAGATTCTCACTCCATCACTGCTGCGTGAGTGTGTGTGTGTGTGTGTGTGTCTGTGTGTGTGAGAGAGAGAGGGAGGGAGAAAGCGAGAGAAGAAGAGGTATTTTATTGATCCCTGTGGGGAAATTGATCCTCTGCATTTGACCCTCCTATCCACACACACACTAGAAGCAGAGGGCAGCCATAGTGCAGCGCCCGGGGACCCACTTCAGTTCTTTGGCCATTACTTTTGTCAGGGTTACTCACAGGAGTATTACCCCTAACATACATGTCTTGGATGAGAGAGAGAGAGAGAGAGAGAGAGAGAGAGAGAGAGAGCTTTTGTGTTTGGTGAGAGAATCTGTGAGCGTGTGTGGTTGTGTGTGTGGTTTTGTGTGTGTGTGTGGTTTGCATTGAATATATTAGCACTGACAGCAGGATAAGCGGTTTGGATAATGGATGGATGGATGGATGGAGGGATATTAGCACTTTCTGGGGCAGTTCAGCCAGCGTTTTGTTCCCGAGGAATTTGTCTAATGTCCTCCGGAAAACCTCTAGCTCTCTAACCTTGACACGAGTACCCACATGGCGTGTAATGTGTTTCTGGCCCTGCGCATGTGGTTGGCCATGAGAGTGACCGAGTGAGCGATGGCGTTTCACCATTGGTCGGACGGCTGAGTTGGAGTTTTGCTCTTTCAAAATGAATGGGCACAAAGAGTTTTGTATCACCCGGGGGAAGATGGCGGCGCTAACTCGCGGTCGGGCGGCCTCAGCCAGTACCGACTATTGGGTGTCTTTGTCCACGTCTGCGTCTAAGTTTGTGTTATCGTGTCAGGTTTTCATTTTGATCCTCTATTTTTTTGTTTTGTTTGATGGCTGGGAGAGCTGGCTCTGGATCGGCTGAGAGACCTTGGTCTGAACCGAGAGGAAAGACCGAGGCGGTCTGGCGGCGGCCTTGCCTAGTGTCGACTGTGCAGTGTTTTTGTCTGCGTTTGTGTCGTCGTGTGGAGTTTGGGGGGAGGTGTGTCGAAGGTGTCTGGCTGGGAGAGCTGGCCTTGGATCAGCCGAGGGAGCCTGGTCTGCTGTATCCGGTGGGCCCAACGACCACGGCCCTGCCTGGTCAGCAGGAAACGCTAAGGGCGGTCTGACAGGACGCGGAGGCGGGGCAGGCTAAGCTAACTGCTAGCCCATGCAGACCGGCAGTTCTGACAGTCGTCCACTTGGACTGTTGCGCTGAATGGACTGTGTTGTTGACTGTGTGTGTGTTTTTTTGTTTTTGGAAGTTTTGTGTTTTTGTCTTTTGTGTTGCGCTGCTGTGAGCCGGGGGAAATGAATCCGGTGTCGAGTGTGAGTACACGTCTCTAGGTCAGTCACAGAAAGTTGAATCAGTTCATCTGGACACAGCGTTTATTGACGGATATGTTTCATCACTCCTCTTCAGTCTCAACTGACTGCAGGTACCCCCCCCCCCCCCTTACGAACAATACAGTGGCATAACGACCCAAACCAGCGACCGGTTTCATATGCAAATTGGTGTTTGGAAAATACGCTTCTCAACTGTTCCGACACTCCTGCCACATTCATAATCACCACAGTTATCTGCTTAGGCAGCTGTTGTCCTTCTCCTGTCTTCGATCGGCCGGTGCGCTGTTTGGGCGTCTTCCTGGCTTTGACAGTTAGGACAACCACTCTGAACCAGGGCCTGTTTCATGTGGGATTTCCCCCCTTCTCTAGATCTCTGTATCAGACACTGACATCTCTAGGTTAGAGTAAAGTCTCCCACCTCTTCACAGTGCAGCGGCTTCAGCTAGAAGCCTGCACATACAGAAGGAGGGTAATTTTACATGATGTATTGACGGGGGCAAAAACAGTAATTTGCAGAGTAGACAATACACACTGTCTATTGTGTCTATTGGAGGGGGTTCTTGTCTTTTGCAGCAATCCATTTCTGGTGAAGTAATCAAGAAAATCACAGTTTTTCTTTTGGGAAACAAAAGCAGATCGTGTGTGTGTCTGTGTGTAAGAGATGGCATCTCTTGTGTATCTCTTGCAGGGGCAGGACAGGGCAGGACAGGGCAGAGCAGGCGAGAAGTTTGTTGACTGGTGGCGGCTTCCAGTCGAGTCCAGGGTACACCTCTGACTTGGCTATTTAAATTAGGATGGAGAAGGGTGTTTACATGAACATAAGAGCTACCTTGGTTGACCTCCCGGCCCGCTCTTCCACCCGTCCCCCTTCCTCGGGTCTCTTCCTCGGGTCTCTTCTTCATTTCCATCCCGCCGAATGGAAATGAAACATTCAGCAGCGGCTTTAAATATTGAAGAGGACGAATACTTGGCGGACAGACGGCATCGAAACTCCAAAGCCTGTTACACCGAGCTGCATCTCCCAATCACAGCCAGGTTGTGTATTTTGCATGAGAAGCCGGGGTTCTTGGGAGGTCAGCGTTGAGCTCAAATGGTATTTCCAACCGTTTAGCACGTGAAGCCGCCGAAGAGCGGCGTCGCCGGTTGACACGTCATCGTTCATCTGTGGCGGAGTATCAAGAGGAAAAGGGAGGGGTTTGAAACCCAGCGAGAGCCAGACACAAGAGGGCATACGGGATGTGTGGACGAGACTGATAACTTGGTGTGCGCGTCCAGATGCCCCGATGCTCTGCTACCCCCCCACTGCTATTGCCCGCAGCATTGTTTGGACTACTGTGTCAGAGCAGCTAGCTAACTTTTCCTTCTTTTGCAGCCACAGCGGCAAGCAGATCCACCTAATTCCACAGCAGATCTCGCCTTTATTTATTTATTTATTTTGGGGGGAGGGGTAGCTGCAGGGTGGATTTTTATTTTTTGCATTTTACAAGTGGAGCAGCCTTATACATTCCCTAACACACATACCACAGGTGAAACTAATGAGGATTTGTCTGATTGCTGGTGTCGGTCTACCATCATGTGTTCATCCCACTCTGACAGAGGAACAGGTTAAACGTTGGGGCGTCCGGGTGGCGTGGCGGTCTATTCCGTTGCCTACCAACACGGGGATCAGCAGTTCGAATCCCCATGTTACCTCCGGCTTGGTCGGGCGTCCCTACAGACACAGTTGGCCACGTCTGTGGGTGGGAAGCCGGATGTGGGTATGTGTCCTGGTCGCTGCACTAGCGCCTCCTCTGGTCGGGATGCCTGTTCGGGGGGGGGGGGGAGGAGGAACTGGGGGGGGTAGCGTGATCCTTCCATGTGCTATGTCCCCCTGGTGAAACTTCACCGTCAGGTGAAAAGAAGCGGCTGGTGACTGCACATGTATTGGAGGAGGCATGTGGTAGTCTGCAGCCCTTCCCAGATCGGCAGAGGGGGTGGAGCAGCGACCGAGATGGCTCAGAAGAGTGGGGTAATTGGCTGGATACAATTGGGGGGGAAAATGGGGGGGGGTATACTGAGTCAAATTCTCCTGCTTGTGGCTTGTAAACACAGTTTCACAAGTTGGCCTCTCCACCCTGAATTCAACAAGACACGAAATCCCACAACCGTACACGACTTTTCATCCTCGTCCTCTCCCCAAGTATTTTGCCGGTGATGGAAAGCCAACCACAGATGGATTCCTTGTTTTTGCGCTGAGCCCCACCTGCTTGGCGTTTTGCCTCATTTCTTTAAGGTGTCCACCATTATGTATAATTTCTGCTCTGCCGATCAGGCACATTCGCTACAATTTCAACAGCATCTCACCCCTCGCAACCTCACAACGCAGCGTTATTGGTTTTGTTGTGTTGACTGACGGATCCGCTGCCCCGAAAGGCGGACATCCGGAAATGTTGAAACTTGCTGAAAAGTAGAAATCCAGGCGGATGCCGGGCCACCTCTGCAGACACCGACGAAGACTACCGATGGGTCACAAGTAATGCTTGAGTAGGCACATTTCTGGACAGGTCGTATGTCACCGGAAGCTTTAAAGCATCCTGCAACACCACAAGCACAAGCAGAGCTGGCGACTCTGGGGTGGCGCCGGTGAACGAGTAGAGTGGCGAGAAAATCCAAACACTTGTAATGCAAGCAGAAGAAACACGGCCTTTAAGTGAACTCCTGCATAGATGGCTCCTGACCAGCGAGGCGAGGGGGAGAATGGAGACGGGGGAGAGGAGCGATGAATGTGTGAGTAGTTGTGGAGAAATCTGGAACTGGCAGCGACTAGACGGGGAGCCGGCACTCTAGAAAGAAAAATAAGAATTGATCGGCTGCATCTTTATTCAGCGGCGGCGTCGAACACGCTTCATCCGCTCAGGACTACATCAGCATTCCCCACGGCGTTGTCGGCGGGTGGAGGCGAGTCCAGCTTGATCAGTTTGCTCCAGTTAAACTTAAATCACATCTTGCAGCACTTTAAGAGAGCCATCGTCTACAAATCAAGGTTGACGAGGAGCTGAAAGAAAAAGGCAAGCTTTATTTATTGCAGAAGAAGAAAAAGAAACCAGCCGACTGCCCGGGAATGTGTAGCCATCTGTGGAAGAGGCAGGACGCTCTGGATTTTGTCATCGTCATGCATGCCCGATAACTTTCTGCACGTCAGTCTAGAACAATGTTGGGTCCTTGTGCGTTGTCTTGCAAAACCACAGCTGGTGTGGTTTTGTGCAGAACTGATAAGTGTACTTGTGTCCAGCACTTCCTGACACTTGGCGGTTAACCGGCAACTTTCACAAACGGTTCACGCTGGTCTTTGTCGCTGCTACGAAAACTGCAAACCCCAAGATCACGCAGCCCTTTTCCTCAAACCAGCCAGGGGTGCAGCTTTTGCTTCACCTGTGGATGACACAGTTACAATGTGGGACAACATTTTGACGATTTTCTCCCTTTTTCACCCCAGTCGTTAATACTTCTAATTCCCTTTTTCCCCTGTGGTCCTCCTATTGCTCGAGACCCCTACAGTGGTTTTAGCCACTCTAGTCCTCTAATATACATGGCGTGGCCGACCGCTGCGTTTCAACTGCAGGTTTCTCCAGGGAACATGGACCCCCCCCCCCCCAGCTATACAGTCACCCCGCCTCCTCTGGTCAGTCGGGGAGCCTGTTCGGTGGGGAGGGGGAACTGGGGGGAATAGTGTGATCCTCCCACGCGCCACGTCCCCCTGGTGAAACTCCTCACTGTCAGGTGAAAAGAAGCAGCTGGCGACTCCACATGTATGGGAGGAGGCATGTGGTAGTCTGCAGCCCTCCCTGGGGTAATTGGCCAGGTAAATTTGGGAGAAAAGGGGGAGGAATAAATAAATAAATATAAAAATACGTGTTTTATCACATTGAGGGCATACCGAAATGTAAAATACCCTGCTGCTGCAGCCAGACAGGGATTTCAATCACAACACACAAGATTATCTGATACTTCATGGCAGACCAACACTGTGTATATCTATCTATCTATCTATCTATCTATCTATCTATCTATCTATCTATCTATCTATCTATCTATGTCCACTGTGTTTATATATATATATATGTATGTATCAACACAGATACAGGAAAAAAAGTTTTAATGGCCCAACATTAAAACTTTTTTTCCTGTATCTGTGTTGATATTCCGCTCCTCATTAGTTGAGCACCTATAACGCCATTGACGGTTTTGAAAAAAAAACAACACTATATAGGGAAACGATGCCTGGACATCAGTTTCAGCTGTAAAAACAGAAAAGCTGCTCATTAATTATTCATTAATAATGGGCGTGGGAGCGCTGAAGGAGCTGACGTTTCGGTCTGCTGTTCACAGGACCACTTCAGCATGTGAGACACGGAGGACGGGATGGAAAGAGAGCTCGGGTTGGGAGCAGAATTGCCTGGTTCCCCCAATCTGTGAGTCCACAATCCAATCGGTCATCCGTCCACTTGGCAGCAGGTCAGTTTACAGACACCATCCATAAAAACCGTATCCAATTTATCGAACAAAGGTCATACACGGGGCGGGGTCATCCAGTCATCCTCTACCCAGCATCCAGCTCAGAAGCAGTTTTTTTCCCCCCCTCTTTTTCGCCCCAATTGTACTTGACCAATTACCCCACCCTTCCGAGCCGTTGCAATCACTGCTCCACCCCATCCGCCGATCCGGGGAGGGCTGCAGACTACCACATGCCTCTTCCGATACATGTGGAGTCGCCAGCCGCTTCTTTTCACCTGACAGTGAGGAGTTTCACCAGGGGGACGTAGCACGTGGGAAGATCACGCTATTCCCCCCAGTCCCCCCCCCCGAACAGGCACCCTGACCGACCAGAGGAGGCGCTAGTGCAGCAACCAGGACACATACCTGCATCTGGCTTCCCAGCCACAGACACGGCCAATTGTGTCTGTAGGGACGCCCGACCAAGCCGGAGGTAACACGGGGATTCGAACCGGCGATCCCCGTGACGGTAGGCAACAGAACAGACCATTATGCTACCTGGACGCCCCGGCCAGTGACTCCCTACCACACCGGCTACGTGTCACAGGCAGGACTCAGGATTCCAGATGTTTGTCCTGTCTTCTTTCTAAGAGTGTGTCCGTCTGCTGGGTGTGAACATTTATTATGTCACACTGTGTGACGGAGAAAAAAGGTAAACTGTTGGTGCAGAAATGTCCCCCTTGTCCCACTGTGCAAGTTAAAGTGGGACTAATGGTCACGCTGTACGTTAGGTTGAAGGATGAGGCAGCGGCCTGTACTGTGCAGTACGCGGGTCCCGGGGACAATTGAACTGGTCTCTGGGGGGGGGGGGGTGACGTGCAGCTGCATTATCGACATGGATTTAATCTTTGGAGACACCGGTAAGAGAGACAACATGGGGTTTCACCACAGTGAGCTGGAGGTACAGTACAGTACCACCACCAGCTATTTATAACCCGGCTGCATGTGCACACAGGTATTCTGCACAAGCAGATGAATTTCATTGATTTCTTGACACCAATGTGCGCTCACACACACACACACACACACACACACACACACACACACACACACACAGTACTATCACCAGCTATTTTTAACCAGTCTGCAAATGGGTATTTTAGACAAGCAGATGACTTTCATTGATTTCTTGACACCAATACACACACACACACACACACACACACACACACACACACACACACACACACACACACGCACATGCACGCACACACACGCACGGGCGCACACACACACTAAGTAACGTGAGCCTTCTGTTGAGGATAGGCAGCAGTACCTTCTGCTACTCACAATTGCTAGAAAGTCTTCATTTTCTACCGCGCCCCTGTTGCTCACTCACCACTGTGGTGTTGGAGCAGCAGTTTTTATCAACATCTCCAGCCGGGTGTCCGGGTGGTGTGGCGGCCTATTCAGTTGCCTACCGACACGGGGATCGCCGGTTTGAATCCCCGTGTTACCTCCGGCTTGGTCGGGCGTCCCTACAGACACAGTCGGCCGTCTCTGCGGGTGGGAAGCCGGATGTGGGTATGTGTCCTGGTCGCTGCGCTAGCGCCTCCTCTGGTTGGTTGGGGCGCCTGTTCGGGGGGGGGGGGGACTGGAGGAGAAGAGCATGATCCTCCCACGTGCTACGTCCCCCCTGGTGAAACTCCTCACTGTCAGGTGAAAAGAAGCGGCTGGCGTCTCCACATGTATGGGAGGAGGCGTGTGGTAGTCTGCAGCCCTCCCCGGATCGGCAGAGGGGGGTGGAGCAGCGACCGGGACGGCTCGGAAGAGCGGGGTAATTGACCGGATACAGTTGGGGAGGAAAAGGGGGGGGGGGAGCATATCTCTTGTCATGCTACACAAGCCTGGCTGAAACGCTCTGCTGACACTTCGCCGGAGTCCACGACTCCATGGGTCAGCGCTCGGTCACCTGTCTTTAACCCTGTCACACTTAACAGCTCCAGACAGCCGAGCGGCTTTTCGCAGTGAACGGTTTTTGTCCATGACTTGAACAAAAGTGTCTTGAGATGGTCCGGAGAGGACCGAAGTCCCACCGTTTTTTGTGGGGGGGCCTTTAGCGGCTGATCCTCTCAGACCCTGTGTATACATCCCCTTCAAGTTAATTAGCACACACTTTGTCATTTGTATGGAACAGTGGCACAGTCACCTTACAGGAAGGAGGTCCTGGGTTCGAGCCCCGGGGTAGTCCAACCTTGGGGGTCCTCCCGGGTCGTCCTCTGTGTGGTGTTTGCATGTTGTCCCCGTGTCTGTGTGGGTTTCCTCCGGGTGCTCCAGTTACCTCGCACAGTCCAAAGACATGTAGGTCAGGTGACTCGGCCGTCCTAAATTGTCCCGAGTGTGTGTTGGCCCTGTGATGGCCTGGTGACCTGTCCAGGGTGTCTCTCCTCCTGCCGCCCAATAACTGCCGGGATAGGCTCCAGTATGCCGTGACCCCAATTGGGATAGGCAGCTGGATGGATGGATGCATTTAACCCATCCTAGTTGTGTAGCTGTGAGCAGTGGGCAGCCGCCGTGCAGCACTCGGGGACCGACTCCAGTTCTTCTTTCCGCTGCCTTGCTTCAGGGGCACAGACAGGGAGTATTAACCCTAACACGCATGTCTTTTTGATGGTGGGAGGAAGCCGGAGTGTCCGGAGGAAACCCACGCAGACACCTGGGGAACATGCGAACTCCACGCAGGAAGTACCTGGAACGGCCCGGGGTTCGAACTCGGGACCTTCTTGCTGTGAGGCGACAGCGCTAACCACTGGGCCACCGTGAAGCTCTCCCCCACAACCTCTCAGTGACGTCGACCATCGTGGAAAACAGCACCTTGGGGGTGATTGATTCGTCGGCAACTGATGAGAGATGAGACCGCCCGCTTATGCCTGCCCCCCCGAACTGCTTCATCATGCACGCGGCGCTGCAACTTCTATCGGACTGTTCTGCAGGAGCAAGACATTCAGTTAGTCTTTTTTATTCCCTTTTTTCTTTATCTAGCTCTGGCAGGGTGCGTGATGAAATTAATTATTTAGATGGGTGTATATAGAGTGGGGTGGGGATTGGGGTTGTGTAATTAGTCTTATCAGTGATGATTCTTTATAATGAAGTGACACCGTCTTTCTAATTTCTTCACGTTCTATTTTTCTCCCACAGTCAACGTGAAGTAAAACTTGATGAGCGCGCCTTTTACGTGGAAGATCAGCGGGTATTTTCCAGATTAAAGCAATGTGCGTGTGTTAGGCCGAACTGCACACTAAAACGTCTTCATGCATGTGCAGTAATCCAGGTAAGGAAATCCCAGAAGGTCGAACGGTTCATCTGGACACGATGTTTCATCACTCACATTAGTGACCTCTTCAGTGTCAGCTGGCTGCAGGTCTCCCCACCTTTATAAACGATACAGCGGCATAACGACTGAAACCAGCGATTGGTCTCGTATGCAAATTGCCGTGACCATCAACTAGAACATGTGAACAATGAGAGGTTAGCCTTCTGAGACTGTGACGTTGCATGTGGCGATGGGGGACATCTGATGGGTGATGTTTACTGTAAACCAACACATACTGATCAGTACTTAAGGTTTGACTCTCATCATCCACTGGAGCACAAACTGGGAGTCATCAGGACGCCGTACCACCGGGCTGACAGCGCCCCCACCGACACGGGCCGGGGGAAGGGGAGAAATCCCACTTTAAATAGGCCCTGGCTAAGTGTGGTTATCCTAACTGGGTGTTTGTCAAAGCCAGGAAGACGCCCAAACGGTGTATCAGCCAATCGAAGAGAGCGGAAGGGGACAGATGTACTCTTAGCCCCCCCCACCCCCACCCCCCTTGGTTCAGGGATGGTTGTTCCCTCGTCACATAGATTTCCTCCAATTGTGTGCGGCCAATTACCCCACTCTTCTGAGCCACCCCGGTCGCTGCTCCACCCCCCTCTGCCGATCCGAGGAGGGCCGCAGACTACCACGTGCCTCCTCCGATACACGTGGAGTCGCCAGCCGCTTCTTTTCACCTGACTGTGAGGAGTTTTGCCTGGGGGACGTAGCGCGTGGGAGGATCACACATTCCCCTTAGTTCCCCCTCCCCCCTGAACAGGCTCCCCGACTGACCAGAGCAGGCGCTGGTGCAGCGACCAGGACACGTACCCACATCCGGCTTCCCACCCACAGACGCGGACAATTGTGTCCATAGGGATGCCAAGCCGGAGGTAACACGTGGATTCAAATCGGCGATGCCCATGTTGGTAGGCGACGGAATACAATACCTGGACACCTATAGATGGCCTCTTTGACTCCCCCGTTCAAACCAGCGTTCCTCCCTGTCAAGGATGTGCACATCCTCATCCTTGAAAGAGTGGCCACTGGCCTGTAGATGGGTGTAGACTGTGGAGTCCTGGTCTGACTGACGTGTTAACTCTTCTGTGTTGTGCCGTCCTCTTGGCCAGCATCGGTTTGGTTACCCTGATGTACAAGTCACGCCGAGCCTCCCGGCACTTAACAGCGTACACTATATTGCTCTGTTTGTGCCGGGGGACCCGGTCCTTGGAGTTGACCGATTTCTGATGCAGCGTGTTTTGGGGTTTGAAAGCAACTGAGACGCGGTCGCCCAGTGGTTAGCACTGTTGCCTAACAGCAAGAAGGTCCTGGGTTTGAAACCCAGGCCATCCCAGATCCTTTCTGTGTGGAGTTTGCATGTTCTCCCTGTGTCTGCGTGGATTTCCTGTGGGTGCTCCGGTTTTCTCCCATCATCAAAAAGACATGCATGTTACTGTTAGGTTTAATACTCCTGTCTGTGCCCCTGAGCAAGACAAGAGGAAGAACCGGAGTTGGTCCCTGGGCGCTGCAGCTGCAGCTTTCCACTGCTCCTATACAATAGGATGGGTTAAATGCAAACAAAACATTTCATTGCAACCTGTACAATGACAAAATACAGTGGCTTTTTCTTCCGTTTTAACCACAGGCTTTGCAGATTTTAGTTTCTGCCAGTAGATTGGGGTAAGAGGAATCAGACAGTGATCAGAGTCCCAGGGCTGCACGGGGGGCAGGGTGATAGGCGTCCTTTAATATTGTGTAGAGATGATCCAGTGCTTTTGTCTCTGGTGGGACATTTAACATGCCGTCTGTATTTTGGCAGTTCGTGGCTGAGGTTTGCTCCGTTAAAATCCCAAAGGATAATGAGAGGGGAGGCTGGATATTTGCCTTCCCTGTTTGTGATTTTATCAGCCATGTATTTTAACTCCTCTTTAACACAGGGTTGGGGTGGGATGTAGACACCAACCAGAATAAATGATGAAAATTCCTGCGGTGAACAGAATGGCATATAGAAGGTCTCTAAGTGAGGGCTGCATGATTTCTTCAACACTGTGCCATCCGTACATCAATCTTTGTTTATGTAGAATCATACTATGCCACCACCCCGTTGTCTTCCCTATTTTGCGGTCCGGGGGAGGAGTTGGAACTGCAGCAGATGAAGTGTACTGTCCAGTATATGCTCACGATGCCAGGTTTCTGTGAGGCACAGTGTGGCAGATCTGGGAAATTCCCAAGTTTTTTTTCCATATATGAGTAGGAGTTGGTCCATCTTGTTGGCCAGGGAGTGGACATTCGCCAGGAGAATTGACAGTAGCGTGGTTCTAAATCCCTGCTGTCATAGTTTAACGAGGACACTGGCTCATTTACCCCTTCGGTGTCATCACTGGAGTCCCCACAGAGCTGCGCCAGCCAACAGCTCGGCAAGACTTTCGTTAAAACGTTCAGTTGAAGTCGGTAAAAAAAAGTCTGTTCAGTTGGTCCAGTGGACAGTTGGAGGCTCAAAAGTTCTTCCCTGCTGTACGTGATCAGTGAGTGGGCGCTGGAAACCAAACAAATGTAGTGGATTCAGGGGGCAGATGGGAACTGCCGCAGCCAGGATGTGAACCTGGGTCGCTCGCACCAAGGGGGACTGCGCTAACCAGTCAACGAAAGGGTCCAACTCATTAGCCATAGGCTAGCGAGTCTGCAAATCCGTGGTCGTTACACTACCCCCCTCTTTCAGGAAGTGCGTCCCCGTGCTTCAGCATACCAGCTCCCTCACGCCTCTTGGCGCACGCGCTTCCGGTGGCCTCACGGTCTCGCCACCACACTTCTGACACCAGTGCAGCAACCAGCTGGGAACCGCCGCAGCCGGGACGCGAACCCGGGTCGCCCGCACCATGGGCGACTGTGCTACCCAGTCAACTAAAGGGTCCGACCCGTTAGCCAAGGGCTAGCGAGTCTATACATCCGTGGTCATTACACAAATAAAAAGTATAAGAGAGTGTAGAACCAAGGCTACCATCCACGGCGCCATCTTGATGACATGTGATTCTCAAAGCAGCCATCAGCAGTTTTTGGTCGTTATGTGACTGTATTGTGTATAAGTATAAGGGGGGGGGGGATACCTGCAGTCAGTTGAGACTGAAGAGGTCACTTAGATGAGTGATGAGTAAAACAACATTAATTTTACAATAGTTAATGTTTGCAGAATAAGGATTATGGAGGGAACCGTGTGTGTCGCTTTCATGTGATTTAAGTTCGTCTCGCTAATAACTAAACGATTTACGGATCCGAGCATCCCATGAGCCATGGGGGCTAACATTTCCACCTTCCAAGGAAGATGTTTGCCACAGAGCAGACCTTGTGGCAACTGAGTGTGACACATATGTCTCTGCTCATGGAAAGATACAGGATGAAACAATAACACAATATTTGGTGTGCAGGAGGGCGTGTCATGTATTTATTGATGGGGGGGGGACGGAGATACCAGTCATCTTAGCAGATGAGAGATGGCAAACTTACACTGTCTCTACTGAAGACAGGGCATAGAGTGTTAAGCTGGCCGAGCAGTCATGGAGTTGAATGAGGAGGTAGACAATGGCTTGTGGTGGAGCCCAATATTTTTGGCATTTATTTTAGAACCACTGTACACGGTAAATATTACCCCCAACACCTTGCTGCCCTGTTCTGCATAAACTGGCAGCATTATTTATGTAGCGTGTGTGTTAATTGTCTGGATAATACCATTTACAGGGTATCAGAAATATTAAGGCATAAATAGCTAGGAATATTTACATTTAAACAATCACCACAAAACCATAATACACTAAAAGTTCATCAATATTTATAAAATACCAAATCCAATGAATACTAATAGATAAATTATTATTCACTAAAACTCCCATCCATTCACTTCCCACTTGCTCTAGCCCTCACTGAACTATTAATTGGTGTTCGGGCCTCCGAGGAGCTCTCCTGCTCAAACCCACCTGGGAATAGAAAGAAGGCAGAGGTCATTTTGTGCCCATGCTTACACATGTCAATTTAGCTTGGATGTGATAAGTATCCATTGCTACTTTAATTAGTTAAAACCATAGATAGGTTGAAACAGCGGATAAAACAATCTGCTGCACAAACGTAGTTTGTATGCCTTGTTTCACAGGCGGACGAGGTGGAAAGAACACACAATCCAGCTGCCACTATAATGCCTCTTATCAATATTCACTCATAACCAAACAATGCTCAATAAATACATAAAAAATAGCAGTGTAGTTATGTAGTATAATATGGTGCAAATATATGAAAATCAATTAGGCTGTCCAAATCTACTGGAAATGGGCCCTGCTCCATTACAGTTATTTCACAACACAATAGACCCAACCTGAGCAAAATGTACATAGTTTTGCAAGGCATCGCTAACAGAATCCCTAACAAAAGTTACTGTTTTAGACAGTCACTTTTAGGCCTGTGCTTACGATATTGTAGTTGTATTTGGGTGTTGGTGTGATGGTGTTAGGGGACAGTGGCTGCCATTCTGCAGATCCTACAGATCTGGTCAATGAAGGCATGTCTTTCTTAGTGATCAATGACAATAATGTCAATCCAACAGACATCCTCTTAGGTTGTCTCAAAAACATCATTACAGCTCCCAGAAAGTTGAATCAGTTCATCTGGACAAAATGTTTAGTGGGAGAAACATTTCATCACTGAAGTGAGGAGAAGGACTTTGAATTGGATCCGTTGTGGGACAGGGAGCCAGTGGAGGTTCTGGAGGACAAGGATGATGTGGTTGCAGGAGTGGGAGTTGGTGAGCAAGTGAACAGCAGAGTCCTGGATGTACCTGAGTTTGTTTAGGTCTTTGGATGATGAGCCATAGACAATGCTGTTGCAGTGGTCAGTTCTGAATGTGATGAAGGCAGGGATCAAAGTTTTGGATTTAGTAGAGATGTATAGCTGGACGTCATTGCATAGCAGTGAAAGTGGAGATTATGGTGACATATGATGTTACCAAGGGGGAGCATATAAAGGATGAACAGGAGAGGACCAAGCAGCGAACCCTGGGGGACACCTTGGGATAGAGGGGCAATGAGAGGTGCTCTTGTTAATGCTGATGAAATGTCTGTTTGTGAGATATGCCTTTAGCCAGCAGAGGACAGTACTGGTGATGTTGAGGTAGGATTCAAGGCAGAAGAGAGGAATGGTGTGAGTGATGGTGTCAAAAGCTGCAGTGAGGTTAAGAAGGATGAGAATGCTGAGGTGGCCAGAGTCTGAGGAGAGGAGGAGGTCTTTGGTAACTGTAAGGAGTGCTGTTTCTATGCTTTGTGCAAAAACCAGATTGAGAGATTGAAATGGTTTGAACAGATCATTGGAGATGAGATGAATTATAATATACACAATATCAAAAATACACACAATAGCAAGAATATAAAGAAGGGAAAAATGGGAATATACAAAATATAAAGAACTAGACTCAACTGGAGTACTTGTTGCCTACCAAATTAAATAGAATAAAGAGATGTATATTCATACTTCAAAACAGAGTGGATCAAGAGGAATAGTATAAAAATAGAAATAAAAAATAGAAATATAGCAGATGTTTCACTGAGGAAAAGATGCAGCAACATGTCCACATGTTCAGTTATTCCACAGGGTATATTCATTCAAAGTTATTGCTCAGTTATTGAATGTTGCACATAATAATAAGCCAACAGATGCATGCTGCACATAAGTAATAAATAAGTCTTATCTATAGCGGTACTGTAGAGGATGTTTGGGATGGCCTTGAATTAAATTATTACAGCGTGACTGGCGGTATGCAGTTTTTGAGTATGAAAAATATAAACATGACAGTTATGCTGTTGCTTCAGCATCCACCTAGAATGCGCTGCTGCAACGTGTTGTGGCAGAACAGGGAAGAGTTATACAGTCTTATGGCTACTAGCAGATATGATCTCCTGTGGCATTCTTTGGAGCACCTTGGGGAAATTAGTCAGGTTTAGCAATGATGTCTCAATGGTGGTTACCAGGATGGCAGTCCTTATTATTAAAGCAATTTTTATTTATCTTATTTTAATATGTGCTGTTTGACTATCATTACATTGGAACAAATGTGAAATGCTCGGACATTTAAGTCCATTTTCAGGTCTTTAGATTTTGTGGCATTTGCTTCAGCGGAGGACAGTGGTGAATGAGGATGACGTTAAATCACTGTGATGAGAGAGAGACAGAAAGAAATAGGCATGAGGAAAGGAAAAGAGTGCTGACAAGGGAATGGGCAAACTGGAAACAAAGCAACATGGAAAAGAATGAAATAACATGCATAGTCAGTGACACCGAACCCACAGGGTGGCCGATGAAGACCACGAATTGACTTTTCCTATGCAATTTCTTTCCCTTATTCGCTTTATTAGGCTTGAAAAGTCCAGGCAATTTTTTCCCCCCCTCTGGCAAACGTCTGATTTCGTGGGACAGGGACTTAGCACAGCACAACGATACCTGGCTTGGGTATGGTGAGAATCAAGTGTTTCCTGTAGAAAAAAAAAATGCAGCCACAATGCAAGTAAGAATCCATCCATCCATCCATCTATTAACCGCTTATCCTAGGCAGGGTCGTGGGATGCTGGAGCCTATCCCAGCAGTCATTGGGCGGCAGATGGGGAGACACTCTGGACAGGCTGCCAGGCCATCACATGGCTGACACATTCACACCTAGGGATGATTTAATACAGCCGATTCACCTGACCTATATGTCTTTGGACTGTGGGAGGAAACCGGAGCACCCGGAGGAAACCCGCGCAAACACGGGGAGAACATGCAAACTCCACACAGAGGAGGACCTGGGACGTCCCCCAAGTTGGACAACCCCGGGGTTTGAACCCAGGACCTTCTTGCTGTGAGGCGACCGCGCTAACCACTGTGCCACCGTGCCACCTATTTGTGTTATGTGTGTGCTATATTGGCCTTTGTGTATTGTTGCTGGTATGGTACATTGCAGTAAAGTTGCGGCATAATTGTAAGAAGCATCTTGATGTTTGATGTTGCTGCAGCTCCAGCAGTATCGGAGAAACACAAAGCATAGGACTCAAACAGACAAATGCAAACAGTCAGCTTTCTTTAAAAAGGCAGGAAGGCTGTCAGAGGGACGGACAGAAACATGGAGAGACAGACAGAAACGACAGTGTCAGTTTGTCAGTTGAGCTGAGGAGCAAACAGATCTCTAGAGATTTCCCAAGTAGCCTTTGGCACTTTGTCTTGATGACATCTCTTTCTCCCCTCATCTTCATTCAAGGTCCAGCTATGATGGCTCAGTCATCCCAAACTCAGACAGATTCAGATTCCTAGTCATGACCCAGAATGAATCACAAAATAGTTTACCCCCATTTCATGGGGTCAGGGGATGGACCTGAGATGATGTTAAATCTACATTTTATCTGATAATGGCTAAAATAATGGATTAAAGGCAAATTATGTTGAAAATATGTTGCAAAAAATGGTGATTTACCAGTGAAATTATTGGTTCTTAAATTGAACGAAGCACAGAGATTTTGCATTGAAGGCCTCTCTCAAGTGTGGTTTATCAAGACGGCAGACAATTGCAGCAACTAAAAAAAAACAGTGGTTAAAGAATTTAATTACTTTAAATGATTAATTTGGGCTGAAATAAAGAGGACGTAAAACAGAATTGACTCCAAGTTTAATTCTCTATTTATTTTATCAGTCCAGGATTTGGCAGATGTCATGTTTCCGCCAGATTGATTGTGCCATCTTCAAAATTAGACATATCAGAATTGGATGTAATGAAAATTATCCATCTCATGAAACATTGAATGGATAAGAATGTCTATGCATTTGATTATGATCATCCTCTGCACTCCAATAACCCAATTTATTTATTTATTTATGAATCAGGCTCGCCCGTTTCCATCTGCTCCTCATTTGTAACTCAAATCTTAAATAAGAGGAACTGAACCCTGGACCAGGGGTGGCTAACCATGTGCCATGGAGAGCCATGTGTATGCAGGTTTAAGTTCCAGCCTGACTCCACACCAGGTGGTATTGGTGAAATCACCTGGTGTTGAGTCGGGCTGGAATGAAAACCTGCATCCACGTGGCTCTCCATGGCACATGGTTAGCCGCCGCTGCCCGAGACCATTTTAGTGAGTTTGTGATTTCCATCCATCCATTATCCAAACCACTTATCCTGCTCTCAGGGTCGCTTGAGCCTAACCCTGCAGCCATTCGGCGACAGGCGGGGAGACACCCTGGACAGGCCACCACGCTGTCACAGGGCCGACACACACACACACACCAAGGGACAATTTAATACGGCCGATTCACCTGACCTACATGTCTTTGGACTGTGGGAGGAAACCGGAGAACCCGGAGGAAACCCATGCAGACACGGGGAGAACATGCAAACTCCACACAGAGGGGCTCGAACCCAGGACCTTCTTGCTGTGAGGCGACTGCGCTAACCACCGTGCCACCACGTATTTGCTGATATCTACAGGTTGAAAACCATGTAAAGGTAAAACCATGGCAGGGGGCATCGCTGGATGGTATCCCGTGTTGCCTCCAGCTTGGTCGGGCATCCCTACAGACACAATTGGCCGTGTCTGCGGGCGGGAAGCCAGAAGTGGGTACGTGTCCTGGTCGCTGCACTAATCGCCTCCTCTGGTCAGTCGGGGCACCTGTTCAGGGGGAGGGGGAACCTGGGGGGAATAGTGTGACCCAAGCGCTACGTCGCCTCTGGTGAAACTCCTCACTGTCAGGCGAAAAGAAGCGGCTGGCGACTCCACATGTATGGGAGGTCTGCAGCCCTCCCCAGATCGGCAGAGGGGGTGGAGCAGCGACCGGGACGCCTCAGAAGAGTGGGGTAATTGGCCGGATACAATTGGGGTGAAAGAAAGGGGGGACATGGCATGTACTTTGATGTTAGCATAGCAGGAGAAACACAGCTGCAGGTAATACCATTAATTATGGCTCTGCCTAGTGTCTCGGCATTTAGTTTGTCTTGAACATTTCTAAATATAAACCTCTTTGTAACCTCCCAATCAATTCCAGTTCCATACTGAACGGGTAGTTTGTGAGCAGCTAATTTGTCATTTCAAAGAGAGACTTTCCTATTCAGCAAAGCCAGCTACAGTGATTCAGACTGTTTGGAGCTAGCATTTAACTGATGACGCTGGCTACTTTGTGCCCAACCAAGTGGCAAAGTGCCACTTAGTCTGTTTATCATATGTTGAAGGCTTAATGCCTTCGCTGCAGTGCATTTAGTTAGCGATGGCATGGATGAGATCTTCAGTGAATGGCAGATTTGCTGTTTTTGAATCTCAGTGGTCGGCCGGTGTCGGTCATAGCGGTATTCAGGATGGTTGTTTATGAACCGGGCCAGGCTGTATAGTTGCCTGGCCCAGTATACGTGCAAGTACTCGCCACTACTCTCTTAATTATCATATTATTTTTTTCCCCCTTTCTCCCCAACTGTATCCAGCCAATTACCCCACTCTTCCGAGACGTCCCGGTCTCTGCTCCACCCCCTCTGCCGATCCGGAGGGGGGGGGGCTGCAGACTACCACATGCCTCCTCCCATACACGTGGAGTCACCAGCCGCTTCTTTTCACCGGACAGTGAGGAGTTTCACCAGGGGGCGTAGCGCATAGGAGGATCACGCTATTCCCCCCAGTTCCCCCTCCCCCCCCGAACAGGCACCCTGGCCGACCAGAGGAGGCGCTAGTGCAGCGACCAGGACACAACCACATCTGGCTCCCCACCCGCAGACATGGCCGATTGTGTCTGTAGGGGCGCCCGACCAAGCCGGAGGTAACACGGGGATTCGATCCAGCGATGCCCGGGTTGGTAGGCCACAGAACAGACCGCTACCCTACCTGGATGAAATTGTTTTTATCTGTCTTTGTGCTGTTTACTGTTAAGTCTTGCGTTCTGTAAACAGTTGATATGCTGTTTGCCCCCCCCCCAATCCGCACCCGCACCCATTAAATGGTTTTGTTGCATGTAGTTGGCAGCCGTGTGGTGGCCACACTGCCCTCATACCCTCATGCTAAACACCTGAGTGCACGTGCACGACATTGAATATGGGATGGTCGGCGTTTGTTGAGAGCAGGAGACCTTGAAGCTGTACTCTCTCAGCTAGCCGGCTCCTGCTGTTCTGTACTCACCCAGGGCACAGCGGAGACTAAGCGACTGTGTGTGTCTCTGTCACTCATGCATACACACACACACACACACACTCACACACACAAGATGTCTTTTTCTAGGACGCACAATCCCTTTCTCTTTTCTCTCACATTTTCTTTTGTGCACACATACACTCGCGCATACACACACAAAAAAATACAATATGTTTTTTCTTGTGGATTATGGGACATGGGTTTGTTGTGGTTTGTTGTATCTAAGCGTATTTCAATTCACTAGCATGAGAGAAAGGGAGAGCACTTTGTGTTATCCAACAGTGCCTGTTCCACGTGTTCCCATTCTGTACACATGTGGACTAATATATATACGTGTATATATATATATATATATATATATATATATATATATATATATATATATATAGTGATGGACTGTCAGGGCCATCGGGGCCTTCTCTGCTGCCCTGTAAAAATCTTAATTTGTCTTTCACAGCCACATTGAAGTGTGCCTGAAATGTGTCAGAATTCAGTTACTCGTTTTCTCGTGGGGCCAGTGTGTGGCTACACTGAACAGCGCTGTGGTGATTTTTCTGGATGAGGTTGACAGCGTGCAGACGGTGGTCACAAACAGAGTTGTAGTGAATGAATCATTTGTGCCAGTAATGCCGTTTGCCACTCTGGGAAAAAAAAAGACAAGCTGTCTAATGTGCCCCCATTTATTAGGGCTGAGATACTGGTTTGAGAATTGTCAGGATACGGGAAAATAGTTTCCTCGATGAAAAAAAGTAGTGCCAGGGTGTAAATCGCCCCAGCTGCAGCATGTTGTTTCTCACAGATGGTTTTTTATAATGATTCTTGATAACAGGAGCGAGGACCTGAATCTGGCGTTCTAATTAGAATCGAGGGTTTTGATTACATTCTGTTTGCGACTTCTGAGACTGCAAAATGATTTGGTTGTTGTAAGGAGGGACGTCAGGAATCAGCAACACTTTATTTGACTGGGGCTGGGGTATTTCGTTAACCCCTGCACACAGCAGGTGCAACGCAAAGAAAAAAGCAAATATCTAAAAACTACAAGGACACATATAGTATAAAAAGAAAAAAAAATCACTGTCCAAGAGAACAAACGCCAGGGTGACTGTCAGAACTGCCGGTCTGCGTGGGCTAGCAGTTAGCTTAGCCTGCCCTGCTTCCGCCTCCTGTCAGACCACCCTTGGTGTTTCCTCTTCGGGTGCAGCTCCAGGCAGGGCCGTGGTCCCTGGGCTCACCGGATGCAGTAGACCAGGCTCCCCCAGCCGATCCAGCGCCAGCTCTCCCAGCCAGACAACTTCGACACACCTCCCAGCACTCCACACGACGACACTAAAACACAGTCAGTGCTAGGTGAGGCCGCCGCCACACCGCCCCCGGTGTTATCGGAACTGCCGGTCTGCACAGGCTAGCAGTTAGCTTAGCCTGCCCTGCTTCCACGTTCTGTCAGTCTTCCCTCGGTATTTTCTTTTTAGGCTCAGCTGTGCGCCGGGCCGTGGTCCCTGGACCCACAGGATGCAACAGACCAAGGTCTCCCAGCCATCAAACGGAGACGTGGACAGATGTGGACAAAGACACTGCAAGGACGGTGCTGGTTGAGGTCGCTGCAAATGTAAGTTCGCACTGCTATCTCCCTGATCATCATCTGATCAGGGCTTGTCCAGAAAAAAACATCTGGTTTTTGTGAGCCAGCCAAGGAGGCAACATTAGGAGAACAGAACCACTGAAATAAATAAATAAGACGAAGAAGGCTCAAACAGCAAGGATGGGGTTGCTGGTGACCAGAAAAGTCAAACCAGTGCCAGTGATGAGAAGAGTAAACAAACGAGAGATGAAAAACAGCAGAATACAAGTGGAGTTCACCAAAGCAGTCAGGAATGTGAGGGGGGTGAATCAGGAGGAACACGAGAATGAGAATGGTGGTACTGTGGCAGGGAGTCTCTTGGCTGATGATGAAGAGGCTGACATGGAGTGTGGAGAGGCCTGTCTCAGAGTACCACAGCGTAAGAGAAAACCCAAAAGTTCTCCAAGTGGTTCACAGACAAAGAAAGTGACAGTTTGTAAGGAAAACTAGAAACCGCCAGCCAGACAGAAAACAGCTGAGTCTGAGTCCGGTATGGGAGTTGATTGCGTGGCTGATAGTGACAGTGAAATAAAATCTGCTGCAAAGAAATACAGATAAGCACAGGATTATAGAGTAGTAGAAATAAAACAGTTCCTACAGAGAACAAAAAAGATGAAGGGTGTGGGAGTGGAAGACTACTTCTCAGATAAAGAAATATGTCTGGATTCAGCCAGCTCTCACATGAGGAGTACAGGAAAAGGAGGCTTTATTGATCAGGGGATTTACAGACTCGAAGAAGATTGTTCAGAAACTCAGACAGGAACTCAACAATGATGGTGATGATGATGATGATGATGATGATGATGATGATGGTGATGAAACACATCAGGGAGTTTTGTATCAGTTCTGACTTAATGTTTTTTAGAATCATCATTTTTCTCTTCTTCATGAGTAATTTTAAAATTGGTACTCTTAATCTAAGAGGAAGACAGCATTTATTGTCAGGGCAGCTTGCAGAAGAGTGAGTAGGACAAAGTGGACACTTCTAAACTTCATAATAGGAGCAGCAGACATGTCCATATACTACATCAGCACAAGGAATAAAAGAGAAGGAAGGCTAGGGCAGGAAGTGATCCCTTTGTTTGTTTCTTTGGTGAGATCCAGAGTCTGGGTTGGTTTTTGGGTTTATAAGGTAATGAGGAATTTGGATGTTTTCATTCAACAGTGGCGCTGCAGTGATGTGATTTGTTCTGTGGTGGAGGATGAGCTGGTTTCTAATAATGTTTTTGGATGAAATTCGTGGATGGAATCCAAAGAGGTGTCTATACTGTTTGTTTTGTTTTTTTGTTTTGTGTGGATTTTTCCCCCTTTATCTCCCCGATTGTATCCGGCCAATTACCCCACTTTTCCGAGCCGTCCCGGTTGTTGCTCCACCCCCTCTGCCGATCCGGGGAGGGCTGCAGACTACCACATGCCTCCTCCCATACATGTGAAGTCGCCAGCCGCTTCTTTTCACCTGACAGTGAGGAGTTTCACCAGGGGGACGTAGCGTGTGGAAGGATCACGCTATTCCCCCAGTTCCTCCTCCCCCCCGAACAGGCGCCCCGACCGACCAGAGGAGGTGCTAGCAGTGACCAGGACACATACCCACATCCGGCTTCCCACCCGCAGACACGGCCAGTTGTGTCTGTAGGGACGCCCGACCAAGCCGGAGGTAACACGGGGATCCGAACCGGCGATCCCCGTGTTGGTAGGCAATGGAATAGACCACTACGCTACCCGGACGCCTCCTCCATACAGCTTTTTATGGAAACTGTCTGAGTCAATGGGTGGCACGGTGGTGCATGGTTAGCATGGTCGCCTCACAGCAAGAAGGTTCTGGCTTCAAGCCCCGGGGTAGTCCAACCTTGGGGGGGTTGTCCCGTCGTCCCGGGTCGTCCTCTGTGTGGGGTTTGCCTGTTCTCCCCGTGTCTGTGTGGTGCTCCGGATTCCTCCCACAGTCCAAACACATGTAGGTCAGATGAATCGGCCGTACTAAATTGCCTCTAGGTATGAATTTGTGTGTGTGTGTGTGTGTGTGTGTGTTCGGGCCCAAAGACTGCTGGGATAGGCTCCAGCATCCCCGAGAGCAGGATAAGCAGCTCGGATAATGGACGGACGGATGTCTGAGTCATGGGACTTGATGAATTCTTTATGATCACTATGTGATCTATTTTAAATAAAATGGAATTTTAACATCAATCACTCTCACTCCTCTTAATTTATGTTAATCAGAATTTCAGAGTGTTTTATTCCAAAACGGGACATCCAGCATGGTGGCATGTGGGGGGACAGCTAACGACTGCCCGAACGAAACTAAAACAACCTCGCGACTTTGCTTCCTTTGACAATTAACTGTGTGGTGGCCACAAATGAATTTATGACTCAGACTTGTGTCCTGAATGTGCAGTATGGGTGGAAATGGCGTAATCACTTCTTTTATTACTTCCAAAACAGGTGTGACTATTTGGACGTCAAGGATTCTTGCAGAACGCTGCGGTGGGTGGCTCTCCAGCGGCGCGCATGCATTATGGATGCCGGAGGTAATTCCACACATTAATCACGAGCGTGATGGTAATGCCTTATGCATTATGAGTTATGACCTGCACAAGTTATTCATCACTATTGCTTAAGCTAGCCACCTACGTCAAAAATGGTGACACATCTTCTACAAACGTGATGGATGGCTGACACACCAGGGTTGTACATTAATTAAAAGCCCAGCAACGAAACACCACGTTCATCCTCGCCGACGATCATTCTCTTGCTTTAAAAAAAGCTTAAGATAAGACTTTCGATGTGTCACACAATAATCTGCACACCAAACGGGAATCGCACACAAGTGATAATGGACTCTGCGTATGTGTGTGCATGCACGTGGTGGTGTCTGCAAGGACAGGTGGCTAATGGAGGGAGGGAAAGCAATGTCAGATAGTCCTGTGGATTTTTGTGCCGGTTCATCGTTAAGATTTGTCAGAACAAAACCCGGACGGAAGTGGCGGACGACCTTCCCAGTCGATCCCAACTGCAAATACGCTTATTAGAACTGCAACAATAACATCACAACGCACGGTGACGGCAACAACAGTGTCACCCTTAGAATAGGACTGGTAGTTCTGTAATTATGCAGACTCTCTCGTTTAGTAATGGAGATCCAAATTAATGGGAAACTTGATTGGAAGTAGCTTACATGCTTTGTTAATTAACTGCTGCTGCAAACTGAAGTTCGTCAAAGGCTTCATACCTGGAAATGCAACACACAGTAGGGATGTGGATCTCCATCACTGAGACGGATGCGAGCCGCATCTTGATGCACTGCTAACGATCTGGTGCATTAAAGATACATATGAAGCAACTATTTACTGACATATATGTAGGTATGTATATATATATATATATATATATATAGATGTGTGTGTGTGTGTGTGTGTGTGTGTGTGTGTGTGTAGGGTGGCATGGTGACAGTGGTTAGCGTGGTCGCCTCACAGCAAGAAGGTCCTGGGTTTGAGCCCCGGGATAGTCCAACCTCTGGGGTCATCACGGGGCGTCCTCTGTGTGGAGGTTGCAGTCCAAAGACATGTAGGTCAGGTGACTCGGCCGTATTAAATTGTCCCTAGGTGTGTGTGTTGGTCCTGTGATGGACTGGCGGCCTGTCCAGGGTGACTCCCCACCTGCTGCTCAGTGACTGCTGAGATAGGCTCCAGCATCCCCGTGACCCTGAGCAGGATAAGCGGTTTGGATAATGGGTGGATGGATGAAGCAGCTACCATGGGATGTGATACGATTCACCCCAGTTGCAATGCAGTGCGATTCGACATGATTTGATTCAACGCAATGCAATTCGTGATACAATGCGATTTGATGCGATGCAAAAGAATGATGCTATGCAATTCAATATGGTACAGAGTTTGATTTGATTTCTTAAGCATCCATCCATCCATCCATTTTCCAAGCCGCTTATCCCAATTAGGGTCGCGGGATGCTGGAGCCTATCCCAGCAGTCATCGGGCGGCAGGTGGGGAAACACCCTGGACAGGCTGCCAGTCCATCACAGGGCCAACGCATTCGAACCTAGGGACACTTTACTCCGGCCAATTCACCTGCCCTACAGGTCTTTGGACTGTGGGAGGAAACCGGAGCCCCCGGAGGAAACCCACGCAGACACGGGGAGAACATGCAAACTCCACACAGAGGACGACCCGGGACGACCCCCAAGGTCGGACAACCCCGGGGGTCGAACCCAGGACCTTCTTGCTGTGAGGCGACCGCGCTAACCACTGCGCCTCCTTGCCGCCCTTTCTTAAGCATACAGCGAATCATAAATTATCTGAAAAGAATTGAAGAGAAGAATGAAAAAGAATTCACCGTTAAACAAGTTGAGGATGCTCAGGATTAGCCGTGAAGCATAGTGCAATGTACCGTAACTACTGCCAGCAGACGGATGTGCTTTTAAAGGGCAATGCTGGTATTCTTAATCCTAGGTCCTATATTTCCATCATTTGGGGTCTAAATGACTAATGGGGACAATAAAATGTAGAATTGGTCCAGTGCTGAGCAAAAACGTTTCAGCCGGCAGCCGTGGAACAGGCTGCGACGTAGTCCGTTCACTACTGGACCGGTTCCACCATGTTTGCCCCTATTAGTCACTTCGAACCCAAAAGACAGAAAAATAGGGCCGAGGTTTAAAAATACCGGAATTACCCTTTAACACTCTTTCAGCAGGTAGGCTAGCTCAACAGTACGTGGAAAGCAGTGGTGTGGTTCCTATAGGAGCAATAGAAAATAAAAATAACCTTTCACACAAACAGGTCTTCCATAATGTAAACACCAGTCTCTCTGTCATAACACACTAATAACTCGTACGTCCCCCTTTGAGGTTTCTCTTCAGGACCATTTGTTGATCCACATGATCGAGATGAAGCAAAGTGCTGTGCTGTACTATGTCAGAGGGTGCACTTGGTTCTGGGATGGACAAGCAGCCGTTTGCCAGTGCTGAAAGCAGTGGAAGATCCACTAGTTTTGTCCCCACCACTCTAACCCATCACCACTCAGACCCAAAAGAATCCCTCTCTCTAAGATTTCCTCCTGGGCTGTCTCCCTTATGGTCTTCATCGGTGCTTTTGCAGTGAGGAAATCCCTGAACATCTGGTCCAAGGAAGTCTTCTTGTGAGGAACACCATCTAGGGAGTGGGACAAAAGAGAAGAGAATAGGGGATAATCAGTTGTGCTGAAAAATTATGTCAGTCAGTACAACTACTACTACTACTACTACTACTACTACTACTTTCAGCTGCTCCCGTTAGGGGTCGCCACAGCGGATCATCCGTTTCCATCTCTTCCTGTCCGCTGCATCTTCCTCTGTCACACCAGCCACCTGCATGTCCTCCCTCACCACATCCATAAACCTCCTCTTTGGCCTTCCTCTTCCCCTCTTCCCTGGCAGCTCCTTATTCAGCATCCTTCTCTCAGTATACCCAGCATCTCTCCTCCACACATGTCCAAACCATCTCAAGCTTGCCTCTCTTGCTTTATGTCAGTCAATACTATACTACAAAATGTGTAATATACAATACTATACAAGGTCCACTGTAGCTGTCTGACACTAGCCGTCACCCGGTGGACGCACCACCCGCAGGGATGAGCATTGGGTTAGGGTGCAATGCAGGCCGGGCGGCAGGCAAAGGTGGGGACCGGGGCGTGCCGGCTTCTGGCATCGCAGATTGGTGCTCGGGGCGTGGAATGTCACAATAATAGCACATGCATCTTCAAATCAACATAGTTGTGTAACCTTTGGCGCAGTTGCTATCGGAACAAACCTGTCTCCTCCTCTCTGCGGGGGCTCCCGTCGCCTTCTGTTTCAGCTGCCCGGCCCTCATCCAGGGTGTCACTGTCTGTCCCCTGCCTGACGTCAGTATAATCCACAGACCAGCTATTAGATGTCCTTATACTAAACAAGTAAACACAATTTAAGTAAGACACAGGTAAAGCTAAGTGTGTGTGTGTGTGTGTGTGTGTGTGTGTGAGTCGTGCTGCCTGTGTACTTTACAGTGGCATATTTTGCAGATTGCAGTTGTCCATCCCTCTTGAAAAGTCCGAAGCGTCGCCAAACATTTTGATTTGCAGGAAATGGGTGGAATGCGTAGTTCTGTCTTCTCCATGTTGACCTCTAATGTGACACGCCTCGTTACTCCGGAGGCCGAGGCGTAGCTCCTGACAGTAGTGGAGATGGGAGAGCAGAGGGCGGTTGAGAGACGGAGGAGGAATCAATCTAAACATCAACTCACTGGGCACATTTCTAATTAATAAAAGCACGGGGTCTCTACTAACAATTATATATATATATATAAATAAATCTGATTTTACTGACGCAAAGATTTTAGAAATGATGCATCTCGAGTTCATCCCAAATTGTACCCGGTGCACACTTATTTACTGGATGCTATTGATTTGAGTTGGGTTTTTTTGTAGTTTGGGGGCCTATTTTGTGTAATGCGTACCAGTCTGTACACTACTTCCTTCACCTTCACTATGCCTCTGCAGCGTGCCACACCTATTCGTGCAGTATACTTTCAGAATTAAGCTGTTCTCACATGCCGTCGCTGTGATCTGAGAGAGGTTAACTCTTTGTTTGAGGAACTCAGGGAGAGGGACAAGTTAATGCTGGACCTATTGTCCATGGCCACAGCACAGTCAAGAAACCTCTCCCTACTGGGCAGTCAGATGGGCACCAGCCCATTCTACCCCCCAGGCTGTACAGCGTTAGCCCAGGACATTCATTCATTCATTATCCAAACCGCTTATCCTGCTCTCAGGGTCGCAGGGATGCTGGAGCTGATTCCAGTAGTCACTAGGCGGCAGGGTGGGAGACACACTGGGCAGGCTGCCAGAGCATCACCGGGCCGACACACACACACCCATTAACACCTAGGGACAATTTAGTATGGCCGATTCACCAAACCTACTTGCCTTTGGACTGTGGGAGGAAACCGGAGCACCCGGAGGAAACCCACGCAGACATGGGGAGAGCATGCTAACTTCACACAAAGGATGCCCCGGGATGACCCCCAGGGTTGGACTACCCCGGGACTCGAACCCAGGACCTTCTTGCTGTAAGGCGGCTGCACCACTGTGCCGCTCAGGACAATGATGCAGCTATTCCGTGGTCTGGAGGTGAAGCGATCGACTCTACAGGCCTCTCTACCCTTGGGGAGGACATGTGGCTCAGCCTTGGAGCAAAACCAAAAAACCCAAGTTTGCTCGACTCCATCAATCCCAGAGTCTTGGGTCCAGGATAAACACCGCCTCCAGCCGCTCTCAAATGAGGATTTCCAGCTTGGAAATAAATTTCAAGTTCAGGAAACTCTGATCTCCCCAACTGCCCTGGTACATCCTGATTGGCCGGCTGTCCTCCCTCCTTATCTGCTGCTCCTCCTGACCTTCCAGCAAATGGATTTGACATTCTGGACAACAAAGACTTCCCTCCCATGACCGGTTTGTCGTATCCAGGAGCGGAGCGCTCACCATCGGCAACTGCTCACCATCCCGCATCCCGAAAGGAAACCTCATCTGTTTGACGTAGGTTGTTGAAATAGGCGGTGTCCAGACACGCTGAACTGGCCACCAGTGGCATCCCCCCCGGGTGCTGTGTCCTCTACACTGGCTGGGAGACCCCATCCACCGGTGTATGGTTTTCGGGTGTGCTCTTGTACTGCACCCATTCCACAGCCACCCTCTGTTCTGATTTTGGGTGATTCTGTCATCAGGGATGCCAAGTCCGACGGGGCTGCAACACACTGCTTTCGGCTCTGGCAGCTTCACACCTGGTTTCAGTCGCAGTGCCTTTGTTTACAGTTTGGTTTTATCCAACAATGTTAATCTGTTCCGGGAGCGCTCTTCTATTCTTAAACATGACGGACTCCATCCAAACCAACTCGGCTTGTAGATGCTAGCTGCAAAGGTGTTTTATTGTCTTCAACTCTTGTGACCCTGCTGTGGACAACAACCTTCGGCACCTGCACACAGGTGTGGACAGTTCCGTCACTAATTGACGTCCGCAGGGGCAGAGTGCTTTTAGTTTAGGTTCCACGGTAAACTACACCTGTTCAAGTCCTTTGTTGAGTCCGATCCATCATACTAATGACTGTCACTCTGCCATACTAATTCCTCTAATGAACTGTAGACACAGACCCCGTAATCTCCCCGTAACATACAGGGATCTAAACAATTTATTACCAGCTTGGACTTCAATTGTCAGTCCCCCACAAAGCCATGCATGTCGGACAATAAACGTGTTTTATTAAACATCAGGTCACTAATGAATAGGTCATTTTTAGTTGGTAATCTTGTAATTACCCATGATCTGGATTCACACTACTGACCGAGACCTGGCTGGATAGAAATGGTCTGCACCGCCATCCATCCATCCATTATCCAAACCGCTTATCCTGCTCAGGGTCGTGGGATGATGGAGCCTATCCCAGCAGTCATTGGGCGGCAGGCGGGGAGACGCGCTGGACTGGCCGCCAGTCCATCACAGGGGCCACACACACTCACACACACACACGTGCACACACACACACCTAGGGGCAATGTAGTACGGCCAATTCACCTGACCTACATGTCTTTGGACTATGGGAGGAAACCAGAGCACCCGGAGGAAACCCACACAGACACGGGGAGAACATGCAAACTCCACACAGAGGACGACCCGGGACGACCCCCAAGGTCAGACTACCCCAGGGCTCGAACCCAGGACCTTCTTGCTGTGAGGCGACCGCGCTGCTGCCCGAGACTGCACTTCCTGGCTTCAAATTCATCCATACCACCAGATGTGATTTGATGAGAGAGGCGGTGGAATAGCAGCTGTCTTCTCTGATTGCTAGATGTCTTTTGGATACCTTGCTTTTTGTATACATTGCAAGGCTATGATTTTAATAATTAGTCTATCGGCCAACAAAATCTAAACATGACTTTCTTGATGAATTTTCTGAGTTGCTGTCCAAGGTTTCCACTGTCTATGATTGTTTAATTTTCTCAGGTGATTTTAATGTTCATGTTGACAATCAAACAGACCCCGATGCTAGAAACATAATTAGCTTACTGGAGGCATTTGCCCTCACTCAGCATGTTTCTGGACCCACCCACAATTGGGGGCATACTCTGGACCTAGTCGTATCAAAAGGACTTAAAATTAATGTTGCTATTCTATTAATGTTATTATTAATATTAATATATTACCGCTGTGATGGACTGGCAGCCTGTCCAGGGTGTCTCCACGCCTGCCGCCCAATGACTGCTGGGATAGGCTCCAGCATCCCTGCGACCCCGATTGGGATAAGCGGCTTGGATAATGGATGGGTGGACGGATGGATATATTACTGTACCGTGTCATAGATGTTGCTATTTCAGATCACTGTTGCTTATTTTTGGATGTGTCTGCTTTTCCTGTACAACAGAAGAGTACTCGAGCAATCCAAAAAAAAAAGAAGAAAAAACAAAAAGTCATTGACGTTAATACAATAGAAAAACTTAAGAAAACTGTAAATGAGCGTAATCGTCGTTCATGGCATCATAAACTGAGGATCATGTGAAAAACTTCAACTCAACAATATGAACCATCTTTTAACAACCTTGCACTTATTAAAACTAAAAACATAGAAAAACAAAAAGGCCCCTGGAGAAATGGAGTGCTTGTTAGGCAGCTTAAGAGAGGGTGTCATCAGGGAGAACAACAGTGGAGAAAGACTAAACTTCAGGTTCACCTTGAAACCTACAAGAATAGACTGAATTGGTATAACAGGCCAGGCTTTCTTTTTTCTCTAAAATCATTAATGAAAACATTAACAGTAGTGAAGTGTTCTTCTCTACGGTTGATTGATTTATTTAATCCACCACCTCCAACCCCATCAGAGATGCTGGCCACTGAAAAATGTGAGCAGTTCGCTACATTATTCAGTAACAAAATAATTGCCAATAGACAGAACATTAGTGCCTCAAGATCCAGAAATGAACCTACCCTCCAGTACTTCAGAAATATCAATGGCGCCATGTCTCACTTCGACCCTCTAAAAAAAACTAGACAGTATTGTTAGGCAGCTCAGATCCTCTCCCTACCACATTTTTCAAAACGTTTTTTTTTAAATTGCTTTAGCACCTGAGGTATTGTAAATTACCAACTACTCTCTTCAGTCAGGTATACTTTCTGCAGCACCTAAAACAGCTGTCATTAAACCACTTCTGGAGAACAATCTTGATGCGACAGTTATTGCCAACTGTAGGCCCATCTCCAATTTACCATTCTTCAACAAAATACATGGGGGGAAAACCCAGTTTATTCGCAGTTTAATAACTATTTAACATTAAACAACCTTCTAGACATTTATCAGTCAGGTTGTCGATGTCACCATAGCACAGAAACAGCACTTATCAAAGTTGTGAACGATCTGCATATAAGCACAGATTCCAATGAATTCTCTGTTCTTGTGCTCCTGGATCTCAGTGCTGCCTTTGACACTGTTGACCATGATATTTTACTAGGGAGATTAGAAGAAATGGGTCAGCCTATCTGGCCCGCTTCTTAACTGGTTTAGAACCTACCTACAGAACAGGCAGTTCTTTGTGTCCATTGGAAACTTTGCCTCGGACATAGTTGGGATCATGTGTGGGATACCCCAAGGTTTGATTCTTGGACCATTACTATTTAACCTCTATATGCTCCAACTTGTACATGTCATACAGAAACACAAGATACATTACCATAATTATGCAGATTATTTGCAACTGTAAATATCCCTATCTCCTGATGACCTAGATCCCATACATTCCCTAACTCAGTGTGGTTGTCAGAGAACTTTTTACAATTGAGCAAACACAAGACAGAAATACTAATTTTTGGTGCAAATACTCAGAGGCAGAGAATTGCAGCTCATCTCAGTTCTCTTTCTGAAGTGCACAAGCGAAGGTAGAAATCTGGATTTAATCAGAGACGGGGATTTAAATTTCAAGAGCCATATCAGTCATCTCACAGGATCAGCTTTCTACCAATTTAAAAACATTTCAGAACTTAGGGGCTTTCTGTCAAAATCAGACTGTGAGAAATTAATCCATGCGTTTATAACAAGTAGACTAGACTACTGTAATGGACCAGCCTCCCAAAATTAGTTGTGTGCCAACTGCAGTTAATTCAAAATTACGCCTGTTCTTAGATCTCTGCTTTGGCTCCCCTTGAAAACTAGAATTGATTTTAAAATTCTGTCATTTGTATGGAAAGCTCTACATGGCCCTGCACCTCAGTATATAAGATACATGCTAATTAAATACAAACCAGTGAGAAAACTCAAGTCCAAAGGCAGTGGTCTTTTAACCATCCCTCATGCTAACTCTAAAGCAGGGGAAGCTGTATTTTGTATTTATGCCCCAAGTAGATGGAAAGCCCTGCCTGAGGACCTGAGAGAGCCCCCCCACCCACCCCCACACTGATCACTTTTAAAAGCAGGTTAAAAACCTAACTTTTAACAACAGCCTATGGCTAGGTTGTGTGTATGTGTGTGTGTGTGTGTGTGTGTGTGTGTGTGTGTGTGTGTGTGTGTGTGTGTGTGTGTGTGTGTGTGTGTGTGTGTGTGTGTGTTGTATACTTGATATACTATGTATATTCTGCTCCGATTCCTGTATAACTGCACTAACAACTGTTGATGTGCACGTTTATTTTCTACATTTGCACTTTTAACAGTGTTTCGGTCGTATTGTCATTTTATGTAAAGCACATTGTGTTCCCTACGTATGAAATGTGCTGTTTAAATTAAGCTTGTTGCTGCTTTTAGAAAAGAGGGAAGCCTTCTGTGTTGATAATGATACCAAGGGCCAAATCTTTAAAATGCTGTGTGAGTGATGAATGGATGACTGTGGAGACAGTGGCAGTGCCGGGGGGGGGGGGTATTTCACAGAAATGGGAGCATATTGCAGCTTATTGGGGTTTTCCCATAATTTTGATGCGAAACCTCAAACAAATGTCCACGTTTTTACCATTTGTGCCTCTCTAATGGATCAGCTTCAGAGCTGCTCTCTTGATGACGTCATAGATTAAGACGTTGGATCTTTGGCGGCCGGCCTTTGGGGAGAGCAAAAGAAACACCGAAGACCCCAGGAATGAAATATGAAAGGCTCATTTAAGGGGCGTCCGGGTGGCGTGGCGGTCTGTTCTGTTGCCTACCAACACGGAGATCGCCGGTTCGAATCCCCGTGTTACCTCTGGCTTGGTTGGGTGTTCTTACGGACACAATTGGCCAAGCCTGCGGGTGGGAAGCTGGATGTGGGTATGTGTCCTGGTCGCTGCATTAGCGCCTCCTCTGGTCAATCGGGGCGCCTGTTTGGGGGGGTGGGGGAAATAGCGTGATCTTCCCACGCACTACGTCTCCCTGGTGAAACTCCTCACTGTCAGGTGAACAGAAGTGGCTGGTGACTCCACATGTATGGGAGGAGGCATGTGGTAGTCTGCAGCCCTCCCCGGATCGGCAGAGGGGGTGGAGCAGCATCCGGGATGGCTCAGAAGAGTGGGGTAATTGGCCAGATACAATTGGGGGGGGGGGCAAGTAGTACCGGCTGCAGCCTGCGGAAAGGCGGAGTTGGACGTCCAGCCTGTATTGTGGGCGGGGCTGAACCTGTGGGCGGGACTGAACAGTCAACTCCGCCTTTCCGCTGGCTGCAGCCATTACCTTCTCGGAAAAAAGGGGGGAAATTAAAAGAAACAAAAACAAAACAAAATCCTTTTCGTGCATTTTTGTTTTTCGTGCGACAAAGTCTGCCTTGGTTTGAACGGCCCTTTATAAAGGAAGAGTCACAATGAGTGAACAGGTGTAGAATCAGTAGTGCAGTTCGGTAGAGTCCAGTACTGGGTCACAATTGGGTGGGGTAGGGTGGGGTGGAACCTGTCCCAGCATGCAATGGACAGGTGGCAGGTAAACCAGGATCCTCGTGCCATGAGACAACAGTGCCAACCATTAAAAGATAAAACTGGGATTCCTTTTATTCTGGATATTTATTTATGTATTTATTCTGGGTCTTATTTTGCAGTTTTTGGCCATCATGCATATTTTACTAACCCACTTCATTGTGGAGCTCTTGGATACGGCACCACCACCAGACGCAACTCACCCAGTTATCTAAACCACTTATTTGGAATTGTAAACCAAAGAGCAGGTTAGAAATTCTTACATGAAATGTCCAACATAATCAACGTTATTCAAAGGAGTTGAATCAAGTGCAACTGGACTTGGTATATATGTCCAGTTGCACTTGATTCAACTCCTTTGGATAACCATGACCTGGATGAATGAGAATGTTCACAGACAACATAATCAACGGTCGATTGAATTGCTCAGCTACTTCCTGGTTCAATTTGCAGGAACGAGCAGCCTATACTTTCCGTAGGTAGTGGGAAACATTGATTATCTACCCGGCCAGGGCAATTGAGGAGTCATAGATAATGGGAAGTCATGTACCACAGTCGAAGAAAGAGCAGGTTTAAAATTCATATTCTGCTGCATCCAGCGGGGATCCCGGGTCCAAAATCTCCAAAAGGATGCCAGTGATTAAAATGATATAACTGGTATGCACAATGGACAAAAACTACAAAAACAAGACCCACGTTGTTAAAAATTTGCATTTTCCTTTGAGCCGTCATGGTCCCCTATAGGACATGGTTTTATTGGAAATAGTTTTTAATGGAATGAACACAATTTCAAACAACCGGGTTTTCCCCTTTTTAAATGAAAGCACTTTTCATTATATGATCAACATAACATCTGTTCATGGCATTTGCTTTACCAAACTCAAATTCTCAGTGCAAATTCCATTGCCTTTAAATATGTCATTGGTACCAAACTTGACTATATAAAAAATGTAATTTTTGGCACCAGTGTTGTCTTTTTGGTACCAATAAAGCACCATTTTTATTGACCATGTGGTGCCATGTTTTAATAGCAATGATGATAATAATCATCATTTATATAGCGCTTTATGTAGACACCCAACTTGCTTTTTTGGTCTGGCTGTGTCGGTTACTTCTGCAAGGTTAGACTTGAGGAAGCTTGATAGATATGTTTATCGTCATGGCCTCCATGTTTATCCATGACATTTGAAAGGCAACACTGGCGATGATTTGAGGGACCCATGTGTTGGAAAAACAGACACCCACTGCATCAGTCTGCCTTCTGGCACAAAAGTAAAAGTGGTGACCATTTTCAGTGCGACTCCGCAGATTGAGCCCTTCGTGTGCAGAGCAGTAATATTTCACGTGGCATAATTCTTCCTATAAATGAAAGGGCGTCTTGCAGCTTGAGTCCGCTCCATCAATGCTCTGTCCCAAAGATTGCTCATAGAAGAGCTCTGAAAAAGCGACACCATTCCAGCATGTGTTTCCTCTTCGGCCTGTCCTTTCAAAAAAAGGTCCTACAGACTCCTGCAGGCCAAGCTTAAGAGACTGACAGGCTAAACTCATTCATCCTATATTCTATTAAGCTGCTAAACCAGCACATTGGCTGCAGATAGGCCATGAGCTGTGTGCAATAAAGCGCTTCACTGCACAATGATAGGATTAGGTTTTTCGGCTGCTGTGTTTAGTGGAGGCTTGTGGCAATGCAGGTCATGTGAGTAGGGCAATGACATGAGGTCAGTAATGGGGAGGTTACTCAACAGATCTAGTTCACTGCAGATTCACTGCAGGTTAGTGATTACATCGGTTTTTTTGTGCAACATATATATTCAATATTTGTCTCATTTTCATTTATTATTCATGATATTCACTACTACGTGTTGACTGATATTCAACAAATTTTCTGGGTCATGTTCGTGAATACTAAACATATGGTACTGTATGAGGACAGTGTTACCTTTTAAACCAGTTCAAGGCAGTAATACATGCGAATACTGCACGAATAAATGTGTGTGCAAATAATGTCATTCTCCATCAGTTCCTGTGTTGGACTTTTCCTGTTGGTGGTCAGTCTGACACAGTATAGCGCTTCACAAGCATTCACATAAATATATGATTCACTTCCAATGGTCAACATGTGCAAAATTATGTGTGTATTTAATGACCCAAAAACATTTTGACTTTTCAATACGATCCTTATGTATTCTTCCGTTTGTGTTTTTCGTCTTTGTTGGCTTCTTTTGTATTACAGTATCTTACAAGTTGTGTTCATTATTCTGCTGCAAGGTCATCAGTTCTGCATTGAGTTTCCATCGTAAGAGCTGCATCAGTTGTGATTCCTGGAAAGTCATGATGAAAACTGATGTAATTTGTAGATTTGTCCTTTTCCGTGCTAATGTTTCTGAACTCCTTTGATGTGTATTGAGGCTACCAGAGGTACAAGCAGCGTTTCAAATAAAAAAACTAATCTCATTTTATATTACTGGTCAATTATTATTATATTTTTACCAGGCTATTGTTAAGAACATTCATTTGTTGAAAACAGATCTGAGTGTTTTGATATTCTAATTAGGAATGTAGTTCCAGCATAATATTAGTTTTTTTCAAATAACTTTGAACTGTGCACACAGAAAAAAAAAGACATGACGAGTTGCAATTTGTTGTGAGCAGGATATCAAACCTGTGCATTCTATTTCCAAACCAATGACCAATGAACAGTACTATGAGAGAATATATGTACCCTAGCCCTGACCGGCAGGAAACTGGTGAGGCTGGGGGAAGTCACATCAGGTATACGGACAGTCCGCACTGGTACTCCCCAGGGATGTGTCCTCTCCCCACTGCTCTTCTCCCTCTACGACAATGGCTGCCCCTCCAAGGACCCAGCTGTTAAACTACTGAAGTTTGCAGACGACAGTACAGTCATCAGACTCGTCCAGTATGGCGACAAGTCTGCATATCGGTAGGAGGTTGAGAGGCTGGCGCTCTGGTGTAGCCAAAACAGTTTGGAGCGGAACATGCTCAAGAATGTGGAGATGACCCTGCAGTCAGCTTTTTCCGGCTCCTGGCTTGGTGAGATTCAGCTTGGTGAGATCAATAGCTGCCGTTTATTCTCTTACTCTCTCTTCTCATCTATATTCTGCTCTAACGTCTTCATTTGTCCTACTGATTTTGCAATTTTTTGTGCTTAGTTCACTAATCACTAGATTCTCCAGTTTTCTTTCTCAAACGACTGTTGTGTTCGTGGGCAGCCTTTCGTTCCTGGTCTGTTTACTAGCTTCGAGCTTAGTCTAGATTAGCAGTAGGCTGTATTCCATTTTCAGTCAAAGCAGCATCGTTAAAACGATAGTGTGTGGTGACTGTTCCGCAGTTAGATAGGTTGTCTCTACTGGAGAGAGGTGTCCGTGAGTTAGAGCAGCTTTTTTCGCCTAGTATTACATTAGATGTGACGGACACTCCAGATAGCCTTAGCCCCGAATCTGACAGCAGACCTGGTATTGTTAGTACTAGCTCAGCCTCGTCGGCAGATGCGGCAAGATTTGTATCTGTTTGCCAGTGTGGGAAGGCTCGCAAGACCAAGCCAACGGTGGTGTGGCCTTGGTCTGCAGTCACATCTTCCAACTGCAAACCAGGTTGTCACCACTCACCAGCCCTGTTGGTAGTCCTACTGGCCAGGGTGCTTCTCCTGCTGCGATCAACAGAGTAAAGCAACGCACGCTAGTGATAGGAGACTCCATTGCCTGCAATATTAGATTAGCTTCGCCAGCCTCGGTTCACTGTTTACCCGGGGCCAGAGTCTCCGACATGGAGGATAAAAGGGTGCTGGCATCACGGAGGGAGGAACAGGGAACCTAGGCACAGTTCTACTTTCAGCAACATTGTTATTCATTTCCACACCAAAGTTGAAGCAATCAGAGATCACAAAAGCCAGCCTAGTCGGGACGCTCGAGTTGGCCAAAAAGACGTGTCGTTATCGAGTGCCTCTGGTCCCTTACCTGTGAGGGGTATGTAGAGTAGGCTCACCTCAATGAACCGCAGGCTGGCTCATTACTGTAATAAGCAGGGATTCGGCTTTGTTGATAACTGGCCTTCTTTCTGGGGCCGCCCTTACCTGCTGAAAGCGGACGGTGTTCACCGTACTGGAGATGGCACCGCTCTTTTGTCTAGCATTACAGATAGCCGTCAACGTTTAGTTTGACACTAGGGACTCATCATTCGCCAGGTTGCAGGTGATTAGAGAGCCTGCTAGGTTTAAATCTAGTGCAGATGTGGAGTCAAGTAGTTTAATTAATATGTTTAGTCAGGGAATTTCTCCTAGTGTAGGTTATCAGACTGACAGCTTGGTCTATGACATTGAGGCTATCTCCCTATCCTGATGTGTTGCTCCTAAGCTCTCCTCTCCTAAATGTGTAAATCACAATAATCTAGTAATCATTCCTACCACTGGTGGTGGTGAAATGTGCAAAGAAGCACCTAATAATCTACAGAAGCAAACATCTAATGTTATCAAGAATGTGACCACACAACGTCCAAAGCGTAGGTCTTCAAAATTGTCATCTAATAATACAAAGTGTCTAATTCCAATTAATATTTCATCTATCGGTAGCTCTAAACTTCTGCCTGCTGATCACTTCAACAAATGCTTAAAAGTGGTTTCATAAATATCAGATCATTGACTACCAAACCCTTACTAATAAATGATCTGATTTTTGAACATAGTTTTGATATGACTGGGTTATGTGAAACACCCCAAATGAAGCTTCCCCACCTGTCTATACTTAGGCACATGTGGCTCGGGCAACTTAACAAAGTGGGGGTGTTGCCCTAATGCTTAAGTCTATTTTCAATTTAACTTCTAAACTTGAATCTAAATTGAAATCTTTTGAGGCTCTTATTCTAAATCCATCTCCCTCAGCCATGAATAGACTCGGCTCAATCCTCTCTCTGGCCCTTACTCACTATTTCTTGAAGAATTTGGAGAATTTGTCTGAGGTCGGGTACCTCATTCTGATGAGATTCTATTTCTTGGTGATTTCAATATTCACTAAATAAGGTTGGTGACCCTCTAAGTAAAGCCTTTCTGGCACTGGTTGATACTTTTGGGTTTGTTGATATTTTTCTTCGAGTCGACTCATTGCAGTGGGAACACCCTTGATTTGGTTTTATCTAAAGGGATAGCTGTTTCTGCTCTGACTTTCTTGCCAATCACATCTGCTGTGTCAGATCATTTTCTCATCAAACTTGAAGCATTATTATCCCGTCTTGTTAATGTTGGCACAGATGTGATTGCCCCTCGCCACACTGGTCCCTCCACTGTAGCTGCATTTGGCCAGCAGCTGCCTGAAGTCTTGAGTCCTTTCACTGTAGAGACTCCGTTGAAAATCTCACTAGTGACTTAAACGTGGCTCTCTAGTCTCCTCGACTCAGTTGCACCGCTCCAGAGCTAGGTGACCAAAGAGGCCTACACCCTGGTTTAATGACGAGACACGTGCTCTTAAGTGGGCCTGCAGGAGACTGGAATGTAAATGGTGAAAGTCAAAATGGGAAGTTTTTTATCTATCTTGACATGAGTATTTATTGAAATACAAGCATGCTTTAGCTGTTGCAAAATCAACATATCTCTCGCTTAATCGATATTAATAAACATAATCCCAGATTCCTCTTTGACTCTAGCTAAATGTATTAAAAAGCAGCTGTCTTTAGCTGCTTACTGTACGGCCCATTCGTTTCTAGACTTTTCCTGCAATAAGGTTGATGAGATCATAAACAAAATTAGTTCTTCAACTCCAGCTACTCCTGCAGATCCTGTCTTACCAATTCATAGCTGACCTGGCAGGGCCCTGTGATGGCCTGGCGGTCTGTCCAGGGTGTCTCCCCGCCTGCCGCCCAATGACTGCTGGGATAGGCTCCAGCATCCCCGCGACCTTGAGAGCAGGATAAGCGGTTCGGATAATGGGTGGATGGACAATGAGTCATCGATAGTCCCTGTTATTACAGCTTTTGAGGCTATCTCTTGATGCTTTGACTAATTTGGTCTGCCGCAGGAGCTGTTGAGCCAGTTCTACACCGCAGCCATTGAATCTGTCCTGCGCACATCCATCACGGTCTGTTTCGGAGCAGCAACAAAAAAGGTGAGGACAGGCTGCAGCGAACAGTAAGGACGGCGGAAGACAAATCATTAGCGTTCCCCTGCCCACCCTGCAGGACTTGTATACAGCTAGAGCCCGGAAAAGGGTGGGCAGAATTCAGCACAGACCCCCCCCCCCCACACCCAAGAAACAGTCTGTTTGAATTCCTACCCTCTGGCAAGCGCTATAGAGCAACGTGCACCAAAACCACCAGACATGGGAACAGGTTTTTTTTCCACGGGCCATCTTACTCATGAACCCTTCACAGCATGGTGCAGGAATCTCCACTGATTATGTAAATGTGACACTTTGTAAACAGCCCCCGCTGGTCAAGATGTCTCGCCCACATATCTACGATGTGCACTACCTCTTTAAACCTGATGTGCAATACAAATGTACAATTGTAAATACACACACAACTGCTGTATACTGGTTACCCATTATTACTGTTATTTTTTTTTTGCGGGGGGGATTTTCCCCTCTTTTCTCCCCAATTGTATCTGGCCAATTACCCCACCCTTCCGAGCCGTCCCGGTCGCTGCTCCACCCCCTCTGCCGATCCGGGGAGGGCTGGTGACTACCACATGCCTCCTCCGACACATGTGGAGTCACCAGCCACTTCCTTTCACCTGACAATGAGTTTCACCAGGGGGACGTAGCACATGGGTGGATCACGCTACTCCCCCCAGTTCCTCCTCCCCCCCTTGAACAGGTGCAGGTGCAGTGACCAGGACACACACCCACATCCAACTTCCCACCCGCAGACACGGCCAATTGTGTCTGTAGGGATGCCCAATCAAGGCGGAGGTAACGCGGGGATTCGAACCGCCGATCCCCGTGTAGGTAGCCAACGGAATAGACCGCTACGCAACTCGGACACCCCGAATTATTGCTGTTATTGTTGTGGTTGTAACATAGGTAGTATATACTATAGTATGTAGCTGTGAGGAGGATGGTATGTCAGTATATAGTGTATACTGACCTACCATCCTCTTGGTACACAAGATGATATGGTGTAGTATAGTGTGAGTATATAGCATTGTTTATGGGCCTGATGGGTTGTGGAGTTGTGGTATGGTATAATGTATGGATAACATAGTATATAAGCAGTATGGTATAATGTATGGATAATGTAGTATATAAGCAGTATGGTATAATGTATGGCTAATGTAGAATATAAGCAGTATGATATAATGCATGTATTATATAGTATATAATCAGTATGGTATAATGTATGGATAATGTAGTATATAAGCAGTATGGTATAATGTATGGATAATGTAGTATATAAGCAGTATAGTATAATGTATGGATAATGTAGTATATAAGCAGTATGGTATAATGCATGGATAATGTAGTATATAAGCAGTATGGTATAATGTAGTATATAAGCGGTATGGTATAATGTATGGATAATGTAGTATATAAGCAGTATAGTATAATGTATGGATAATGTAGTATATAAGCAGTATGGTATAATGTATGGATAATGTGGTATATAAGCAGTATGGTATAATGTATGTATTATATAGTATATAATCAGTATGGTATAATGTATGGATAATGTAGTATATAAGCAGTATGGTATAATGTATGGATAATGTAGTATATAAGCAGTATAGTATAATGTATGGATAATGTAGTATATAAGCAGTATGGTATAATGTATGGATAATATAGTATATAAGCAGTATGGTATAATGTATGGATAATGTAGTATATAAGCGGTATGGTATAATGTATGGATAATGTAGTATATAAGCAGTATAGTATAATGTATGGATAATGTAGTATATAAGCAGTACGGTATAATGTATGGATAATGTGGTATATAAGCAGTATGGTATAATGTATGGATAATATAGTATATAAGCAGTATGGTATAATGTATGGATAATGTAGTATATGATCAGTATGGTATAATGTATGGATAATGTAGTATATAATCAGTATGGTATAATGTATGGATAATGTATTATATAAGCAGTATAGTATAATGTATGGATAATGTAGTATATAAGCAGTATGGTATAATGTATGGATAATATAGTATATAAGCAGTATGGTATAATGTATGGATAATATAGTATATAAGCAGTATGGTATAATGTATGGATAATGTAGTATATGATCAGTATGGTATAATGTATGGATAATGTAGTATATAAGCAGTATGGTATAATATATGGGCATAGGTTGTTGATTATTCAACCATAACAAAACTCTGTATAGTAGCGACATACCTGTTGTGCGTACATGCTTGTCTCCAATGTCCTGTTGTTGTTCCGTTTCTTTCTTTCTTTTTTTGGTGTGAGTCTGCAAGTGCTGGAAGCTGCCGTGAACCGGAGTCCAATTCCTCGTGTGCCGAGGCACCCTTGGCCAGTAAAGTTGATTCTGACTTATGCAAATCACGAACGCCTGAAGTCTGTATTTACGACAGATTGATCCTAAGTGGATCTGTAATTATGCAAATGAGTTTATTGGCTGCATACTTTTGAAAAGTGTTTAACACTTGGGACTTGGAGAAGGTATCCAGGCTCTCAAGTCAAAAGGCTCGGGTCCAGATGAAGTGATTAGTCACTGGCGTTAACGGCGCTTTAATTGCAGGTCTTTCAGTTTTGTCAAGTCGAGACTAAAGTATTCAAATCTGGGACCTGAGTAAGACTCGAGTCCAGGCGTTGTGACTCGAGTCCACACCTGTGCACGTGGCGATCTTGGTGGGTACACTGAGGTCCCCCGTGGTAACGGCACGGACATGAGGAGGCCCTCACTGTCATCCAGTGAGCCCCTGTTCTGCTTTGCCTTTCACCTGACAGGACCAGGACCAGGAGAGAGGGCAGTTTGTTGGTCTTATCTCAGATCCTGATCCACCTTGGCATCGTATTCAAAATGACGTCACCTGTGTGTGTGTGTGTGTGTGTGTGTGTGTGTGTGTGTGTGTGTGTGTGTGTGTGTGTGTGTGTGTGTGTGTTTGCACGGAACATTTTTTCTCACCCCTAGGTGTCAGTGTGGTCACACTCTCGCCTCTCTCTCTCTCGCTCGCTCTCTCTCTCTCTCTCTCTCTCTCTCTCTCTCTCTCTCTCTCTCTCTCTCTCTCTCTCTCTCTCTCTCTCTCTCTCTCTCTGTCTCTCCAGCACTCTAATCACTCGCTCTTTTATCTGCGGCTGTTTCTCTTCTTCCTCTTCATTTGCCTGCCTGTTTGTCCGTCGTCGCTCCCCATCTCACTCTCTCACTCCCGTGTGTAGTTTCTCTCCCTCTCTTACACACAAACATACATATACACACAAAGAGCTCTCTCTCTCTCTTTCTCAGTTTCTCTCACTCTCCCCCTTCCTCTCCCTCTCTCGTTCTCTCCCTCTCTTTCTCTCTCCCTCTCTCTCTCTCTTTGTATCTCTCCCTCTTTCTCTTTCTCTCTCCCCCTGTTTCTCTCCCTCTCGCCCTCTCTCTCTTTTTCTATCTCTCTCCCCCTCTTTCTCTACCTCTCACCCTCTCTCTCTTTCTCTCTCTATCTCTCTCTCCCTCTCGCCCTCTCTCGCTTTCTCTCCCCCTTTCTCTCCCTCTCGCCCTCTCTCTCTTTCTCTATCTCTATCTCTCTCCCCCTCTTTCTCTCCCTCTTGCCCTCTCTCTCTTTCTCTCCCCCTCTTTCTCTCCCTCTCACCCTCTCTCTCTTTCTCTGTCTCTCTCCCCCTTTCTCTCCCTTTCGCCCCCTCACTCTCTCCCTCCCCCTTTCTCTCCCTCTCGCCCTCTCTCTTTCTCTCTCTAGCTCTCTCGCCTTCTTTCTCGCCATCTCGCCCCTCGCTCTCTCTCCCTCCCCCCTTTCTCTCCATCTCACCCTCACCCTCTCTCTCTTTCTCTCTCTCCCCCTCTTTGTCTCCCTCTCTCTCTTTCTCTGTCTATCTCTCTCCCCTCTTTCTCTCCCTCTCACCCCCCCCTCGCTCTCCCTCGCTCTCTCGCTGTATCTCTTTCCCAGTGATTGCACCTGTTGTAGTAAAGCCTTTTGGGCATGAGAGAGAGAGAGAGAGAGCTTAGGGGTGTGCGTGAGAGAGAGAGAGAGAGAGAGAGAGAGAGAGCGCTTAGGGGTGTGTGTGTGTGTGTGAGAGAGAGAGAGAGAGAGAGAGAGAGAGAGAGAGAGAGAGAGAGAGAGAGAGAGAGAGAGAGAGAGAGAGAGAGAGAGAGAGAGAGAGAGAGAGAGAGGGCTTAGGGGGGTGTGAGAGAGAGAAAGAAGTGGTGAGAAAATGGAGGAGAAGCTGGACAGGGGGATGAGCTGAGTGAAACTTTAAAAGAGAAGGAGTGAGGGTATGAGGGCCTGAATAGCGGGCGATTAATCAGAGAGAACAGCATGCTGCCAGAGTGCGCGCCCATGTAAAGTGCCCCAAGGGGAACGGGGGATGTAGGAAACAAAGGTTCCATTAGGAGTTGGCACAGAGTGGGGATGCAGTGCAGGCGCCCATCCATCCCTGGCCCTCAGGGAAGGCAGGGAGGCGGGAGGGCCATGTGGTGGTCCTACAGGTTAGCGGCTGGTGTGTGTCTGTGTGTGTTTTTGTATGTATGTATGTATGTTTGTGTGTGTGTTTTCCCGTAAGTCTGTGTCCACATGCTCCTTTTATTTCTGCATCTTCAGTAAGTGCGTCAATACGTGCACTGACATGGTGCCATGCTTTTTAGAGCCGTTTGCATTTCCGTTTTTCACAGCCACATGTGTGGAGTTTGCATGTTCTCCCCGTGTCTGTGTGGGTTTCCTCCGGGGGCTCCGGTTTCCTCCCACAGTCCAAACACATGTAGGTCAGGTGAATCAGCCGTACTGAATGGTCCCTAGGCATGAATGTGTGTGTGTGTGTGGGGGGGGGGGGCTGTGATGGACTGGCAGCCTATCCAGCGTGTCTCCCTGCCTGCCGTCCAATGACTGCTGGGATAGGCTCCAGCATCCCCGCGACCCTGAGTCAGGATAAGTGGTTTGGATATATGAGAAAAGTAGGGTAAAAACAGCTTATCGTAGTACGATACAGTTTAAATGTGGATTGAAACGGATTTGACCAGGTAACTGATGTGAAATTAATTCACCATTTTTCTCCGGCGAGATTAAGGATTGGCCCGTTTTAGCACATTGCTGTCTCCCGAAGAATCCTAATTGTTACGTTATTATGACAAAATCATCCTATCAGGAGACAAGATCTCAACATTCTGATACGTGCATGTCATGGCGATTCAAAAGCAGTGTCATTATTACAAGTTACCGTCATGTTATGATGAGAAAATTGGCCTATTGTGAGGTAGACCCCATAGATCAGTGTTTCTCAACCCAGTCCTCAAGGAACCCCTATCCTGCAGATGTTCATTGTAACCCTGCATAGGTAGCCCTGCTTGTACTCACTCGACCATTCGTTTCGCAGCACTTAATTATGCAAGGTGTGCAACGTCTGACAAATTCATTGCTGATTGGTTGAATAACTACAAACAGGCAAAGAAAATATGCAGGATAGGGGGTCCTTGAGGACTGGGTTGAGAAACACTGCCATAGATACAAGACAGCTATCTTCTTATTTCAAGACAACAACAGACAGATACTCCACGAATCCTCTACGAGCACAATCCACTCCCCCAACCCACACCCGAGCCAGTATTCTTTGCTACATTCCCTGTGGCCTTGTGTGAAAAAGAAAAGATGGATGCCCAGCATGACCTTTTAGCATGTTTTGGGGGCCGCTTTTCTCCGGCGTGAGAGGCCTTCCCCTTCCCCTTCCTTATTTGTATTGTGGTCTAGTCCCAAGCCTCCAGTCCGCCTGCCTCGGCTGCAGCAGGAAGGGGTTAACGCTCCTGCAGCCAGGCTAGCTCAGCTGTACCTGTTGCCTTCAGCTGAGGGACAGCCTGATTGTTGGAGGGGGAGGAGGAGGAAAAAAAATCAATTGTTGTACTCGATGAATAAAGATGAAGGGCTGACCTCACATCTGCACTCCAGCAAATGGCTTGTTTTTCCTGAAACTCCCAGCAGTTTCTACGCCGAGTGCAGAAACGGCGGCGGAAAGGTCAGAGCGGAGCACGGCCCAGCTCCTTCCCAGGGTTTTCTGCTCCCTCGCCCCGGCCTGGCTGAGAGGAGTGAGACGCGTTGGCCTTTTGTTGCGTCACTTCGACAGGCGTGGGGGCTGCAGGATGTCAGACGGAGCCGTTTCAAACGGGACTCGGCCATTTCGTTCTCCTCCTCGCTTCCCCCTCTTTCCTCCTCCTTTACACTGCCTTCCCTCCCTCCGTTTCATCTCCAGCCCTCACCGCTGTCCCCTATCCAGTTCTCCACTGCTCATTTTGTGGTTTTTGGCTGGCACCGCGACTGTGAGTGAGTGAGTCGGTGCCTCGGTGAGTGATGGCGCGTCGCCATTGGTCGGCCGACCAACGACGTCACTGGTAAACACGGAAGTGGGAGGGTCCCTATTGGCCGTGACTCAGCGCAGCGGTTCCCACCCAACGCACGTGATATATCGCTGCTCGTGGATAATACTGAGACGCCTCGTTGTAAAATAAATAAATAAATAGGTTGATTAATAAATGAATAATAAACTCCTATTCCCGAGCAGCGGCGCTAGCCAGATGCAGTTAAGAGTGACGACGACCAGCGTCTTCAGAGAGTCGGCGGTAACTTGAGGCACATTCGTGAGGGGTGTCACACCCACACTTTCCGGTGAGCATGGCAGCAGTGATTGCAGCCAGGTAATTATTTCATATAGAAAATAAATATACACTATTTATTTAACTTGTATATAGAATCAGCGTCTGAAAACTGTTGCCCAGTACAGCCGCTTGCTAACTGTAGTCGCGGTCCAGCCACATAGTTTAGGTTTCACCCTAGTCTTGATTTTAACGCTAGAACGACAGGGATTTCACCCCTACCTAAAACGACCACGGGCGGTCAAAGTGGCGGTTTTTAAACTATATATTCTGTCAATGTAAATACCCAATTGAGATATTAATCCGCTGCATATTGTAGCGAATTCGGGGGGGGGGGGCAGCCCGAGAACCGCCACAGCCGGGACGCGAACCCGTATCTCCTGCACCGCAAGCGACAACGTTAACCAGTCGACTAAAGGGTCCGACCCGTTAGGCAAGGACCAACGTGGCTACTTATCCATGCACGTTACAATATGTTTGTATGTTAGGAAACGGCTGACACCAAAATTAACGTCTGAACAACTTTCATACTATTTTTCAAACAATTTAAAATGGCCGCTGTCCAACGCCTGTAAACACCGCAGCGCCTCGGTGGGAGCCATGGTGCGTCTGGAACCGGACATGCTGGAAATAACCAGACATCAAGTTTAGACTATTTCTCTGCACTGGAGGGCGCTAGTTTGTTTCTAGGGCAGAGCAACGCACTTCAAGAAGGAAACGACGGCACAGACACGCGTCATAAATAGTGACATGACGCACACGATGACGCGCAAATTACGCGCGGCCATTTTGACCGCTCATGGTCGTTTTAGGTAGATCTTATCGTGAGTCTTGTTTGCGCAATTGATTTAAAACTCATTTGAATGGAAATATATGCAATGTTATGAGCATCCGCGGGGCGGCAGGTCCGTATCATATATATTTTTTCTTTCACAAAGTTATTAAACTTGAAAATCAAAACCTGTCAAAATGACCAGCCTGGTCGTTCTAGCGACGAGAAATTCCTCTTCCCATCGATGGTTCGTATGTTGAAATTGTGGGCAGTTTTCCATTTCTCCGTGTACACATCACGGACGCCCTGACGTGGTCTCTGAACACCAGCTGCATCCCGAAGAAGGCGCATCGGAGACTGAGGCGTCTCAAGAGCGATGGTATGAGTGCCAAACCTTTATGACCTTTGACCTCAGTAGCATGGAGAGTGTCTTGACGGGCTGTATCACAGTGTGGTTTGGCAACCTGGCTGCTCAGGACTGCAGACTGCTGCAGAGGACTGTAAAGATGGCAGCAAAAATCGTTGGCATGGAACCACCACAACTTCATGGTATTATTTTATATTTACTTTTTGGGGATGGTGTGTCCTTGTGTTAACGCAGAGAGGGTAGGGGCACAAGAATGTAGTTGTGTTCTGAATACATATGACAATGTTGACCTTGAAGGCGAACCCACCAAGTACTGGACTTGTCGACCGGCAGTGTTGAGTACTCTCTTCTTCACACTGCACCGTCTGGTGTCCTTCCTGTCTGTTAGACAGGAAGGACGTTCTGCTGACGCTCAGGGCGCGCGGCTGTTGAAGTCGTAGTCTTGAGTTCCTTCATAAGAACTCAGTGTGGACGCACACAAAGACTGTGTAGGCAGGGTACACAGACAAACAGTCTCCCTCTCCCTCTCCTTCTGACGTGACATTTTCCCACACACAACAAACACACACATGCAAACACAAATATCCATGCACATACATATATGCTCTGGCATATGCCAGTTGAACATGCGTGAGGCAGAATAAGCCCGTCAGCATTTGGAAAACCATTTTCCGAGACGTGAAAATAAATAAATAAATAAATAAAAGACGAAAACGGAGAAGAAATAAAAGGAAAGGACAGCTGATGAATGTTCCAGTGAAGTAAATGCATGAAATCTGGACTGATGTGACACTAAACGAGGAGAAGAGCCTGATGCATTGGCAGCTCGCTTGTGTTCTCTCTCACCGTAACAAAACGCAAAGAGGAATGAAACGGGTCAGCCACTGGGCAATGAAGCCTTTAGAAGACCGTTAAATTGCTGAAATTATATTACCCGTGTTGGCTTTCATGGCTTTTTCTTTCCTTGACTCATTCATTCATTAGGGGACTATCAAAGGACGCCTGATCACCCCCCCCCCAGTTGAACCCGGCCAATTGCCCCGCTCTTCCGAGCCGTCCCGGTCGCTGCTCCGCCCCCTCTGCTGATCCGGGGAGGGCCTCCTCTGATACATGTGGAGTCGCCAGCCGCTTCTTTTCACCTGACAGTGGGGAGTTTCACCAGGGGGACGTAGCGCGTGGGAGGATCACGCTATTCCCCCCTCCCCCTCCACGAACAGGCGCCCCAACTGACCAGAGGAGGCGCTAGCGCAGCGACCAGGACACATACCCACATCCGGCTTCCCACCCGCAGACACGGCCAATTGTGTCTGTAGGGACGCCCGATCAAGCCGGAGGTAACACGGGGATTCGAACCGCGTATCCCCGTGTTGGTAGGCAACGGAAGAGACCGCTACACTACCCGTACTCCAAGGCGGCGTGATTAAATTAAATAAAATAAAAAAAACCTAATCAAAACAACTCACTGGAGATTTGTATTGTATTTCCCAGAATACATTTTGGTCCGTATGTTGATTTAACCTCCTTACTCCCACCGCCGTGTAAGAGTCCCTTGTTCATTAGCATGGATGCTGAACTCCAGCTCCACTCCAGCCCCTCTGCAGAGAAATAGCTTGGATAAATCCATCCTGCTGGTTGAGTGATGGTGTTTTACATGTAACGAGTAGCAATTTTATCTGTACTTGGTTCAGCAGAAAGAATTCCGTGTTTCCAATGTCAGAGTGATGTATGAAGGGTGACTTAAATAAACCTGTTTGTAATTCTCTGTATCATTTTCGGTGAATTGTTTGCATTACATCTCCCCAAACTTCAGCAGAAACCCATTTGCTGTGGACAGTTTGACTCTCACATAAGATATGCTGAATTCTGTAGGCGTGACGACTGTCACGGCACACACCTCCTGCATGACTCTTACTCCCACCCCTCTATTTAAACCTAATCCTCCACTGCATTTATACTAACTTGCAGTCCCATCAACAACAAAGGAAGTATCTCATTCAATCACAGGATATTTACATGTCAGTGGTGGTACAGGTGTGAAAAGGGTCGTACTGGTCATTTTTAAAGGACAATTCCACTTTTCGACAACTTGGGTGTTGTTTTTGTAGTTTTTGCCATCGCGTGTCGGTTATGGTGACGTGTTACCCACTGGCTTCATTGTGGAGATGTTGGACGAGACCACCGTGAGAGACGGCTCAGACCCATTTTATATAAGAGAACGAGAAAGCCGCTTTATTTTGTCGTTGTACATTACAGCGAAATTGTATTCTTACAATGACATTGGTTCTCCGCATGTAACCCATCCTGTTGCATAGGAGCAGTGGGAGGCTTCAGCGTGGGGACGCGCTTTCTGGAGGAGGGGGGTAGTGTAACGACCATGGATGTCTAGACTCGCTAGCCCTTGGCTAACAGGTCAGACCCTTAGTTAGCGCAGTCGCCCTTGGTGCGGGGAACCCAGGTTCAAATCCCGGCTGACCCCTGAATTCTCGCTTACACATCTGTGGTCATTACACTGTTGCCCTACCCCTCTCCTTCAGGATATACCAGCTCTCTCACACCTGTACGTGCATGTATGTATCCAATGTAGCGAGGATTCAGGGGTCGGCCGGGAATCAAACCTGGGTTCCCCACGCCATAGGCGACAGCGCTAACCAGTCAACTCAAGGATCCGATCCGTTAGCCAAGGGCTAGTGGGTCTACACATCTGTGGTCATTACACTGTTACACTACCTTTGTCAACGAGTTTCTGATGACCCCAAATATTGACAGTTCAGGAATCAGGAACATTTATTTGTCATTTCATTCCATGCACCCGGCACACAGCAGTGCAACACAATGACAACAACACACATCCAAACTCCAACAACACATATATCCAAACTACACAAAAAAACTACAAAAAACACATATATCCAACATGTAAAAATAATAATAAATTCACTGTCAGAGAGCGAGCGCCAGGATGACTGTCGGAACTTCCGGTCTGCATGGGCTAGCAGTTAGCTTAGCCTGCCCCGCTTCCGCGTCCTGTCAGACCGCCCTCGGTGTTTCCTCCTCGGGCGCAGCTCCAGGCGGGGCCGCGGTCCCTGGGCCCATCGGACGCAGCAGGCCAAGCTCTCCCAGCCAGACACCCTCGACACACCTCCCGGCACTCCACACGACGACACCAAAAACACAGTTCTGTACTAGTCCTGTACTAGACCGTATTCCAGATATGTAAGAACCGAATGAGACTCGGAATTGGTAAGTTATGCATGTGTGATGCTGCAGGATCGACACCTAACCAGGGTCATGTTGAATAAATACAGCAGACTGAATCCTGATGTTGCCTGTACAACCTGAGAGGGAATAACGTTCCTCTTTAAACTGATTATTCTGGTTTTTTTCCTCCCGCATGTCTGCCGCTGCAGGCGTGTGATCTTGACTCAGTATTGAAATAATGGTCCCACGTGCCTCGACGCCTCGCTTACGCTGACGATAACCACGTTCGACTTAACTCTTGTTTTATTTATTTATTTATTTATAGTCCGGAAGCAAACCTTCCTTCTTTTTCGTCCTTCTGTCAGCTCACGAGTGAGATATAGGTGGAATGAATCTACCATAACACGTGCAGCATCTCAAGCCAATTAGTCACCGTCGTTCTGAACAGCGGTTGTCTTTCCATCTCCATTACACCCCTGCCACGGCTAAAGGTCGTGTTTATGATCTGCATGCCCTTACCATGAAGGCCTCTGTTCTCTATTGCCTGCCAGGCCTCTAATTTGACTAATATTAATAATACAAATAACTACACAGCATGTTATACAATCTCTGGCAGAATGGACCTGATCTCTCGTCAGTTTATTTGGGGGCGGGTGAGTGGGCGGGAGATGGAGATCTCGGGGGACTCGCTGATCCGAAGCCAGCAGACCTGATGATCATTAGGTCACGCCGGACTTGTAATGCAAAACCATATAGCCGTAGACCTCTAGAAATAAGAGAACCGGGCGTCCGGGTAGCGCCCGTTGTCTACCAACACGGGGATCGGCGGTTCGAATCCCCGCGTTATCGCCGGCTTGGTCTGTGCATAACTGTAGTCCACTGACTTCCGGTTTCTGCTGCAGCGGTCATACCGGTTTCCTGTTTGTTGGCGCGTGTTATTGACAATGGCATATTTTTCGCGATGCCTGCAAGATTTAGCATGGATAAATGTCAAGCACGTGCACAGAACTGTCAACAAACTGTCACCTGCACCTGCCAGCACACGGGTGAACAGTTTCATGTTGTACATATCAAGTTACGTCCGCAATTATGAGGATGAGCTGACGGACCGGCGGACGGAATTGTGGACGTAACTTGATATGTACAACTTGAAACTGTTCACCCGTGTGCTGGTAGCTGCAGGTGACAGTTTGTTGAGAATTCTGTGCATGTCCTTGTCATTGATCTAAGCTAAATCTTGCAGGTATCGCGAAAAATATGCCATTGTCAATAACACACGCCAACAAACAGGAAACTGGTATGACCGCTGCAGTCGAAACCGGAAGTCAGTGGACTACAGTTATGGATAGACTCGATTGGCTGTGTCTGCGGGTGGGAAGCCGGATGTGGATGTGCTCTGGTCGCTGCACGAGCGCCTCCTCTGGTCGGTCGGGGCGCCTGTTCGGGGGGCAGGGGGAACTGGGGGGAACAGCGTGATCTTCCCACGCGCTGCGTCCCCCTGGTGAAACTCCTCACTGTCAGGTGAAAAGAAGCGGCTGGCGACTCCACATGTATGGGAGGAGGCATGTGGTAGTCTCCAGCCCTCCCCGGATCGACAGAGGGGGTGGAGCAGCGACCGGGACGGCTCGGAAGAGCGGGGTAATTGGCCAAGTACAATTGGGGATGAAAGAATAAAAAGGGGGGGGGGTAAGATTACCAGGATGCGAATAACTTCAGCACCCCATCCCAGGCTGCAGATACGCTGCAGCCTGTTGGTGAAAGTTGAGGTTGTAGAGGAGAAGATGGCTTTATTTCTGTGGGGGGTGGGGGGTGGGGTGGGGGGGTAATGTTAGATTCAGTTGTCTTGTCATTCCAGTACCTGAATTGAGCCATGCGGAATGGATGAAAACACACACTGACACAATTGCCTCTCAACAGCTCCTTTATTTTGTTAAATTGTGTGTGTGTGTGTGTGTGTGTGTGTGTGGGGTGGGTGGGGTTGGGGTGGGGTGGGGGGCGCACGCACACCCCCTAAATCATTTGAATTCATCTAAACGGTCCTCACAAAAAAATCAACCATCCTCCCTTGAAAGACTAAACTCCCTCCGTAAATAAAAAAATAAAAACACCTCCTCCCCTCCTTTACCCCGCCCGCGTCCCCTCGCCGCGGTAGCCGCAATGACTCCTGGGTGGATGACAGCATAATTGCATCCTCATCTCTCTTCGGTTTAATGGCTGTGTCGGGTGGCGTCGTCACCGAGTTTCATTGCTTCCCAAGCGCACCTCGCATACTGACAGTTGTTGACAATCTCCGTGTGAGTGTGTATGTGCGCGCGCGCGCGCGTGTGAACAGGGGGGGGGGGCAGAATTTGTTTGAGGCACGTATATATACCCCCTCACAGCCAGGACCACCTGCACTTCAGTTATGACAGCCTCACTGGACCCGCTCTGTGTGTGTGTGCGTGCGTACGTGCGTGCGTTCACGGTGGAAAACTCCCCAAGAAATCACGCGTGTCATAATTGAGGAGACAGGAGATAATCTAGAGCCGCCTCCTCGCAGCGGCGGAGGACCACGGAGCCTTCTCTCCTCGGCAAACAAACACACGCGGAGACGTAATGGACTTTGCAGGCGATGCAGCGGTGTTGTGCAGATTACGCGGGGCCACGGGGGAACGTTCACACAGACATGCGAGATGAGATCCCGCACCATGTCTCACTCATCACGAGTGAGACATGGTGCGAGATGAAACCCCGCACCATGTCTCACTCATCACGAGTGAGACAGCTGTCTGACGGCTGACTGCATTAAGATCTCGTGCAATCGAGTTACGTCAGGCTGACGGGGTGTGTGCGCGCGCGCGCGCGACAGAGCCAGGGATGTGTTTGCGTGCGTGAGAGAGATGTTTGTGTGCGTGAGAGAGAGAGGTGTGCGTGTGTGCGTGAGAGAGGCGTGTGTGTGAGAGGTGTGTGTGTGTGCGCGAGTGAGAGAGAAAGAGGGAGGGGACGGTGTGTGTATGTCTGCGTGAGAGCCGTGTGTGTGCGCGCGTGCGCGTGCGAGAGGGCGAGAGAGGGGTGTGTGTGTGCGCGCGCGCGTGTGAGTAGCTTGTCGGCGGTACGTCGAGGCTAGCTCAGTTGCAGACAGACTGCCTCTATGTGATAGTAAAAGTCATTACCAGGCCTCACATCACAGGATCAGTTCGGTTAAAAGTCTAGAGACTGATCCCTATAGGTTTTACCGTCAGAAATCACCCACTTTGTCTTTCTATCGTGCCTCTGAGCAAGGCACCACTGCCACTTTCCTCACTCGCTGTGAGACTACGGAGCAGAGTATCAGTTCAACGACGGCATTGATCTCTGTCTTGTGTTCTGATCGTATCCCTATCCGTCCATAAAGATATCTTCTGCCAGTGACAACAGCAGAAGTGGTACCCGGGCTCAGCATCAGGACCTTGTCATAACAGAGAGGAAACTCCGGGACAGATTCAGCAGCAGTGCAGAGAAATAAAATAGCAGAAAAAAAGCAACTTTATTCTCCCGGTGTGCTAACACGTGTTGCTGCGTTTATCCATGGCGGCGTGCCGCGTGCGCAGCAGATCATCTCCATCACGACGTTTAACTGACGGCTGGCGAAACTATAGTACGGGATGCGGGAGGTTCCGTTGCCGTGGAAACAGAGGCGAGATTCCGTCGACGGATGTTTGACGGAGGAAAGGGGGGGGGAACGATGATCGTTTGAAATACGGAGGAAGGGACGCCGAGGTTGTCGGGGTCGGTCCGGACGGAGGTTCGAACCAGTTTTGCGCGGTGCTTCACGAGGAGGGGGGGCTTCATTTTCATTCCAATGGGCCCCACGTGCTTCTTGCAAGAAAAAGAAAGGAAAGAAAAGAGAAAGTCTGCTTTTCTTTCTCTCCCCGTCTGCCCAGAGTCTACCTCTCTTTCTGCAAATGAATGAATGAATAAATCCCAACCACCACTTGTTACCTGGGAGCGGCTGCGGGGCCGGTGGGGTGGGGGGGGAAACGCCCCCCCCCATCGGTTCGAGATCCAGCCACGCGCGGCACGCTTACACCCCCCCCCCGTCAGCCTTTTCATCTAACTACACCCCCCACCCCACCCACTGTTGACTCTCGTGTAAAAGCGACTCCAAAAGCCGTGACGCGAGGCACGTCCGACGGCCTGGGTGCACGCGCGCTGTGACGCGCCGCCAGTGGACGCCGGGCAGCTCGTTCACTCTCTCTATACCATGTGCACACCTGCCTGTGTAGGACAGGTTACACTGATGCTGGCGAGGAAGAAAGACACTGAAAACCCAAAGGAGTCAGGGCTGCTGATGAATGAGGAGGAGGAGGAGGAGGAGGATGAAGAACGTGATGGCATTATTATTATTATCCATTATTTCCATTATCCGGACCGCTTATCCTGCTCCCAGGGTGGCGGGGATGCTGGAGCCTATCCCTGCAGTCACTGGGCGGCAGGCGGGGAGACACCCTGGACAGGCCGCCCCCCCACCCCACCCCACCCCACCCCACACCACACCACACCACACCACACCACACCACACACACACACCTAGGGGCAATTTAGTACGGCCGGTTCACCTGACCTACATGTGTCTGGACTGTGGGAGGAAACCCACACAGACACGGGGAGAACATGCAAACTCCACACAGAGGACGACCCGGGACGACCCCCAAGGTTGGACCACCCCGGGGCTCGAACCCAGGACCTTCTTGCTGTGAGGCAACCGCGCTAACCACTGCGCCGCCAAACATTTCCCTGCGTCGAACCAGATCCCGTAAAACCCAGAAGGGTATAGCACGAGACTAACGGGGGAGGGAGGGAGGGGGGGAGAGGGGAGGGGGGCGATGAGCTCCAAATTCAAACGTGCTCCTGAGCAGCGGGGCGGCATGGGGGCTTGGGGATGGCGTTGCCCGGAGAGAAACGCGGCTGGTCAGCTCAGCGCAGCGAAACAAAAAGCAAAAGCAAGGCAGAGGAGAACATCCTACCCGGTAGGAGCCGCGTGGGTCCCGCGGAGGTGAACGCCCACTCGCCGGGGCGCGGGAAATGGCCGGGGCGCGGGAAATGGCCGTGGCGCCAAACGCTAAGCGCGCCGGAGTGCGGCGGAGCCGGCCGGCCGGCCGGCCATCCCCCATGTGGTGCTGCAAAAAACCCAAAACCCCAAAACCCAAAACCCGGCGTCGGTCGGATCCTTCAGGGAGACACATAGACTTAGCCAAACAATTAAAAGACATTTCTGAGTCTCGAACAGTCGCAAGAAATATCCTTTAATTGTAAGAGTAAGAATAGTAAATGCGGCTTGTTCCGTGGAGGGACGGGCTCCTCTTCCGAAAGCCGTCCCCGCCGTCTGGCGTCCACACGCGCGAGGCGGAGCAGGTTTAAAGTTTCGGTCTCGTCCTTTTAATCGGCGACGTCTTGCCGAGCGTTAATTGGTCGAGCTAGCGTGGCGAGTGAGTCCACGTGCTCTGTACCCGCCGCGTAAAAACCCCGAAGAAGAAAATCCTGCAAAGCGAAGCGGTCCCTGGTGTAGTCTACACAGCCCGGCTCCGGACGCCGCTGCGCCGCAGGACTACACCACCACCCCTCCTCTCTGCTCCGGCAGAGGACGCGGCTCGTCAAGCGGACTCTAACCCATCCACCCACTCCACCCACCCACCCATCCATCCATCCGTTATCCAGACCGCTCATCCTGCTCCCAGGGTCGCGGGGATGCTGGCAGCCGATCCCAGCAGGCATGCCTCCACCCCCCGCGACTCTACCCCCCCACCCCACCCCACCCCCGCTTCTACACTCCGCTTACTTCAGATCTACCGTCGACACCAGACTACCGGCACCTCCTTGAGATTCAGAGGTTTCTCGGCGTGTTTCACCTCCCGTTCGCTGCTCCTCGGCTCGGAGGGGGAGAGAAGAAAAAAATAAAGAGGTTTTACGCACGTAAAGCCCCCCCCCCCTCCCCTCCCCTCCACCCGCCCCTGCCTTCTGCAGCCTGCCGCACAAGTAGAAAGAAACCACAGGAACGGGCGTCCAAATGGCTCCCCACACCCCCTTTATTCTCCATCAGTCGCTTCCCTCCTGCCTTAAAAACGGAGGAGCGCGTCGCACGAGTGCGTCTCGCGGTAAAATAACTTGTCCCGACAGTTTATTTCCATACTCACGCAGCGAGCGAGAGGAGTCTCACGCAGCGCACCATCCAAACACGCTCCCTTAACGCCACTGGGGGGGGGGGGGCAGAACTGCGCCGTACGCGCGTTCGTGTCCACGGCGGGTAATGCATGTGTCACTGCCGCAGGTTCATTAACCGGCAGCGACCCCCCCCTACCACCACCACCACCCCCACCACCACCCCAACCCCCACCTCCCCCATGATCCCGCACACCGGCCGAGACTTGACCAGTCCCGCCGGCCAAGAGAGGGAGCAATCTGAAAGGCACCTCTAGAGCTATACTTTTTGGGGGCAATCCCCCTCCTCCTCCTCCTCCTCCTCCTCCACCTCCCCCCCCCCCGCTCTCCAGCCGCCCGCGCTTCCGCGGCTTCTTCGGCTCGCCCCGCGTAGCTCCATCCCTCCATCTCTCGCCGCTTTTTCTTTTCTCCGGTCGAGTCACGGCGCCGGAGATAGAGGCTCTGCAGTCACGTGGTCCGGGAGCGAGAGAGCGAGCGAGAGAGAGAGAGAGGGAGAGGGAGCGAGAGAGAGAGCGAGAGAGGGAGAGGGAGAGAGAGAGAGAGAGAGACGGGCTGTTCCTCCTCCGCAGTTTGCAGTTTGTTATGTCTCTGACTCCGCTGAGCGCGAGAGAGGCGGAGAGCTGCTCACCCCGGCGGATCCTCCTCAGCCGCGCACGGCCCCGCTCGCCCGCCGTCCTCCCGTCCGAGCCTCCGCTACTTCCCCTTCCTCACTTGTGCGGGATTTTTCCTCCCCCCCTCCCTCGCTAAGCAGGCGGCACTTGGGGCTTTGTGGTGTTTTTGGCCGGCGCCGTTGTTATTCTCACTGTCCGGCGGCCGCTCGCAGCTTTTTACGCAACACCACCGCCGCTTTTACGCGCCGCCGCTTATTTTCTTTTTTCTTCTTCTTCTTCTTCTTCTTCTTTTTTTTGGGGATCTGTCCGTCCAACACCGAGGGATCGTGGATGAGCCGCTTTTGCACAGACCGGAGATGGAATTGCTGATATTATGCCTTTCCCTGTGGATATTGCAGTGCCACACCGTGAGCGCAGACTCCATTATCCACATCGGTAAGAGAGCCGGCGGGGGGAGCGCTGTGCTGTGCCGGGGGGGGGGGCAGGCTTGTGTACGCGGACGCATGATTGACCCCCCCCCCTCCCTCCCTCCCCTCTCCCCCCTCCCCCCGTTCCCATGCTTTTTGATCCGAAAACTAGTCGCCCTGCAGGTGTCGATGCATTTATTGGAAGGTGTGCAGATATTGGAAGAGGAGGAGGAAGGAGGAGGAAGGAGGAGGAAGGGGGGGGGGTGTCGAGCGTAATTAGAATAAAGCGAGTTTGGAGAATTTGAGTGTTGTTACTGCAATCCGGGGGGGGGAATGGGTTTTACCGCCGTGCTCCCCCCCCCCGACCCCCTCCCCCTCCCCCCCCCTCCGGTAAAAGACCGCTTGAGTTGGCGCCTCATCAGAATTCGCGTCCCGGACGGGATGCTGGGAGGCTGTTGCGTCCCGGCTCGTATACGCGCGCCGAAGAGGGGGGGGGGGGGGGAACACGTCGGCGGGGAAAACGGACGCGGCGCTTTAGAAAGTAGCCGCGAAGTGTGCACCGCGTAGTGGTCTCACCCCCCCCCCACCCGTCCGCCCCCCCCCCCCCAGGTCGGAGGAAGCCCCCCGCCGCTCGTCATTGCAAATCCGCGAGCGGACTCGTCGCGGGTGAAGCGCGGACACACCGGCGGGGCCGTTCTCCGTCCCCCCCTCCGTCCCCCCTCTCTCCCTCCCTCTCCCTTCCTCCGTCCATCCCTCTCCGCCCCTCATCTGTAAGCCTGAACTTTGAATTGGACGTGAGTGAAATGTTAACGGAGTCTGCGCGAGGGAGAGGTGGCAAAAGGGGACAAACGCGAACTGTTGGCGCCCTACATAACGTCAGCGACCCACAACCCGACAACACAGACACACACAAACACACAACACATCCGACGGATGCGCGCAGGACGCACCGAGAGGGTTCGCACCCTAATTTTGTGTGTGTGTGTGTGTGTGTGTGTGTGTGTGTGTGTGTGTGTGTGTGTGTGTGTGTGTGTGTGTGTGTGTTGTTTTTTTGCGGGTTATTCGGGTTTATACTCGTCGTGGACGTGGTCGGCTGAGTGGTGGTGAAGTCAGGTGGACCGGTGCTGCTCTGCGTTAAAGACCCGGACGGGACCACATGTACCCCGAAGTTACAGCGCGCGCGCCCGCCCGCCCGCGTTGCCCGACACCGCGGCGCGTGTTAGTAACTCAGCGCAGTGGGGCCGATTGGATGCGGCAGGCATCTATCTGCCCCACCGGCCGCGAAGGAGCCGCCGGCTCCGCAGGAGCAAAGCCCGCGTCTGCTGACATGTTGGGATTGTGCTGCAGCTCGGGGCGCTCAGTGGAATTTGTCCTCAGACCATCCGAAGCCTCGCCAAGCGGCAGCATCGCGGTGGCTCGTGTGACTTTAAACGAGGGGGAGAGGGTGCAAGGAGAGGACCGGGGGAGAGGTGGTGCAAGGAGAGGACCGGGGGAGAGGGTGCAGGGAGAGGACCGGGGGAGGGGATGGAAGGAGAGGACCGGGGGAGAGGGTGCAAGGAGAGGACCGAGGGAGAGGGTGCAGGGAGAGGACCGGGGGAGGGGATGGAAGGAGAGGACCGGGGGAGAGGGTGCAAGGAGAGGACCGGGGGAGAGCGTGCAGGGAGAGGACCGGGGGAGGGGATGGAAGGAGAGGACCGGGGGAGAGGGTGCAAGGAGAGGACCGAGGGAGAGGGTGCAGGGAGAGGACCGGGGGAGGGGATGGAAGGAGAGGACCGGGGGAGAGGGTGCAAGGAGAGGACCGGGGGAGAGCGTGCAGGGAGAGGACCGGGGGAGGGGATGGAAGGAGAGGACCGGGGGAGAGCGTGCAGGGAGAGGACCGGGGGAGGGGATGGAAGGAGAGGACCGGGGGAGAGGGGGTGCAAGGAGAGGACCGGGGAGAGGGTGCAAGGAGAGGACCGGGGGAGAGGGTGCAAGGAGAGGACCGGGGGAGAGGGTGCAAGGAGAGGACCGGGGGGGAGGGGGTGCAAGGAGAGGACCGGGGAGAGAGGTATGCAAGGAGAGGACCGGGGGAGGGGGTGCAAGGAGAGGACCGGGGGAGAGGGTGCAAGGAGAGGACCGGGGGAGAGGGTGTAGAAGGAGAGGACCGAGGGAGAGGGTGCAAGGAGAGGACCGAGGGAGAGGGTGTAGAAGGAGAGGACCGAGGGAGAGGGTGTAGAAGGAGAGGACCGAGGGAGAGGGTGCAAGGAGAGGACCGGGGGAGAGGGTGTAGAAGGAGAGGACCGAGGGAGAGGGTGCAAGGAGAGGACCGGGGGGGGTGCAAGGAGAGGACCGGGGGGGGTGCAAGGAGAGGACCGGGGGAGAGGGGGTGCAAGGAGAGGACCGGGGGAGAGGGTGCAAGGAGAGGACCTGGGGAGAGGGGGTGCAAGGAGAGGACCGAGGGAGAGGGTGCAGGGAGAGGACCGAGGGAGAGGGGGTGCAGGAAGAGGACCGGGGGAGAGGGTGCAAGGAGAGGACCGGGGGAGAGGGGGTGCAGGAAGAGGACCGGGGGGAAGGGATGGAAGGAGAGGACCGGGGGGGGGGTGCAAGGAGAGGACCGGGGGAGAGGGGGTGCAGGAAGAGGACCGGGGGGAAGGGATGGAAGGAGAGGACCGGGGGAGAGGGTGCAGGGAGAGGACCGAGGGAGAGGGTGCAGGGAGAGGACCGGGGGAGAGGGGGTGCAAGGAGAGGACCGGGGGGGAGAGTGTGCAAGGAGAGGACCGAGGGGGAGGGGATGGAAGGAGAGGACCGAGGGGGAGGGGATGGAGGAAGGGGGGGTGAATGGAGAATAAAGTCGAGAACACAACAGGGCCCAATAACCTTTGCAGAATCAGAACCACGCTGTTAATCGCGGAGCAGACGGCACGTGAAGTCGTCGGGTATTGGACTAGTTGCACGTCTCTGTGTCTCGTTCCGCCCTGTCTTAAAGTAGTCCGGGACTCCATACTGGTGGGCAGTCCCCTCGCGGGCTGGCGCGAGGGAAAGTCGGGGATTGCCAATGGCACAACTCTACACCGTCACGTTAGAAACAGACTAGACTTGTTTCTGTGCGCTAAGGGTGGCACGTGTAAGGCGTCACCTTGCTATCGGCAAATGGATGTTAGGAAGGGACGGTGGGCGTCCGGGCAGCGTGCCGCTTCCGTTGCCTACCAGCACGGGCATCTCGTTCGCATCCCCGCGTTACTTCCGGCTTGGCCGGGCGTCCCTACAGACACACTTGGCCGCGTCTGCGGGTGGGAAGCCGGATGTGGGTATGTGTCCTGGTCGCTGCGCTAGCGCCTCCTCTGGTCGGTCGGAGCACCTTTTCGGGGGGAGGGGAGGGGGAATAGCGTGATCCTCCCACGCGCTACCTCCCCCTTGGTGAAACTCCTCACTGTCAGGTGAAACTCCTCACTGTCAGGTGAAACTCCTCACTGTCAGGTGAAAAGAAGCGGCTGGCGACTCCACATGTGTCGGAGGAGGCGTGTGGTAGTCTGCAGCCCTCCCCGGATCAGCAGAGGGGGTGGAGCAGCGACCGGGACGGCTCCGAAGAGTGGGGTAATTGGCCGGGTACAATTGGGGAGAAAAACGGGGGGGGGGGGGGGTTGGTGGCCGAGAGTTGTTTCTGCCCCTAATGCAGAGCAGTCTCTCCATTCTCCATCTTGTGTGTCCCCAGCACCTCCGTGCCGTGGGAGGCTGAGCATCGTATTCAGCGCCTCCCTTCTCCTGAACCGGTGCTCTGACTCTGACGGACTCGGCAGCCGGATGCGGCGCCCATATCACGTGTGACACTCCCAACCCCGGACCCGCAACCCCCGGCCCAGCATCCATCTTGTCCATGCTTGTTGCTTTATTGTCAGTGTCCCGGTCTGCTCATCTCTCCCCTCCTTCCCTCCTTCCCTCCTCCTCTCCTCCTCCCCTCGGCGTGGTTCAAAACGAGAGGGTCGTTTTTGTGGGGTGGGTGGTGGGGGGGTTACAAGTGTAAAAGACTTGATCTGGACCAAAAAAAACAAAAAAGTGGTCTTGCATAGACGAGGCGAGTCTCTACCAATTATTTTACTCATTACCACCCCGCGGAGTATCTCCCCTGTCCTAACACTTGACACATCACGAAGGCTGAACGGAGAGGGCGTCTATTTTCATAAAGGAGCCTGTGTGGGTGGAGGTGGTGGTGGTGGTGGTGGGTGGGGGTGGGGGGGTGATTTACGGCTTACCGGAGAGCAGCCATTCTCTCTCTCATACCCATCTTCCCCGGTGCTGGTTGGAACGGCAGACTCAGACTGCGGGGATCCAATCTGTTATCGCTGGCAGAGCCCACAAACAGCTGCGGCCTGTTCTCGCCCCGCCGCTAAATCAGATCAGCCAGGCCCGCTTCCAGAACGGGGCTAAAGGATCCCTGCGCTGTCTCCGTGAACGGGTTCACCGAGCCGTTTCCCTCCGCACCTGCACACACACACACACACACACACACACACACACACACGGGGGCATCGGTCCATGTGTGTTCAGGTGTTTCTGCACCCTTTGGGCTGCAGCGGTTCCGAGTCCTGCCTACCAACAGGTTCCACACGTTGCACCGGACGTCCTTATCCCGGTCTCCGAAAACAGGCGCATGTAATGAGGGGGTACCTGGCAGGATAGGAACCCACCGGTACGGGACCCGGTTGAGAGCAGCGGTATCGGTTTTACGGGCCGCAAACGTGCACATGCACGTGCACGTGTGCAGTCCTTCCCAGGGCGGGTTGGTTATTGGGCCGCACCGAAGAGGGAAGTGGCTTGGGGCGAATCGGTGGCTCCCAGCGGGGACATTAGAGGCGTTTACAGCTCAGCCCTTCCCAAATCACAGCAGGGGGTTTGCGTGCCAAAGCCACTGTGGCCTTCACGTTGGCCGGGAGGCCACGAGGTGTTCCGTCATTTCGTGTTCCCCGGATCGTGGGGTCCCACCAAGCGCTATCTATTTATCTGGATATACTCTAACGATCCCCGTAGGGCAGTTACGCTCTGCGTTCGACCCATCCTAGCTGTGTAGCTAGGAGCAGTGGGCCGCCGCCGTGCAGCACCCCGGGGGACCAACTCCCGTTCACCCCGCCGTGCCTTGCTCACGGGCACAGACAGGAGTATTCACCCTAACACGCATGTCTTGGGTGGGGGAAACCCCACCGTAGACACGGGGAGAACATGCAAACTCCACACAGAGGACGACCTCGGATGACCCCCCCCCTCAGGGTTGGACACCCCGGGGGGTTCGAACCCCGGACCTTCTTGCTGTGAGGCGTCAGCGCTACCCACTGCGCCGCCCTATTATTATAGCACGTGCGTGGGTCAGGGTTTTGATCAGTGGGATATTTCCAAAAGATCCAGGAGCTATAGGCCAGGAGCAGGGTGGCGGTGATACCGCAGGGCTGTCCACACTCGGGGGGGGGGGGGGATAAAAGTGGGGCCCATTTCACGCTGGACTGGTCCAAGAGTTTTCAGGAGCCGAGATAGAAAACAGGTTATCACTGACAGAATGATGCTGTTGGCTGGCGTAGTCGCCGGCCTCGTCCAAAAAGCACCACCTCCAGCTTTGCTTCGTCCAACTCGATTTTTGTTTTTCTCCCCCTTGTTTGGCCGCGGGATGCCATCCCTCACCCTCGGAAGTTATCACACGCCCACATAAATGCATCCCTCTTTCCTCCCCTTTCTGTTGAGACAGTGCGGCGGAGCTGCATTTGCCATGACAGACAATTAGGCAGGCTTGGTTCTGGTCTTCTGCACACCTCTGTTAGCCCCTCTGAGGTGGCAGGTCTGATGTTCTTTGACTTCCCGCTCCGTGGCTCGTCCAAAAAACAGAGAAGACGTTGCTGTTAATGGGAGGAAGTCAACGTGAGTTACCTGACGGGTTGTTATAAAGTTACTTCTAACCTTGTGACTCGGCAGACGGGACATGAGGGATACTCGTGTCTGCAGGACCTGCTGGTCCTGCTGATAAAACTGTGATAAAGCTACGATCGCAGCATAAACGCATCCACTCATTCACTATCTAATGATGATAATAGCAAAACTGGATCAACAGGGGGTCCCTGCGCCGCCCCCCTCTGCCGATCCGGGGAGGGCTGCAGTCTACCACATGCCTCCTCCCATACATGTGGAGTCGCCAGCCGCTTCTTTTCACCTGGCACTGAGGAGTTTCGCCAGGGGGACTGTTGCGCGTGAGAGGGTCACGCTATTCCCCCCCAGTTCCCCCTCCCCACCGCATAGGCGCCCCGGCTGATCAGTGGAGGCGCTAGTGACGCGACCAGGACACACACCCACATCCGGCTTCCCACCCGCAGACACGGCTGATTGTGTCTGTAGGGACGCCCCAGCCAAGCTGGAGGTAACACGGGGATTCGAACCGGCGTTCCCCGCGTTGGTAGGCAGCGGAATAGACCGCTAGGCTACCCGGACGCCCCCGCAGTATTGGGGTTTCTGTTGCCCCTGTTCAGGGTGAGCTGTGGAGCACGGCTCCATAGGGATTCAGATAGCTCCTGCGGGGTCTTCTAGCTCCGCAGGTGCCGTGACACGGGGGTTCGAGCCCAAGCCTTTCACTTGAACGGTAAATTGACAAACCACATCCATCGTATACGGGGCAGGCGTGCTGAACCACGTACAGGTTCTGATAACCAGGTTCGACAGCCATCTGACGTAGTCTCCCGAGGGGCTCTCTGCGATGGGGCTCCAAAGTAATCACGTCTCGTGTCATCGCCCCTCAGCGCTCCAGGCTGCTGGACAGGAGGGCCGGTACCGGATGGAGTTGTGGATAAACACAGTACACCCGAGAGTAATGCTGCACATTTTTGTCCATGCAGTCACCGAAGGAGACGACATGGAGTTGGGGTTTTGAAAGAGGGGTTGAGATTGTAAGTTATTTACAACAGGACATGGCGGGCCATGAGTTGGCATGTGGGCGTGTACATAAATCTGCGAGGGAGGAGGAAAACGTCACGTTCATTACGCAAAACTTAAAGCACGTGCGTTTTTTGAAAAGTAAATTAAATGTCTTGCGAGGACAGCTTGGTATTGCTATCAGATATTTCCAATTTGCAAAAGGCAACATGCGCTCGTAATAAAGTGAGGGAAGACTATCATTTTGTTGGCGCCCCAATGAATCACGTTTGATGCAGATGGCTGACAGAAGACTGGTTCCTCTGGCAGAACGCTGCTGTTGGCGGTGAACCACACGATTCTTGAGATACTTTGAATATTCAACCAAGCGACTAGATTATTAGAATCCAAACTGACTTCTGAGTTCTGGCTGTTTGGTCTGCCAGAGTGGTGTTTGATACACGTACCAGCTACATCATCATCATCATCAACATCACCAGCATCATCATCACCACCGCCATCATCATCAACATCACCAGCATTATCATCACCATCATCGTCGTCATCATCATTACATCATCATCAGCATCAGCATCATCACCGTCATCATCACTATCAACAGCATCATAGTCATCAACGTTATCATCATCATCATCATCATCATCATCATCATCATCACCACCATCATCATTACCATCACCAGTATTATCATCACCGTCATCATCACTATCAGCAGCATCATAGTCATCAACGTTATCATCATTACATCATCATCATCATCACCATCATCGTTACCATCACCAGCATCATCATCACTGTCATCATCATTACATTATCATCAGCATCATCAGCATCATCATCACTGTCATCGTCATTACATTATCATCAGCATCATCATTATCATCATCATCACCATCATCATTACCATCACCAACATCATCATCATCACCGTCATCATCATTACCACCATCATCATCACCAGCATCATCAACACCATCATCATTATCGTCATCATTCCCCTCGGGGATGAATAAAGTATTCTGATTCTGATTCTGATCATCACCAGCACCAATATCATCATCATTACCATCATCATCATCATCACCTCTTACCAGCATCATCATCATCACTATCATCAGCAGCATTAGCAGCATTTGAGTAGGTCGCTGAGGGCAGAGTTTCATTTTGTAAATGGAGTTCATAAAATTGCATTTAAAAACAAAGTCCAAATGATTTCTCATCGTGAAATTGGAGTCGTTGAAATTCAGTTTCTGTGACCTTAGTTTTTGACTTAATACGTCTCGCGGTATCGTAACCGGGATGGATTTAAAAACATGCATGTAGACGAATATGAGTTTCAATTAATTTAAGAGACACTTGTAAGGAACTTCAGTCTCAAACATCGAAGGAGTCTATTTTCCTGCTGGCGCCTGTACAGGAATCTGTCTCGTTTAATTTACGCGATATGCCTACATGTGCTGAAGGTGATCTTTGGATCGTCCAGGGCCCCTTTCCTGGTCTGCATGAGTCGCTTGGTATAAAGGGGAGCGGGCATCCCAATCCCCCAACATGGCTTTGCTGAAAAACAGTGGGAAGGCCGAGGCAGACTGAGCAGGAGGGCTGCGGGTCCTGTCCGGATCTGATCTGGGGCCAGCAGGGCCACATGCAAGCTCCTAATATGGGAGGGGTTAACCAACGACCAACACTGGGTGCGACAACTAATTTCCTACTAAATTCGCAGAATTCTCGGGGCTCCCCGAGCTGCTGCGGCGATAAGGCGAAATAGACGCCTCGCATCAATTCTCTTGCCACATCTTTGACAGGTGGAACAAGATTAATTCTTAATTAAAAACGCTTCGCTGATTGGAATTTGAAACGTGGATGATTGATTGATCAAGCCCAGAAACTAGACAGCATCCCTTCAGCCTCGCTCAGAGGGAAGCAGTCGATTCTGTTCTGAGGACTATGCCACTGTTCATTTAGATACTCGCTGAGCTGAATGAGCACAAGCAGCCTGACAAATTGAATTCTCACTTGTATGGGAGCTTTTCTAATTGTGCATGACAAATTCTCACAACACTGTATGGGAAGTTTCATTCATCAATCTGTCCGCCTCTCTCTCTCCTCTCCGTCCCTGTGTGTCCATCCGTCCGTTGTTGGTACATCCATTCGTACATTTTTAAGGAGCACCCTTGTGCAGGGTGACTGTCTCGGCACACTCACGAGAGACTTCTCCCCCTCGTTCTCTCCCCTCCCCTGTCTGCTTCACAACTTCCGTCCAACCATCCGTGCAGGTGCCAGTTGACACCCCGCTCCTTTGTTCGGCTCGGTGAGGAGTGACAGAGTGCTCCCGCTTGTCGTCTTATCCGTCTATCCATCCTTCTCTCCCTCCTTACATCACCCGGCTGGGGTTTGTTCTGCATGGCTATGTGGACAGAGGCTTCACTTGCAGCATTTACACTAGAACGACTGGGAACTCACTCCTGCCTAAAACGACCATGGGCGGTCAAAATGACCGCCGGTTTTTAAACTCTATATTCTGTCAAGGTAAATACCCAATTGAGATATTAATGCATTACATATGTTAATGTGTCTGTTAGGAAACGACTGACACCAAAATGAACACTTTAACAGCTGTAATACTATTTGTAAACAGTTTAAACCTCAGAGAGACATGGTCGAACTTGAATAGCAAACTTGAAAAAGTGAAAATATAGCCTGAAAAACAAAACGGAAAACACATATTGCTAATCTAACAAACGCAACAAGGCCTACAAAACGTGAAATGTAAAAAAATAATAAATGAAAATGACACTTGAAACAGTCCCAAATAACGACCACAACTTAAAAAACTACCAGAACGACCATGGGCGGTCATTTTGACCTCCACGATTTTTAAACTCTATATTCTGTCTATACAAATACCCAACTGAGATATTAATGCATTGCATATGTTAGTATGTCTGTTATGAAACTAACTGACCCCAAAATTAACATTTTAACAACTTTCATACTATTTTTAAACAATTTAAAATGGCCGCCGTCCAGCGCCTGTAAATACTGCAGCGCCTCGGTGGTTGCCATGGTGCGTCTGTAACGGCGTCTGTACCCAGACACGTTGGACATAATCACAAATCAAGCTGCTGGTGTGTTTCTGGGACAGACCAATGAACTTCGCGCAGGAAATGACGCGACCAAAACACGTCATAGATAGGGACATGACGCGCACGATCATGCGCAAATTATGAGCGGTCATGATGACCACTCATGGTGGTCGTTTTAGGTAGATCTGATCATCACTTTTTTTTGGTGCAATTGGTTTAAAACCCATTTTGCTGCAAATATATGCAATTTTAGGAGAATTTAGGGAGCAGCAGGTCTGTATATCCCCCCCCCCCCCCACACACACAAAGTTATTAAACTGAAAATCCAAAACGGCCATAACGACGGTCTTGGTCGTTCTAGTGTTTAGTTCCGGCTGCGGCGAGCCTGTAGCCGGAAGTGTGGCGCGGCCTTGAAACTGTGAGGCGGCTTGCTGCTGTAAGTGCCCGCTGAAAACGTAACCTCCGCCAATGTCCACCTTGTGTCCAGGCGCTATATTCGAGGAGAACGCGGAGAGGGACGACGAGGTGTTCCAGCTGGCCGTCTCGGACCTCAGCCTGAACGACGACATCCTGCAGAGTGAGAAAATCACCCACTCCATTAAACTGATCGAGCCCAACAACCCCTTCCAGGCTGTGCAGGAAGGTAAGGGATCCACGTCGCCGTGTGCGCTGCTGCGGGTTTTCATGACTGTGCACGCGCACGCGCGTGCGCAGCTTGTCAGCACTACGTTGAGGCTGGCTCAGTTGCAAACAGACTGCCTATGTGATGCTAAATGACGTCTTTATCAGCCCTCAAATCACCATATGAGGTTGGTTAAAAGTTTGCACAGACTGGTCCATGCAGGTTTTATAATCAGAAATCACCCACTTTGTCTTCCTATCGTGCCTCTGAGCAAGGCACCAGTGCCTTCTTGCTGACTCGCTGTTAGTGAGTGAGTGGTGTTTCGGTTTGCTGTGTGCGACACGCTGAGGTGTTGTGACTGCGGATGCGTAAAGGGACTTTTTTAACGTTTATTTTCTGGCATATCAGTTACCTGATTATGAATTAGGGGTGTTTGGCGGATGTGACTGCTGGTTGTGGGTGATCAAGCTACACCACACTAGTGCTGAGAGAATCATACACTGTAAAAAAAACAAACTGTAATATATGTTTTTTCCCCCTTTTTTACAGACTTTTAGTGTATTTCAGAAATGCATGGAAATGTCGGTAAAATTAGGCTGTGAACTTGCGTGTCTAATCTGAAATAACATGAAAACGAGTTTCATGAGTTGGTTAATTTCTGTTATTTTACAGTGTTCTATTGGCGCCTCGGCTGCCGGAATTTTTTTTCCCGATTTTAAAGGTTATTTTTTACAGCGTACTTGCAACAGATGGACTTTTTTACTGACTGTTTATGTAATTACAAAGATTAAGTCATGGGGGACGCTTCATCGTTACGCGGTGTTCCTATCCCCCTCTTGCTCACAGGTAAAGATGCTGCAGCCTGCCAGCTCCTCGAGATGGCGATGCTGCTAGTTTTACCTGCAGTAGCCATGTTTTACATGCAGTAGCCATGTTTTACCTGCAGTAGCCATGTTTTACATGCAGTAGCCATATTTTACATGCAGTGGCCATGTTTTACCTGCAGTAGCCATGTTTTACATGCAGTAGCCATATTTTACATGCAGTAGCCATGTTTTACCTGCAGTAGCCATGTTTTACATGCAGTAGCCATGTTTTACATGCTGTAGCCATGTTTTACCTGCAGTAGCCATGTTTTACATGCAGTAGCCATGTCTTACCTGCAGTAGCCATGTTTTACCTGCAGTAGCCATGTTTACCTACAGTAGCCATGTTTTACATGCAGTAGCCATGTCTTACCTACAGTAGCCATGTTTTACCTACAGTAGCCATGTTTTACATGCAGTAGCCATATTTTACCTGCAGTAGCCATGTTTTACCTGCAGTAGCCATGTTTTACCTGCAGTAGCCATGTTTACCTACAGTAGCCATGTTTTACATGCAGTAGCCATGTCTTACCTACAGTAGCCATGTTTTACCTACAGTAGCCATGTTTTACATGCAGTAGCCATGTTTTACCTACAGTGGCCATGTTTTACATGCAGTAGCCATGTTTTACCTACAGTAGCCATGTCTTACCTGCAGTAGCCATGTTTTACCTGCAGTAGCCATGTTTTACCTACAGTAGCCATGTTTTACATCCAGTAGCCATGTTTTACCTGCAGTAGCCATGTTTAACCTGCAGTAGCCATGTTTTACATGCAGTGGCCATATTTTACATGCAGTAGCCATATTCACATCCATAAACCTTATGACTGTTTATATATTTGCGTGTGTGTGTGTGTGTGTGTTTGTGTGTAAGATCATATTTTTGATTTTAATAGTTCTCTTTCCTGTTCTTGGCGGGCGCTTCCTTGGGTAAACGAGCCAGATTCGCACCCTCTGAGTGCTTTTTGAACCCCTGACCGACTAACTGCCGGCCCATTCACTCGCCAGGGGGAAGTGTGCTGCTTTCAAAAGAGACACGTTCTTTGATGTTGGGCTTGCTATCCTACCTTTGGCTTTTCCTCTTCTCTCTTTCATCGCTCTCATCACCCTCTCAGAGACACTTAGGTCTTCATTTTTTCACTCTTCCCCTCCCTCCCTCCCTCTCTCTCTCACTCTCTCTCTGTCCCCCCTCTCCCTCCCTCTCTCTCTCTTTCTCTCACACACACAGACTCTATCTATCTATCTATCTATCTATCTATCTATCTATCTATCTATCTATCTATCTATCTATCTATCTATCTATCTATCTATCTATCTATCTATCTATCTATCTATCTATCTATCTGTGTTCACATTATTTCATCTCACTGGCACACCCTCTTCTTCTTAGTCTCACACATGCACACACGTGCACGCACACACAATCTCCCACTCGTCTTAGTCTTGATTTTGGTTTCTCTCCAGCGCTCCTCTTTCTCCTCCTTAGGAGCATCGGAGCATTCTCCTTTCAATCATACCCGTATCACGTCCTCTCTTTCTCTTCACCCCCCCCACCCCACACCCCCCTCTCTCTCTCTCTCATCTGTGTGTCTCCATGTCTTCTGGGGCGGCATGGCTCAGGAGGTAGAGCGGGTCGTCTAGTAATCAGAAGGTCGCTGGTTCGATTCCCCGGCTCCTCCGGAGAGCGTGCCGAAGTGTCCTTGAGCAATGCAACGAACCTCCTAACTGCACCTTGCATGGCAGCCTCCTCCATCAGCGTGTGCGAACGGGTGGATGTGAGGCACACGCTGTCGGCGGACCAGAAAGGTCCTATATAAATGCGGTCCATCTACCATTGCGTGGAGAGGAAGCTAGGGGGAAGCATTGAGTCGAGCTGAGTCCGGCAGCCGCTTCCTGTCTAAGTGACGGCGCGGGCAGGTGCTGCCGCAGCAGACACCTGTGGCGATGTCGCGGATGGGATGGACGCAGTGTTTGTGTCAGAGTGGACTGGCTTCGTTAAACACGACACTCGTGCTGCTGATGGTGACGATGCTGATGACAGCACTGGCGTTACTGATGGCAACGATGATAAAGGTGATGATGATGATGATGCTGTCTTGATGAAGAGTTGGATTGTTAATGGTTATGACAATGCCTGTGGGAAAAAACCCCAACAATGCCTTCTCAGCAGCCGTGGAAAGAGTAATGACCCGGATGCTGCCTGCGGCGTCGGTGACGGTGCGCTGACTGTGGTTTACGTGATGTAGAGGAGGGTGGGGCCTGTTCAGGACTTTGGTTCTGCAGCGTTACTGTGAGCCCCGAACACACATTCTCGCGAGAATGAAACCGGAGTATACACGTTTCCAAAAAATGCTGCAATGCATGTAGGTCTGGAAAAAACAAAATAGATTAAATAAAACAAGTATTTGGATAACTTCCACATCTCTGCCAAATGAACTGGAAACTGATCGGTGGTGTTTAAATGCTGGAATGCATGTTTTAGGCATTAGTCTGTCTCACTTCGTGTAACTTCCATACTATTTGGTGTTATGGGAAAAAGTGACATGGCATAATTGACCACACTGTAAAAAAAAAAAGTAAAATGTCTGACAGAGAAAGATGCTAAACAGTCCCCATAAAACTACAGTAAAATAATTTATACATATTTCAACAATGAGTTATTGTGAAATTACAGCTATTCCTTGTACATATTCTTTGTAATTTAACAGCAAAATTTATTAGAAATACAAAATTTCATTGTTTGAAAACATCTATGAAATGTCATCAACTAAAGGAAACACTGCATACAGACAGTTACAGTCTACAATTTGATGGTTGCTGTCTTTTAAATGACAGCATAATAATGTTATTTCACAAAATGATTCAATCAATCAGCGTGTCAGATCGGTCACGTGACCTCCATGGCCACAAGTGGCAATGGTGATGGGTGACTTGCACGTGAAGAAGCAGTGTGCGCTCACACCGTCTGAATCCTCAGTGTTTCTGATACAGTAAAGTGTTTTATCTTCAGGTGGGGATTCATTTTACCAGGATATGAGTTGGTTTTTAAGAAATAAAGGCTGAAGAAACGCACGTTTGAAGACAGAACGGTGTTTTCAATAGAGATGCACCAACTGCAATTTTCTTGGCCGATTCCGATTTTTTAATTTTTTTTATTAATTTCCCCCTTTTTCTCCCCACTTGTACCCGGCCTGTCTTCCGAGCCGTCCCGGTCGCTGCTCCACCCCCTCTGCCGATCCGGGGAGGGCTTGCAGACTACCACATGCCTCCTCCAGCCGCTTCTTCTCACCTGACAGTGAGGGGTTTCGCCAGGGGGAGGTAGCGCGTGGGAGGATCAGGCTAGTCCCCCTGCACCAGCTTCCAGGAGCTTCCCTCCCTCAAACGAATCTCCAAATAAAGAAGTCCTCCAGGTAGCTGGACACAGCTTTATTGTACACAGTACATCCAACTGAAACTGAATTGCAGTATATCCCACTTCATCTAACATGTTTTGCTTTCCCAAACGATGGTTTTTGAAGATTTGTTTTAGCGTGTCTGCATGTCCACGAGGGTCCGCGCGGACCCCTATGCGGATGTCTGCGTGCAGCCCAAAATTTGTGACCGCGTGGACTGTACTGTTTAGCTAGCACGCTGATGCTCCAAATAACAAAATGGATGCTTGTTTTGAAGAGAGACTGTGCGAGGAGAGCCGCCGTTACCCACATGTATTACATGACATGACATGACATGACATGACATGACACGACATGACATGACATGACATGACATGACATGACATTACATTACATGACATTACAGTCATTTAGCCGACGCTTTTATCCAAAGCGACTTACAATAAGTGCATCATTTAACATAGGAAATCAAGAGAACTACTAGTCATCAGAGGTCATAAGTGCGTCTAAACAAGCATCTAATAGCAAAACCAGTGCTAAAGTAAAAGTGCAAGAAAGAGATTTTGTTTTTTGTTTTTAAACGAGTGAATACAATAAGTGCTAAGAACAAGTAACAGGGTAGCAGTTCTTAAAGAGGTGAGTTTTCAACCTGCGCTGAAAGATGGGCAGCGACTCCGCTGTCCTGACATCAGTGGGGAGTTCATTCCACCGCTGTGGGGCCAGGACAGAAAAGAGCCATGACCGGGTTGATCGGCAGCAGGGGCCTCTGAGCGACGGGGCAACCAGGCATCCCGAGGCAGCAGAGCGAAGTGCTTGGGCGGGGGTGTAGGGCTTGACCACGGCCTGGAGATAGCAAGGAGCTGTTCCTTTCACTGCCCTGTAGGCTAGCACCAGAGTCTTAAAATGTATGCGAACTGGGAGCCAGTGGGAGCCAGAATCAGATGAATCTGAGTGTGACCGGCCGGTCACCGGTCATGGCCGATATCATGAAAAAATGGCCGATTCCGGTCACCGGCCGATCAATCGGTGCCTCTCTAGATGACAAACGGCAAACCCCTGAGGTCATGGTCAGTCAGTAAGTATGTCCATAGGTGTCAAACAATCACCCGTTCCTACCCATATCAATCAAACGAGGTAACGCTAAAAGTCGCTCTTACAAAAGTCCCTTATCGGTGACGGAGCCCATAAGAAATCTTTTCCGACGTTAAGCGAATATGATCATACAAACCGCACGCCAGCTCTCTTTCACTGAGGGTTTTACAAACGACAGGAGCGAAGGCAGAATCACGGTGTTCATTCTGGATGCTGTTTGGGAAGCTGGATCCGCCGACAAGATGCTTTACACGTCTTCTGGTTTTGGCAGTTGGCTGCCAGTCTTACTTCAACAATGATTTCCAGCGACTGTTACAGCAAAGTAACCCCTTGTAAGGAGCTAAAGGGTCAAAGCTGAAGCACGTTGACAGTAGATGTCAACATGTGTTACTCAAAGCAACTCGAGCAGAACTCCACCATGCACGGAGCACACTTCCCTTAACCTCGCGATGCTTACCTGAACCTGGCCACAGAGTGCTGAACGCAAACAAGCAGTGTCATGGACAATATGGCTGCTGTCTGTTGTGCGCATGTCTTGCGCAGTCTCTTCCTACAGAATGAGTTGATTTGTACTCCACCAATGCTAGCAACACCAACTCCTGTGCGTGAATGATCCCTAGTTAATGAGTTATTCTGAATCTGATTCTGATGCTAGTTCAGTTAGGGCATCAAACAGTTCCCAAAGCTGTCTCTCGAGAACGCAGTACATTAGTAGCTTGGCTCACTGGATGCTAGCTCTGGGCGAGACTGGTTCGTACTTTCAAGTGAACTGTGGAGGGATTTTAAACTGCAAACAGCAAAATTGTGACTAGATCCAGAGGGTTTTGTTTTGTATTCATACTAATTTATATATATAGACTTTGAGATACTTTATTGATCCTGTAGGAAAATTCCTCTCTGCATTTAACTCATCCTAGCTGAGTAGCTAGGAGCAGTGGGCAGCCGCCGTGCAGCACCCGGAGACCAACTCCAGCTCGTCTTGCTCAGGGGCACAGACAGAAGTATTAACCCTAACATGCATGTCTTTATGACGGTGGGGGAAACCAGAGCACCCGGAGAAAACCCACCGCAGACACGGGGAGAACATGCAAACTCCACACAGACGACGGCCTGGGATGACCCCTAAGGTTGGACAGCGCCGGGGTTCGAACCCCGGATCTTCTTGCTGTGAGGCGACAGCGCTAACCACTGCACCACCGTGGCGCCAATATCAGTGAAATCGTTTGAACAATGGTCGAAGTAGTGGAAAAAAACAAAAAAAATAAGCCCAATCATAATCTTAGACAGTGTGGATGTGTAGCCCACACAATGTCTGATGGGACTATTTAGCAGCTGTCCCACCATGACCACCTTTCTGTAGTCACCACCGTCAGTGTGGGGTGGAATTTGATGACGACAATAAGTAAAGCTGACTCGTAGTAAAAGTAAATCATTAAAAGAAATGATGGCGGCACGGTGGTTAGCGCTATTGCCTTACAGCAGGAAGGCCCTGGGTTCGAACCCCAGTCCGTCCCAGGTCCTTTCTGTGTGGAGTTTGCATGTTCTCCCGGTGTCTGCGTGGGTTTCCTCCGGATGCTCCAGTATCCCACCAACAGAACGACATGCATGTTAGGGTTAATACTCCTGCCTGTGCCCCTGAGCAAAGCAATGGAGAGAGGATGTGGAGTTGGTCCCGCGGCGCTACAGCTACCCACTGCTCCTGTACAATAGGACGAGTTACATGCAGAGAACAGTTTTCATTGTAACCTGTACAATGGCAAAATAAAGTAGGTTTCGTTCTTCTTCTTTACTTCTTTCTCAAGCGCATTTTATTTAAATTTTTCTCCAATTTACATTTCACCTGCATTATTATTGTTATTAATGGTGTCATTTATGAATAAAGACATAGAGGCCTTCTTTATTCTACAGTCTGTTTGTGGCTCCACGTTAAGACAGCGTTGCTCGGAAACTTGCAGGACTGACGCGGTGTAGATGCAGTCAGGGGAGCAGCTAATGGGGAAACCGGGGTTACTTTCAGGGGGTCCCCAGCTTTAGGGGGACCCTGAAACCAGAGCGGTAACACTGGATCCGTCACGCGAGGTGAAATGCAAGGTGGCCGCCATGGTAATGAAGCAAGACCGGGGTTTAATGGCGGCTGTCTGGGAGGAACAGAAAGGGGAGCGGCCGTGACGTGACTGCAGGTTTTCTCAGGCGGTACGGGTGTTTTGACAGCACTTTCATCCAGGGTTTCAGGACATTTGTTTTGAACAAAAGCGTTTTGTTTACCCCGCTAGCGAGCAGGAGCTGTCTAGAGAGACGGCTGTGGAGATACTGGCAGGTTGACTGCTGACGTGCTGTCGTGAGGCGCAGAAAACCTTTTTCCGAGGCTGCCGACGTATCATTTCCTATTCCGTTTGGTAGATTAGAGTCATCTTCTGTGGAAAGACGTCTACACATGTGTGATAGCTTTGGAGTTTCCCATTAGCAATGCTATTTGACTATGCATTAAAAAATAGTGCTGAACTAGTCCAAACCAAACGGTCTCGCCAGAGAGACGGGAACCAAAATGTAAGAGAGAAAGAAGGGAAAAGACACATTTGAACTGGACAGAACAGAAAAGCATTGCACCGCCGTCATCATCATCATCATCATTGGTCACTCGGGGTCGAGTATGACCGTCCTCCCTCTGGGTCCCTCTGGGTCCTCAGGTGGGTGCAGAGGCCGATCCTGGAGCCGCATAATGGGAGGGCGCCCGCACGTGACGGCTTTTTACGCGGGGAGGCTGGTCAGGGATCAGGAGCACGTATTTGTCATTTCATTTCATGCACTTGCGCACACGAAATGAAACAAAATAGGGTTTCCCCCGGCCGACAGCGGTGCAACACAAAGACAAAAACTCATACGCAAACTACAAGAACACACACATCCAAACACATATCCGACATGTCAAAATAAATAAATAAAAAAGTCACTGTCCAGGAGAACGAACGCCATCCAGGATGACTGTCGGAAGTGCCGGTCTGCGTGGGCTAGCAGTTAGCTTAGCCTGCCCAGCTTCCGCATCCTGTCAGACCGCCCTCAGTGTTACCTCTTCGGGCGCAGCTCCAGGCAGGGCCGGCCTGGATGCACCTGATGCACCTGCAGTCACCACACGGTCCTTGGCAGGGAGTGAGCCAGAGTCCAATGGCATGGAGAACCAAGACGACTGGGGACCACCCTCTGTTGCAGCCTTCATCCACCTTCACTGCCGTTGTGACCCGGAGACGTCTTCTGCCACACTTCTGCCGTTGAGGTCTCTGTTGGATCTTTGTTGGGTTACGCTTCGTCTGGAAACTCCCCCTTGACCTACCTGCCTTGGGTGACCTGACCAGGAGCCAAGCTCCGGGCAACATAGCTCTTGGGATCATTGGTACACACAAGCTTCTCCGCCATGGAAGGTGGTGATCCACGAGAAGACACACAACCACACACACAGACGCATATCTCTCTCCCCATTGTTTTGGGCCAATCCATGGTAACAAGGTGTAACGCCTTCATGACCCTCGGGACAGAGGCCACGAACAACATCATATAATTCCTTCGGTACTAATTGCTAAGAGCATGGACCCTGGACCCCGTCAACTAATTAGACAGAGAGGGGTGGGGTTCGAGCCCTGTGATGGCCTGGCGGCCTGTCCAGGGTGTCTCCCCGCCTACCGCCCAGTGACTGCTGGGATGGGCTCCAGCATCCTGAGAGCAGGATAAGCGGTCTGGATAATGGATGGATGGGGGTGGGGGGGGGGGGGGCTGTGAGAGAGAGAGGTGTTCATAGAAAGAGATGATGTAAAAGTAAGCGATGAAGAGATGAGTAAAGAAAGAGAGCGGGAGGGGGCGGCAAGAGGGGGGGGATGGGTATGTGATCAATGCAGCTTGCTGATTTGCTGTGTGTGTGTGTGCGCATGCGTGTGTGTGTGTGGGTGTGTGTGTGTGTGTGTGTGTGCATATCGCTAGGGCCGTGTTTGTGTGCAATTATGGTCTGGCCGGTTTCCTTGCATGCCCTTTTCAGAGCTCCCATGTTCCTTGGTCCCGTGAGACCCGGCTGACAGGCCCCGGCTATAGTGGATTATGGGTAATGAAAGAGGGATTCGCGCTCCTCTCGATGAGTGCGTGAGTGTGAATGGCACGATTTGCATGGCGTGCGCGCTTTTACGGAGAGCTTGGCACGGTTTCCCGTTTCCCTCTCGAGCGTTTCTGCGCTTCCGATTCGGGATTTCGCAGGCGCGCTTGTCGGCGGCGTGGGCTTTAGATGAGCCCCGGGCGTGTCGATGTGTGTTTCGGCCCGCGTCGCGTCGCGTTGCCAGCTGCCGGGAGCACGTGCCCGAGTTGCGTGGCCTCCCGACTTGCCCTTTCTGCCGCGATCACACGGTATTGAGAGATCTGCGGAGGGGGGGAAAGTCTTTCATTCTCCTCTCCTTTTTTATCGCCTCCTCTGAGACCTCGTATCACTCCCCTCTCAGTGCAGCCTTCAGTGACCACTTCCTTTTCATCTCTGTGCCTCCCCTCTCCGTCTCTCCCTCCCCCCTCCCTCTTTCCCTCTCTGTCGAGGTCCGGGGCTCCTCCACACTTTGGTGAAACAAGTAGAACCATCCCCTCTGCGGAGCCTCTATTGGATCAAGGCTCCACAACAATCTGGAAACACCAAAAGAATCACCCCCCCCTTTTTTCTCTCCTCAGTTGTACTTGGCCAATCAGCCCACTCTTCCGAGCCGTCCCGGTCGCTGCTCCGCCCCCTCTGCTGATCCGGGGAGGGCTGCAGACTACCACACGCCGCCTCCCATACATGTGGAGTCGCCAGCCACTTCTTTTCACCGGACAGTGAGGAGTTTCACCAGGAGGATGTAGCACGTGAGAGGATCATGCTATTCCCCCCAGTCCCCCCCCCCCGCCGAACAAGCGCCCTGACCGACCAGAGGAGGCGCTAGTGCAGCAACCAGGGCACGTACCCACATCCGGCTTCCCACCCGCAGACACGGCCAATTGTGCCTGTAGGGACGCCCGAGCAAGCCGGAGATACCACGGGGATTCAAACCGGCGATCCCCGTGTCTGTAGGCAACAGAACAGACCGCCACGCCACCCGGATGCCTACACCAGCGAGCTGAAGTCTGAAAAAAGAGAACACATTCAGAACGGTGAGAGGCGTTTAAACAGTAAAATCACAATAGATGGCGTAAGACAACATTTAAAGTGAAAACCACATGAAGCCAGATGAGTCGTATGCGGTCTGACAGACTCCAGTAATCTGATGTCAAGACGTGAGGGCCTTTAAATAGACTTCACCTTTTTTTCTTTTTTTCTTTTTTTTTTTACAACCTGGGTCTTATGTTCATCATTAAGTGGTCTCTTCCACCTACAGTAAGTACAGGATGCCTCTTCCTGCAAGCTGAACCAGGAAGTGGCTCAGAAATGTGATTGGGGCGCGTCCCGGTGGCATAGCGGTCTCTTCCGTTGCCTACTGGACATTTCTGGTAATAACCTTTCCCTTGCAAAGTCCTTTCACTTGTCGTTTTCACTTCCACATATTTGGATTCAGTAATTGGGTTGAATTGGACTCGTTGAATCATGTCTGACACTGAGTCCTGCATCCCTTCAGGGGAGCTGTTGAATAAGATGACACCATGAACAATGTGCACGATGGCAGAAACTGCAAAACTAAGACCCAGGTTGTAGGGGGGGGGGCGGAATGATCCTTTAAATTAGGGGCTGGTGAAACCACAAGCTCACTGGAACGTAACATGTCAAATTAGCAACAGCTCTTGGTTTGAGGATGTTTGGGATCCCACAGTGTTGTATGGCTGCAGCAATTCACTTATTCAGCCAGCAGACCGAAAATGCAACACTTTAAAAGCGACTAAAAGGACTTTAAAACGTATTCTGTAGTCGAGAAGAAGCCAACACCGGGTGAGACTAGTTTGGTACTGACTAATAGCAGATCTGCAGCATATTGTACTAACACCATGACTGAGACGGGAAGTAATCACCATCATCATCACCATCATCATGGGCGGTCACTCGGGGTCGAGTATGACCGTCCTCCCCCTGGGTTCCTCTTGGTTCTCAGGTGGGTGTAGAGGCCCATCATGGAGCCTCATAATAGGAGGACGCCTGCACGTGACAGCTTTGTACGTGGAGTGGCTGATGCTCCTGCAGCCACCACACGGTCCTTGGCAGGGGGTGGTGGAGTCCAATGGCATGGAGAACCAAGACGATTGGGGACCACCCTGTGTTGCAGACTTTATCCACCTTCACTGCCGTTGTGACCTGGAGACATCTTCCGCCAGTTCCACCGTCGAGGTATTTGTTGGATCGCGCTTCATCTGGAACCTCCCCCTTGACCCGTCCACCTTGGGTGACCCTACCAGGAGCCACGCTCCGGAAGGCGTAGCTCTTGGGATCATTGGTACACGCAAGCTTCTCCACGATGGAAGGTGGCACAGTGGTTAACACGGTCACCTCACAGCAAGAAGGTCCTGAGTTCGAGCCCCAGGGTAGTCCAACCTTGGAGGTCGTCTCGGGTCGTCCTCTGTGCGGAGTTTGCATGTTCTCCCCGTGTCTGTGTGGGTTTCCTCCGGATGCTCCGGTTTCCTCCCACAGTCCACAGACATGTAGGTCAGGTGAATCGGCCGTACTACGTTGTCCCTAGGTGGGAATGTGTGTGTGTGTGTGTGGGCCCTGTGATGGACTGGTGGCCTGTCCAGGGTGTCTCCTCGCCTGCCGCCCTATGACTGCTGGGAGAGGCTCCAGCATCCCCGCAACCCTGAGTAAGGATAAGCGGTTTGCATAATGGATGGATGGATGGATGGATGGATGGATGGATGGATGGATGGCTCAGGAGGTAGAAGCGGGTCGTCTGGTAATCCGAAGTTCACCGGTTCGATATTTGGCTCCTGCGGAGAACGTGTCGAAGTGTCCTTGAGCAAGACACCGAGCCCCTAATTGCTCTTGATGAGCAGGTTGGCGCCTTGCATGGCAGCCTCCTCCATCAACCATCGGTGTATGACTGTGTGTGAATGGGCGGAGGTGCGGCCTCCATTGTAAACGCAGTCCATTTACCACGCGGCAGCACTACGGGTTGCTACTGTAGGTGACCTGCAGCAGGAAAAGCTCCACCCTGCCCGGTTCTGGTGGCTGGTTTTTCTCTTGAGTAAATTCCCAACGCAGATTTGTTTCCTCGTTGCTCTATAATAAAGAGTGTGGAGCAAACACACACACACACACACACACACACATTCAAAACAGATTGAGTCGTCTCCCATTTTTCTTAAACCTTAGCTGACAGCTGGCATCGTCTCACACGTGTATAAAATGCCCCCATCCGTCCATATTTCTCTGTTTGTTCCTCCATCCATCCGTCCCGCCCACTCCCACGGCCCCGGCACACGGTTTAACCCGACCGCGGTTTATCTGAGGTGATCAGGACTGGTGCACGTGACCGGTTGGATGGCGGCGTTTGATTTTCTCAAAAATTAAAAAAAAAAAAAAATGGAAACGTCTCCATGCCTGCGGGATTAGATCGAGGACGCTCCTCTGCTGTAACCTGATAAGGCTTCCTACACACCCGCTTCCAGAACCTGGCAAGAACTTAGCCCAGAATCCATCCGCCACATCGACACGCACGGATCACAGCGGTTTTAATTGTTCTGTGAAAGGCGAAGACATTTCACACTCCCACGGAACGGGCCATGAAACACACAGGTGTGTGTGTGTGTGTGTGTGTGTGTGTGTGTTTTAGTGGGTTTTAGTGGGTTTTAGTGGGTTTGGTGAGGAGGCAGGAGGCCGCAGCAGCAGCTTCCCGCTGAGGAAGGTCTCGTCCCGTAACGCCGACCCCGGTGCTTTGTAATGTGGACATGATTGGATGAACTTTTCGACACTGCCCACTAATTCCTTAATTGGCTTTTCAGTTCAAACAAATCAGTATAATTGCCTTATTATGATCCTGTCCAGCACAGCTCAATTGCGGTATAATTAGTGCAGGGACGACTTTGCCTGGGCAGCCTCCAGTGAACTGGAATGTTCTTCTGGGTTCTTTCGCTTTAGCTTCGTTTCACCGTGATTGACTCAGTCCACACCTCCTTCTCGCTCCCCTCCCTTCTTGTCCTCATTTCTCTCGCCTTGCATCGTCGTTCTTTGCATATTCTGCAACTCCCCTCTCGCCGTACCCTGTCTGTCTGTTATGTATGACGAGTCAAAGCGTCTATTTAGGACACGCGAGGCAGCCTGTAGTGTCTGTATGGGAAATACCAGGGGGCCCACATGAACCCAGGGGGCCCACATGAGCCCTGCAGGTGGCCGCTACCCAGCCCCCTGTCTAAAGGAACCCGTCCGTCACCCGTCAGTTTCATATTGGAGTCAGTGACTCACCTGCCGCCTGCAGGGTGTCTTGCACATTTAAAAAGCGTCAATGTTATTGGCATTTTAGAAATAAAATGGGGGAAAAGAATAAAGAAATAAAATGGAAAAAATAATAATAAAAAAAAAAGAAATGCCAAGTTAGAGTTGTATTTATTTATTTATTTTATAATTTATATATATATATATATATATATTTGTATTTTCAGAAAATATTTATTATTATTACTATTATTGTTATATGTTGTCTGTCAGAGCATCCTCTGTCTCAGGTTCCCCTCATCACATGTGATGGTGGACTGAGGACAGACCGTTTAAAGTTTTCCCCCAGACCTGCTGCTTGGGCTTATTCACCCCCCCCCCCTTTCTCCTATCCTATTAATGTGTAATTTATATGGCTGGAGCCTAATGCCGTTCTACTGACAGGCCCGTTTGAAACGATATTTCTATGAGAGGGCCGCTGTAATCAGAGCTGTGATGGTCTGCGCTGCTCTGGGCCTGATTACGTGTTTTGTTATCCTAATCTTAATGTACATAGCCTTTTGAAATAGTAGAATGACTCCTGATTGTGGGTGATATCCTATAGAGATTTAACGAGGAAGCTCTTTTTTTTGCCTATTGGGAAGTGCCTCTGTTAGGAGACTGATCTGGTCTGGGTTCGGATGTGGACACCGGTGGACAGGATGTTGTGCGGCGTCAGTCGGGTCGGGTTCAAAACCTCAGGCCCGGTTGAAGCTGTAGGAAGGGGGATGTGGTTTAGAGGCCTATACTATGTTAGCCGTCGCCGAGACAAGGTCCTGGCGCCCTGTGAAGGACGAACACAGGTGAGACGATGTCAAAGTCACAGTTTTTATGGAAAACGGTAGTTTTTCTGCAGCCTGGCTCTCGGCCACTCGATTCCGTTTTCAAGGGCAAGTCACCGCTTTTAGTAATCCCCTTTGCAGAGTCGAAGCAGTCACCATCCAGACAGACGTCCAGGCAGACTGTTATCTTGGCAGCATGTCCTGTCCTCTCTCCCTGTGCCCGCTGAACACACATATGAATAGGCAGAGGTTAAATATGCACAAGTGTTCCTTTTTGTCCAGATGAGCCACTCTAAATACCTGCACCCCCACCCCCATCCCCACCTGCCTGCCTGAACCACTCCTCTACCCCGGAGTGTAATTTAGGTGCATTATAGTTGTACTTGAGAAACTTGTTCATGCACATGTAACCCATATGGGAGAAAAGGTTACTAAAGCCGGGTGGCACGGTGGTTAGCGCGGTCGCCACACAGCACGAAGGTCCTGGGTTCGAGCCCCGGGGTAGTCCAACCTTGGGAGGGGGGGGGGGTCATCCCAGGTCGTCTTCTGTGTGGAGTTTGCATGTTCTCTAGATGTGTGTGTGTGTGTGTGGGCCCTGTGTGATGGCCTGTTGGCCTGTCCAGGGTGTCTCCCCGCCTGCTGCCCAGTGACTGCTGGGATAGGCCCCAGCATCCCCGCCACCCTGAGAGCAGGATAAGCGGTTTGGATGGGTGGATGGTTACTAAAGCCATTGTCATATAGAGGTGTAGTTGCATCTTGTTCCCAAGGGGGGCGCCATACACTGCCTTTTGCATCTCAACTGGTAGGGGGCACTACGTCCGTCTTCCACTTCCTGTTGAGAGCCCTTTCTGAAACGTGCTGTATACGACGAAACAACGGCCCAATGAAGGTGAGGAAACCAGTTTCCGTCGAGGTGCTGCTAACGTCATTGCTAGTCTGTGCTAGCAGCCGCTGTGAGAAGAGGATACGCCATAGTTGCTGTGAAAGCTGATATTTTTTCGTAAAAACCAGTCGGGGTTACAAGAAGGTCGTCTAATGTGTCCAGCGTACTTTAGTGCACATTGTATTAATTCATTTTGTTAATGTTTTAAGAAGATCGCTAGCTGCCGCTCATCGCTAGTTAAAGCTACTCGCTAGCTAAGGGCTAAGCGCTAAGCTAAGCTAAGCTAAGCGCTATCGCTGGTTAGCTGAAACGGAAGGCAGAGCGGGGGACCGTTAAAGGTGCATTGCGCTGATTTTGGTGACGCTGAACCCGTCCGGTTGTAGTGGGGTGAACACGTTATGTGGATGGTTTGTAGTTCGGCTCCATTGTGTTTGATATTGTAGCGAATTCGGGGGACAACGCAACCACAGGAACCGCCGCGGCCGGGACGCGAACCCGTATCGCCCGCACCGCAGGAGGCATCGCTAACCGCTCGACTAAAGGGTCAGACCCGCCAGCCAGCGTGTCTGCTTATCCATGCACGTTACAATATGATTTCGGTTATTAAAATGTACATGTTAAGTTAGTATTGATAATTCAATACATATTTAAAGTGGAACATAATGATTCATGTAAAGGGTTAAAAAGGGGCACAGGTAAAAAGTGAAGGTAAATAATTCCTTTGTAATGTTAAAGTTGTGATATTTTGTAATTCATTTCATTGTATATCCTCAGTTATTGGCTGTACATTAAGGTGTTTTAAGTTAATGGGAGCTCATCTTAGAAAGAGAAAGAACAGAATAACTTACTATTTTGCACTATTTGTGTAGATTGGTTTTTGAACGACCAGATAGGATCTGGATCAGTGATGGCGAGGCCAGCCCAGTGAGACTGTGGATGGTCGTGGAAGCGGTGTGGCCTAACGTTGGATCTGTCCACAGGAGATGGCTGACTAGCTCCTTCATTCACTCAGACAGCAGATAAGACCACATACACACTAGTAGCTCTACCCGGGTAGTAGTAGTCAGCACACACACGAGAACACTGAACCAGACTCTTGGAACTCCAACTCACCTACAGCAGCATCCGAGTCGAAGGTTCCACTCGGGGGGGCTTATTCTCTATTTTTATTTTGTTTATCTCATACAAACTGCAGTGCTGCCTATGTTTTGTAAATCATTAATTGCTCAGCTTTATTCTCGGTATTGCCAGGGGGCAATAAACTTGGCAACTGTTCAACTTCATACCAACTCTCCTCGCGAGTCATTTAAGGCATACAGCTCCCCAAACCTCGGTAGATGTTAGCGTCTCTATTTAGGCTACTACTGTCATTGGCTAAAGACTAGCGGCGCTATATATCACACACACACACACATATATATATATACATACCCCCCTACCGCCTGTCTGAACCACACCCCTACCCATGAGTGTCATTTAGGTGCATTATAGTTGTACTTGAGAAATTGTGAAATTGACCTTTTGAAATTTCAAGGATTGGTAGTGTGGTGACTTAAGTATCCATCGATTGCTGCACTTGACTCGGTTGCTCATTCATCAGCAGCAGCACTTCTCTCAGTCTGTCTGCACACTTCTCATCTCCCCACCACCTGTCACCCATCCTTTTCGGTCAACACTTGACATTTATTCTGTCTTCAGCAGACACGGCTGAGGAAATGTTATGTTTTGCCCTCTTTTCCAGCCGTTGGGAAGAACAAAGAATGGTGTGGTAACTGTGTGGGTGAGAGATGCCAGAAAAAGGAAAAAAATGTAAATTAGAGTAATTTTGAGCACAAGTGCCAAATCTTTAGCCCAAACTGGGCTACACATGGGATCGCATTACCTGTGACCATATGTATAAACTATATGTTTTATTCAACGCTAATGATACCGACATATAAGCTAAGAAAGACAAATAACAGACCAACAGATCTGTTTTTACAAAATAACAGACAGGTAGGAAACGCTCGTCTGCTGTGCACCTTTCAATTCAAATTTAAACAATTTGTTTAGAACAATTCATTCGTAACTCATGCCTCCTCTTCTTTCTAATTTATCCAATTGTCTCTATCCCTTTGACCCACTCTTTTTTCATCTCTGTCCTTCCCTGTCATTCCCTGCCATATATGCCGTTCCCAATTTCTCTCCTCCTCCCTATCCCATCCAATCTGTTTCCCTTTGTTCATTTCTTGTTTCTTTTCTAATTCATTTTCCCGGACCAGCAATGGAGCACGCAGCAGTGATACGCACCACTGGCCACAGGCCGATACTGGGCTGATAACCACATCTTCTCTGAGGCTGCAAGCCTAAGCCCACTGCCTCACAGCCTCTCTACATAGATGTACACACACACACACACGCACACACACACACACACACATAGGGACAATTTTACGTTAGCTTAGGAGAGCTAAGAATTGTTTTTACAATGCTAATTTTGGCCACGCTAGCTACTGAGCTAAAGTTGTTTTAAGTAGTTGCACATTCTGACTAACTTCAATCATAAATATTAAGAAGATATATATATCGTAATACTTAACAACAATGTTAATCTATAAACAAAGCAGAGATACAGATAAGGACTGCTAGCTTGCTAGCTAATCACACGCACAATCCACACACACACACATATATATATATATATATATATATATATATATATATATATATATACACACACACACACACACACACACACACCTACACACACACACATATATATATATATACATACATATGTATGTATGTATGTATGCATGTGTGTGTGTGTGTATATATATATATATATATATATATATATATATACACACATACATACACATATGGATTGTGCACACAGCATATATATATACACACACACAGCAAAGGCAAGCTGAACTGAATTGACTTTTCCCAGTTCGTCTCTCTACATGTGTTGGGCAGGCTAATATGGACTTACCGTCATGCTAAGCGTGTGATAAGTTAATATGTGGTGCAGTCTGGTTTCACAGCATGTATGTGCATTTAGACCAATATGTGTTAACTATGGTGTCATAATGAATGTGTTTCTTGTAATATACACATTTGTGCAGTGTGTGTGTGTGTGTGTGTGTGCGCGCTCGCATGTGTATGCAGGTTTTGTTCATGGTTTTCAGTAGAAGTCATCGTGTGCCAAATGAAAACCGCAAGATAAAGATTATTATTTGTGGTTTTGTCATGTCCTCGACCTGTCCAGCATCTGCTCCTCATCAGAGTAAGAGCCCTGTAATGTGTTTACTTTATATCATTTCTTGGATATGACTAAAAAGAGAAGTGATTGAAGGTTTTGCTAAACACAAATAAGAATAATGTTTTGCACAAACAAACCATCTTTACCAGATCTGTAGAAAACGTAGCCGGAAACCACATTCCTGGTCAGCAGACCACAAAAGCTGACAGTTCCCTAAATTCTGCTGACATTTATGCCATTTAACCAAACAGCACTTTTATAATGGAGCATGACCACAGTAGATGGTTGGTTGCCTCCTATAGTGGCTGGAACACAGAGACCTAGAAGTACACTGCTGTGAGTGCAAAGTGTTTTGTGTTTTGGTTTCACCGCTCTTCACTTTTATCCTGGTTTCTACTCGTTCTTACTCATGTTGCTTTTTACACTTGGTTTTGCTCCTTTTATGTTTTTACTTTATGTGGTCTAGTGGTTAGGATTTGGCACTCTCACCCCCGTGGTGGTGGCACAGTGGTTAGCGCGGCCGCCGACCACAAGAAGGTCCTGGGTTCGAACCCTGGGGTTTTCCAACCCTGGGGGTCGTCCCGGGTCGTCCCCTGTGTGGAGTTTGCATGTTCTCCCCGTGTCTGTGTGGGTTTCCTCCGGGTGCTCCGGTTTCCTCCCACAGTCCAAAGACATGTAGGTCAGGTGAATTGGCTGTACTAAATTGAACCTAGGTGTGAATGTGTGTGTGTCAACCCTGTGATGGCCTGGCGGCCTGTCCAGGGTGTCTCTTCGCCTGCCGCCCAATGACTGCTGGGATAGGCTCCAGCACCCCTGCGATCGTGAGAGCAGGATAAGCGGCTTGGATAATGAATGAAAAATTGAATGTATATTTTTACTTTGTAAAAAAAACTATCTTAACTGATTTAATGTACAAGATAATTGGTGTTAGGTGGTTAGCCAATTAGTGTTCTTGCACTGCAGTCCTCGAGCCACGGCCCTGCCCCATCTCCTGTCCCATCTCTTGGCCCATCTCTTGTCCCATCTCCTGCCCCATCTCTTGACTCAACAGCCTTACCCACGGAATGCACAACTCGACCATCCGATTTCAAGCTTTATCAATTTAAACATAGCGAGGTGCTGTCGAATGATCCAGTATTCTGTTTACCACAGTTGGAGACACTCTCCATGCACCTCTGTTGAACATTTTGAATGAACGAACGCTGGTGCAGCGGCAAACACCTTCCTCCTCAAACATAAAGAAGGATTGAAAGGCGATGATGATGTGGCGATGCTTATGTTGGACGGGTATATATAATCTACAAATTCTTCAATCAGTCCAATCAATACAATACAATGCAATCAATACAGCAGAACAATGTTCCCATATAGTTTGATCAAAGAATCGATCGATCAATACAATCATTACAGTCAGTACAATCGATATGTTCAGTTGATACTATTAAAAATGAAATAAAAATATAATTTAAAAATCTAAAAATTAAAACTTAAAAATTAAAATACAACTAAAAAAGTAAATTGTTCAATTAATATAATCCAATCCAAGCCCATGCAATACAATAGAATCAATCCGGTAGAACAGTGTTCTCATATAGTTTGATCAATACAATCAATCAATCAATAGTCAATCAATATGCTCAATCAATACAATTTGAAAAATAAAATTAAAATACAATTTAAAAAAAGTAAAAATTAAAATTAAAAAGTAAATTAATTAATTGATAAAATTTAAAATAAAGATACAATTAAAGAAATAAAATGTTCAATTCAATATAGTTTGTAGTACATCAGATTGCCTGTGTTGACTGTGCGACTGACAACACACACATGCATGAATGCACGCACGCACACACACACACACACACACACACACACACACACAGTTGCAGTGGTTCTAGCTGGCCGTAGTGTTGCTGACTCGGTCATAGTGTGCAGGCCGGGTGCCAGTTTGACTCTGGGAAGCAGACTGAGACCGGTTTAAAGTCTCTAATTAACTCAGTCTGATAGAAGACCCCGCTGCTCACAGCCTGGCCAGAAAACAGGAATTCATCCGAGTCCTTAATTTCCACTGTTCTTCCACCAGTCCACACCGCTTGAGAGGATGCAAAAGTGCCGGCTGGTGTCTTTAGCTGGCGAGATTCAGATAAATGTACGTATGTGTTGCAGGAACAAAAAGGATGAGGAAATAAATGGCTGGAGGCGGGTGTTAATCCACCATATTATATCCCTCATTTGTTTGAGAGTACCCTCATCTGCTCGTAGTTCGCTGGCTGCAGGCTGTCAGACAGGCAGAGTAAGCAGAGTTTCAGCACTATATTCAAAGCAAGATAATGAACATGAACACAGAGCTAACAGTGTTCTCCTGTGAGGAAGACCTCTTCACACAAAGGAGAGAAATCCGCTTATTTTGGGAAGCAAATCCTTACCATACTGTCATTTTATGCAAATTATATCGCCTGAAGTATTTCTGTTGCATGTGACAGTGATACAGCGGCGTAGTGTGTTCACATGTCATCTGTTTTGTAGGCGTTGCAGGAATCAGCAGTCAGGAACACTATTTGTCGTTTTACTTCATGCGCTTGCGGACATGAAATGAAGCAAAATGCCAGTTCCCCCAGCCCACAGCAGCACAACACAAAGACAAAAACACATCCAAAAACTACAAGAACACACATAACCAAACTAACACATATATCCAAACTAAACAAAAAAACACTGTCCAAGGGGACGAACGCCAGCCAGGATGACTGTCGGAACCGCCGGTCTGCGTGGGCTAGCAGTTAGCTTAGCCCGCCCCGCTCTCCCAGCCGATCCAGCGCCAGCTCTCCCAGCCAGACACCCTCGACACACCTCCCAGCACCCCTCACGACGACATCAAAAATACCACAGTCAACGCCAGGTGAGGCTGCCGCCAGACCGCCCTCGGTGTTAACGAAACTGCCGGTCTGCATGGGCTAGCAGTTAGCTTAGCCCGCCCCGCTCTCCCAGCCGATCCAGCGCCAGCTCTCCCAGCCAGACACCCTCGACACACCTCCCAGCACCCCTCACGACGACATCAAAAATACCACAGTCAACGCCAGGTGAGGCTGCCGCCAGACCGCCCTCGGTGTTAACGAAACTGCCGGTCTGCATGGGCTAGCAGTTAGCTTAGCCTGCATCGCTCTCCCAGCCGATCCAGCGCCAGCTCTCCCAGCCGTTAAACGAAAACAAAACTTAGACACGGACAAAGACACTGTGTGGACGGTACTGGGTGAGGCCGCCGCAAATGTGAATTTGCCGCCATCTTCCAACACCGGCACTGGCACTGGCGTAACATATTTATTGTGGGCCCTGGTGCAAGCAACCCTCGTAGACACCCCCCCCCACGTCTCTCTCTCACTCGCTCACACACACACACACCACGGTAGTGTGTGTACTGTTTGTACCACCTTGTGCTTTGGCAATACTGTGTAACAGAATATGGGCGTGCCAATAAAGCCCTGTTGAATTGAATTGAATTGAGTGAGATAGGAAGAGAGAGAGCGTGAGAAAGAGATAGGAAGAGAGAGAGAGATAGGAAGAGTGAGAGAAAGAGGGAGAGAGAGAGAGATAGGAAGAGCGAGAGGGATAGGAAGAGCGAGAGAGAGGGATAGGAAGAGCGAGAGAGAGGGATAGGAAGAGCGAGAGAGAGGGATAGGAAGAGAACAAGAGAGGAAGCGAGAGTGAGAGAGATAGGAAGAGAGCGAGAGAGGAAGCGAGAGTGAGAGATAGGAAGAGAGAGTGAGAGAGATAGGAAGAGAGAGCGAGAGAGATAGGAAGAGAGCGAGAGGAAGCAAGAGTGAGATAGATAGGAAGAGAGAGAGGAAGAGAGAGTGAGAGAGATAGGAAGAGAGAGTGAGAGAGATAGGAAGAGAGCGAGAGAGGAAGCAAGAGTGAGATAGATAGGAAGAGAGAGAGGAAGCGAGAATGAGAGAGATAGGAAGAGAGAGTGAGAGACAGACCGAGAGAGAAACAGAGAGATAGGAAGAGAGAGAGTGTGTGAGATAGGAAAAGAGCAAGAGAGAGATAGGAAGAGAGAGAGAGCGAGAGAGCGTGAGAGAGATAGGAAGAATGAGAGAGCGAGAGAGAGATAGGAAGAATGGGAGCGATAGGAAGAGAGAGCGCAAGAGGGGGAGAGAAAGGAAGAGCGAAAGAGAAATAGGAAGAGAGAGGGAATGTGTGAGATAGGGAGAGAGAGAGATAGAAAGAGCGAGAGAGAAATAGGAAGAGAGAGGGAATGTGTGAGATAGGGAGAGAGAGAGAGAATTGTAAAATAAGTTTCATTCTAACAAGAAACAGACTTTAACTTGACATCTTTTTAACAACCTGAACAAAATCACTCCTTCACAATAACCTGTTAAAGACTTCATTTTCCCTCACCGAACCTATTCACATATATATATATATATATATTGAGAGAGAGGGAGATTTGGGTATCATTCTTTATTTTCTGGAAGACAACATGTCCCGTATCTCCTAACAGATACAGCAAACCGGTTTCTTGAGCTTCATAAATCTTTGCTAACAAGGAGCGCTGCAGAAGATGCCCTGTGTGTTCGGCTGAAGGTTATGGCCACGGCGTGTAATCCATCTACAGCCTTTTAAAGTCAACACAAATAAACCGGGAGAGGATAGGCTTGGACACCTTGCTGGTGTGTGGGGGGAGGGGGTAACGATGAGGGGAGGTGTTTTTATGAGGAGAACTCAGGGAGGACAACTCCAGTTTGCGGGTCAAACTTTGACCCCAAGAAGAGGAGTTTGTGTCCTCTTAGACTGGCTGTGATAAATAAGCAGATTAGAGCTGCTCCTGGGAAAAAGCTGTTATTTTCTGAGGTTCTTGGCATTTTTTAAAATTGGATTTCCCTCTCTTTTTCTCCCCAATTGTATGTGTACCCCATTCTTCCGAGCCGTCCCGGTCGCTGCTCCACCCCCTCTGCCAATCCAGGGAGGGCTGCAGACTACCACGTGCCTCCTTTGTTACATGTGGAGTCGCCAGCCGCTTCTTTTCACCTGACAGTGAGGAGTTTCACCAGGGGGAACATACCACATGGGAGGATCACACTATTCCCCCCAGTCCCCCCCCCCCCGGAATAGGCGCCCTGACCGACCACAGGAGGCCCTCTCCTATTTTTTAAAAATTTTTTTTGAATGGAGTGCTGCATTGCAAACAAAACTCAACAGTACCCCCAGATGTGCTCTAAAACTGGAACCCCTCTGCTGGTGGAGGAGTTAAAGCCATAAGTTCCACCCTGGATGGCCTGTGGGACCAGGCTGGTGTCTTGATCAATATAATCGGATGAAAAGAACTGACCAGTTTTTTCATGGGCCAGTTTGTAGATGTCCTAATTTTCATGATTTTGCAACTGCTCCACCTTCTCCAGACCTCCGCATTCAGCAGTTGTTTCGGCCTCGTCATCTGCCATCTTAGGGATGTTGCTCAGGCCACCCAAGATGACCTGCACCACCTGGGCGTCCTTCAAGGTTGGACTACCCTGGAGCTCGATCCCAGGACCTTCTTGCTGTGAGGCGACCGCGCTAACCACTGCGCCACCGTGCTGCCCAATTGGTTAGCAATGGCATGTAATTAGTTTTATTTTGTACATGTGACATGCTGACTGTTTGTTTCCAGTTTAGCGTCATTTTATGAACACACCTAGAGTCGGCGTGCACATTTTTCAGTACCAATGCCTTCAATCAGGGTTATGAGTAGCATGGACTGGCACTTTTATTCATATTTCATATGTTATATTGCACTTGGCTGTACCAGCAGTTCCATGGTACTACATATTTCATACGTCGTTGTTGCACAGCATCTGCATGTGACAGCATAACGGCAATCACCCTGTTATGCAAATAAGTTGTGCAAGTACACTTTGTCTTTGAGACTGGGCTCTTTTGTTTCTGCCGCCCTTTCACTAAATCAAGCTTCATTTTCTCTCTCCCTGTTTCCGTCTTGCTCTGCATCCCTCCCACTCAGTCATTACCCTGCAGAGACCGTGCCCTCGCTGACTCTGCTGTCAAACTCATCAACTCAGTTTTTTTATTTAGCACACCATCCGCTGGCTGTGTGGAAACCTCCTCTCATAGGGTGAGGTTGAAGGAGCAGAGAATTTGATGTTGTTTGTGGTGCGTGCACCTTCATTTGAAATCAGTGCAACCTGCAGAGTTGGAGGTCTGAGTTTGACCCGAACAGTTAGCCATAATTTGGAAGTCTTCTGTTTTTTGTTTTTGTGTTCTTTTGGGAAAAGGTTTGTACGAGCAGTTTGTTTCAGCATAAACACAGATGTTGTTGCATTTTGCACCATTTTATTTATTTATTTCCTTCTTGTCTGTCCCTTTTCATAGTGCTTTGCTACCTGTCGTACACATCTGTGCACTGTGAGAGGCATAGGCTTAGATTTGGATCCGTCAGTTTTAAATCTATACAGAGTTGCCAGATTTACATGTTTTCCCATGGATTTGGTTACTTGGCCAATGACCCCACTCTTCCGAGCTTCCCGGTCACTGCTCCACCCCCTCTGCCGATCTGGGGAGGGCTGCAGACTACCACATGCCTCCTCCGATACATGTGGAGTCGCCAGCCACTTCTTTTCACCTGACAGTTGAGGAGTTTCGCCAGGGGGATGTAGCGCGTGGGAGGATCATGCTATTCTCCCCAGTTTCCCCATCCCCCCGAACAGATGCCCCGGCCGACCAGAGGAGACGCTATGCAGCAACCAGGACACATACCCACATCCCGCTTCCCAACCGCAGACATGGCCAATTGTGTCTTTAGGGATGCCCGAGCAAGCCGGAGGTAACACAGGGATTTGAACCGGCGATCCTTGTGTTGGTAGGCAAGGGAATAGACCGCCACGCCACTTGGACGCCCCAAGGTGCATTGTTAGTCAAGTCAAAGTCAAGTCAACTTTATTTGTATAGCCCAATATCACAAATCAATAAATGTTTCAAAAATATTCCCTATCAGTGCCCTTGGTGAGATGAAAATCCATGCAGGGGAGCGAGCAATCTCCCATCGGGATTAAAACCACATGAAAACTAGGATCATCCCAGTAAAATGTTTACCCCAGGCAAGTTTTGATGTGCAGGTTTTACTTAATATTCTCTCTTATCAACAGACAAAAAGTCCTGTCCTTTTGGACTGATGTTCCGTAATTGCCAAACTCATCCAGCAAATTGATCTTACTTCCGGCAGTTGCTCATCCCTATGTGGATGCTGGCACCCTCTTATACCCACACATTTGCACATACACACAGAAACACACACTCAGCCTTGAGCCAATCTTAATGGCTTGATTTTTATTTTTGCCGCTGTCAGTTTTTAGATGCGAAGCACCATATGAACCTAGCTTCTAACTCATTAGTTCACAAATAGACTTTTAGTTTCATGTTTGTCTGCACTATCTGTGTAGATGGTTGTGCACCCACCAAAAATGTTTTCAGTGAATCCCTACAAAACTATAAACTGTTGTAAGATTTTTTTCCACAACATTTTTATTTACATTTTTAACACCTTAAAATATAGTCTTTAATATTCATATAATATATAACACAACATAAAATTGCTACATTACACAAAAAAAACAAAACAAGAATGGTCCTCCTGTTTTGATAAATGGTCATCTAAACAAAATGGTGTATATTAATTGCAATGAATGCAAAATACAACAAGTATTTAAAAGAAAAAGAAAAATTCTTCAAGCTCGGGAAACTGCATTGTCCACAAAAATTAGTCCACTTTATAGTAATAATAAAAACTTTATTTATATAACACTTTTCTCAACAATGTTACAAAGTGTTTTACAAAAGAAATAAAAGCAGACAAGGCTAAAATGAGCATAAGACCAAAGGACATGAGCAAAGAGGCGGTAACAACAATAAATGAATAAAATCAAATGTAAGTAGGGATAAAAATAAAAACAGTATAAATAATTAAAAAAACAATATCAAACATTTGTAAAAGCTTTCATAAAAAGAAACGTGTTAAGACAAGATTTAAAAGAAGCTAAAGACTTGGGTTTTCTTAGTTCGACAGGAAGAGAGTTCCATAGTGTGGAGGCTCTAACAGCAAAAGCCCGATCACCCTTTGTAACAAACTGAGACCTGGGAATAACCAGCAGGGCTCCATCTGCAGATCTTAATGGTTGAGGGGACATATACCAGGTCAATAAATCAGAAATGTATGTAGGAGCAAGACCGTTTAAAGCCTTAAAAGTGAGCAATACATTTTTAAAATCAATTCAAAATCTAACGGGAAGCCGGTGTAGGGAGGCAAGCACCGTAATATGGCCATGCCTCTTTGTCCCGGTAATGAGCCGAGCAGTAGCGTGTTGTAGCAACTGTAGATGGTGGAGAGAGCCCTGGCTGATACCTGAGTAAAGTGCATTGCAATAATCAAGCCAAGAATAGATGAAATGATTTATAACTCTTTGCAGATCAGCTAACCTCGATGGTAACCAAGGTTAGCATCTAATATTACCCTTAGATTTCTAGCAGCCTGCTTAAGACTATTTGACAGACCACCGAGATTAGTACCAAAAGTGCTGATGGAATTTGGGGGACCAAACAAAATGACCTTACACTTATTAAATTTAAGAAGATTTTGGGACAGCCAGGATTTAATGCCAGAGAGGAAAGTTATGAGATTTGCTAGGCCGCTAGAATCTGTGGGTTTTACCCAATTTCCCCTTTGGGATGAATAATTCTGATTCTGGTTGATTTTAGTGGCAGTATAACTGATTGTCGTCAGCATAAAGATGGTAAAACACATCATGATTTTCTGAGTGTCATCAGCATAAAAATGGTAACACATCATGATTTTGAATGACCTGGCCAAGGGGCAGAAAAAACAGGAGGGGGCCAAAACTGAATCATCGAGGAAGTAGTTTCCCAGAACAACAGAAAAAAAATCTGTTGGAGAGGTATGAGCATAATAAACTAAGACCCGAGCCCTTGATGCCAACCCAAGTCTCCAAACGATATAAGAGGATGCTGTGATTGACTACGCCAAAGGCAGCACTTAAATCTAAAAGAACTAAAATTGAGCTGTCACCTCTGTCTGAAGTCAGCAGTATTTCAGTAACCTTAACTAGCACCGTCTCAGTACTATGAAGTGCTCTAAAACCATACTGGAAACTGTTAAAGACAGTTGAGATGAAATTACTTTCCCCAGAACCTTAGATAAAAAAAAGACAACTTAGAGAGTCGTCTGTAGTTACTTAAGTACAGGGGATCCGAATTAAGTTTATTTAGCAATGGGTGAGCAATGGCATGCTTAAAACTGTCTGGAAAGGAATCAAAGGCCAGAGAATTATTGAGAATTCACAGAAAGTCTGTTAAATCTAAGTCCTTAGCTTGATTAATGAAGGGCCTCCATACATTCTCAAATAGCCTTTAATATGTAAGTTATCCTTTCTAATGGAAGGCTTGATAACATCCATCTCATCCATTGAGTCGCACTTGGTCTGTGAATCTTTTTCCATAACAGTGCATTGCATTATTTGGTGTTAAGCAAGCTGAGGTCTATAAATGCTTGTTCATTTTTATTACTATAATTATGTTTCTCTGGATATAAACCCAACAGAGAAGCTTAGGGTCCAGTAAGATTTGTTTTGAAATAATCTTCCCAGTTTTAAATCTTAATCTCTTCCCAGGACATTTTAATCCTTCTGTATTGCCGAATACAATGAAACAATGTCCCTCTAGTCCCCGTACATTTTGTACATATGTCTGGTATGTTTTTGTTACATTGATTTAATTCCTCCGGCGTCTCATATGTCTGCATCAACATTTTATACTGCATTCGTTCAAGGCGTGTATTTATAGACTTCGTATATGAGCTACGCAAACTGCTTTCCAAACTTCCTCTGAAATTTTGAATTGCAAGTTTTCCTTCCAGGCATTCAGCTTATATTGTCAACTTTTGGTTGAATAAGAGCTCAGCAGATTGTAAAACTCTGATATGATACCCTTTCTCAAACTGTCGTTCATCATATTTTTTTTTCAAAGGTGAGTGTAGAGGTCTGGTAAGTGCTTTATTTTGATTTACTTTGACAGCACTTCTAAGCTGGAGGTACTTCAAGGAATGTTTTCTATTAAGGTTGAAATTAGATCTCATCAAAAGACATCATGGTATCTGAGTCCGGCAAATAAAGGTCTTTGACTATTTAAGTGCCTTAGAGTCCCATACTTTGAATGTTGCATATGCTCTTCCTCGTACAGAAAACTGATTACCCCATACTGGACTAAATTCTGATAATCAATATAGTTCTGGGTGGCACGGTGGCACAGTGGTTAGCATGGTTGCCTCACAGCAAGAAGGTCCTGGGTTCGAGCTCCGGTGTAGTCCAACCTTGGGGTTCGTCCTCTGTGTGGACTTTGCATGTTCTCCCCGTGTCTGTGTGGGTTTCCTCAGGGTGCTCCTGTTTCCTCCCACAGTCCAAAGACATGTAGGTCAGGTGAATCGGCCGTACTAAATTTGCCCCTAGGTATGAATTGGTGTGTGTGTGTGTGTGTGTGTGTTTGTTGGCCCTGTGTGATGGCCTGGCGGCCTGTCCAAGGTGTCTTCCCGCCTGCCACCCAATATCCGCTGGGATAGGCTCCAGCATCCCCGCGACCCTGAGAGCAGGATAAGCGGTTCGGACAATGGATGGATGGATGGAATATGGTTCTTTTCAATATTTTTTTTTACATCATACCACATTTTTATCATGTTTTTTACAATTGGATTTTATTTTGTTTCTGCAGTTTTTTTTTTACTGTGTCTAACAGAAGAGGTAATTTCAGACTGTAAGATTCCATTTCAGTCCAGTGAGGAGAATCATTTGTTGAAAAATAGAATATGACAGATCTCAGTTGCACAGCGCAGTAGTGCCACGTTAAGTTTGGACACTGTAAGCCCCCTCGATCTAATGGTAAATACAATAAAGACAAACAGAGTCTTGCCCCCCGATTGTTCCATATAAATCCCAGATTCTTTCTTTTTTTTCTTTTGAGAACAAATCTGAAAGTGGTGGTAGAGGGATAGTTTGGAATAAATAAAGTAATTTTGATCGTTTATTCATTTTTAAAATATTAATTATCCCAATTGTAGATACTGGTATTGACATCCATCTATCAGTTCACTCATCAATTTCTATCATTAAGAGTTTGTAACTAGTGTGAACAACATGTTCTAGCCTGGGGAAAATCTGTACTCCCAAATGTTTAAACTGTTCTATGACATTAAGCGAATTACCTCAGAAATTGAATTCCTTCTTTCATTTGGAGTAGAGGATTTATAGAGGAAATATGGAGGATTTAGTTTTTATCCTGAAATATCAACACATGTTTTTATTAGCTGTAACACGACTGGAATTGATTTATTTAGCATACAAGGAAATTCTGTGTTGTGTCAGCACTACAGTTATTCCCAAAAATTGCAGGTGTGAACGTATTACTGCTGCGAGGGATTCAGTTGCTAAAATAAACAACAAGGGCTAGAGAGGGCAACCTTATCAGCAACCTTTACTGGTTTTTATTGGTTTTGAAATATTTCTATTTGTTAAGAATTCTGCTTTAGAATTTTTTATCTATTCCCTGAACCCATTTTATGAAGTTATTTCCACACCCAAATCTTCCAAAATATTGAAAAGATAAGGCCATTCAACCCTATCAAAGGCCTTTTCGGTGTCTAATGATACTGTATCTGGTGTTTCTTTGATAAAATAATGTTCAGTACCATTCTGACAATGTGGAAACCTTTCCTTGCCATTATAAATCTGTTTTGTTCTCCATCAATGAATTTGGCATTAAGGTCAGAATTCAACAAACGTATCGGCCTCGTTCTCATTTGTTAGAGGGTTTACCTGGTTTTGACAGTGAAATAATTAAATAACTGATTATAGAGGGTGGAAGACTGTCATTCTGAAATGCCTCTAGAGACATTTCCAAAATTGGTGTTAGCAATTTATTCTTGAATTTGTTTTTTACAGATTAATTGGAAGACCATTTGGTCCTGTCATTTTTCCTGATTTCATATGATCGATGGCATGCTCATGCTCAATTTTTTCTTGGTTAATTACTAGGTCCAGATTGTCTTTATAACCATTTGGGTATCATGGTTTGGGTAGTTCATCTAAAAACCTATTTAGATTTTGTAAATTAACTTCATATTTTGTATCATATAATTCTGTATAGTACCCTCGAAAGACATCATTAATTTCTGTAAGATATACAACAACATGCCTGTTGCATATAATGGTTGTGATTAATGCTTTAGTTTCTAATTGTTTAATCTGCCATGCTGATAATTTACCCGATTCATTGCCTTGTTCATCCAATGTTCGCTTGAGTCTTACAAGACTAGAGGCAGCTCTGAAAGCAGACAACGGATCATATTCAGCTCTGAAAATCAGTAAATCGTTTTCCATTTGTGGCTTATTTTTCTAATAAACTCTTTATTGGAGAGTCTTTATTTTGTAATCTTTCCGGTGCATCTTTTTTTTTTAAATTTTGAGCCTGTGTAACTAATATGTCCTCTGAGAAAAGCTTTAAATACTTCCCACTTTGTAAATACAGATGTTTGTGTAGTAGTAATTTCAAAGACCTCATCTGTTTTCCTGTATATTTTACAAATTCTTCATGTGGTCACCATTTGTTCTGAAAATGCCGTTTAGATGGGTCCTTTGTCAATTTTATATCCACGTAAACTAAGCAACATGGCACATAATCCGAGACCACAATATTATCATAGTAGTAGTAATGAATTTTGGACCATAATTCTGAGGAAATTAAAAAAAATAAAATAATCAATTCGAGAATATGTCTGGAATATGTTAGTGTAACAACAGCAGGCTTTGGCATGGGGTTTCAGTTATCTCCATACATATAGCCAACAACCTTAATTCTTTAATAAAACGATGGATGACTGTTCTACACCTGCTATGTGGTGGATCTAGCCATACTGGGGTTTAATGTGCAATTGAAATCCCCTGCTCATCACGTATTGTCCTGCAAATGCTGAGAGGGTCTAGAGGAAAAAGATCTACAAAAAAAAAGGGTCCTCTATTTTTGGGCCATACAAGTTTACTAAATTTACTTTTTCTGATAAGAGAGAACCTTTCACTATTAAATATCATCCCAATCTATATTTGATGTAATTTTTCACTTGAAATGGGACTGTTTTATGAGTCCTAACTTCTCTGGCCTGGGGTGAGACTGATGCTGTGAATACACCACCCTGCCACCTCCTCCTAATCTTTTTATTGTCCTCATTTAAAAGATGAGTTTCTTGTAGGAATACAATTTTGGAGTCTATATCCTTTATTTTTATTTGTAACCTCTTTAACTTTTCTAAACCGTTGTGGACCTCCAAGAAACAAAATTAAGATTTACTCCTTGAGACATCGCCAACAAAAAACTGTTAGATTACCTTGCAATATGGAAATAAACAGAGAAGCATGCCAAACCTGGCTGTTAGAACCCACATGCAACACACTGAACATGAACAACAACCCCTTTTCCCACTTTTGTGGGAGCCCCCCAAAAAACATTCTGTCTCCCGCCATCACTAATGACAGTTCCACACTTAGGGAGGATCAGTCAGTCCATTTTTACTTTCCACAAACTCAGCAATCACTACTCCTGTCCATATTGTGACATACGTGAACACTCATCTGCAACATGTGTACTAGGTTTGCTCTAAGTCTGTACCTCATAACAGTTTGAACTATACTAAGCACAAAAAGTAAGGAAATGTGTGTTTGGTAGATTATTTCTTTGTTGTAACAATGCTTCTTGGCAATAAATCTTATACCGTTGGAAAGCCTGTTTATTACCCTTTTAAATGGGGCCACATTTGTAAGGAACATACATTTGTGGGATGAGCAGCAGAGCTGAGTATGTGGGTTGCGCCCATGAAAAATTTGCCAAATCTTCTCTGCCAATGCCAAACAGCTTATTTTGCTGCTGCTATTGACTCTTGTTTTGAGCTTCTGGTACCCCAGGTGCTGACAACCAGCTGCCTGATATAAGATTTATTGCCAAGAAGCATTGTTACAACAAAGAAAATAATCTACCAAACACACATTTCCTTACTTTTTGTGCTAAGTTTATTTTGTCCCACATGTTAAATACAACACATGCATAAGAGCTCAATGTGAAGTAGTTTTATTATATGTTTTTGTATGTCTGCCTGTGAATATATGTGTGCGTGATATATTTTTGGCCCACATGTTAATTACAACACCAGCATAACGTGTATGTATGCTCAATGTGTGTAGTGTGTATGTTTTGCATGTGTATGCGTGTGAGAGTACTATATGACTGAAATTGCTTCCAAAGTGCTAATATATGCAAATGCAAAACTGTGATTTGATAGATTTTTAAGAGTCATGTATGTTTTAGCACCTTGCCATGTTCAGATGTTCTACCTTTTTTAGTACTTAGTTTTTAGCCCCCACAGGTGTCCCTCTGGGTTTTCTTGATAAACCCTAGTACTTTGGTTGGGGTTTTGAAAGTGTAGGTTCGTTGTTTATGTGTTACCAGCAGTCTCACAAGGCAAATCACTCCATGTCGGATCCCTAGGTTGTGCAACTCCTGGTGGACCGGGTCGAATTGTTTCCTTAGTTGGTGTAGTCCCACAGCTAGATCCCAGTAAAACCGTACTTGATGGTCCTTGTGCCGAATGTCTTTTTTTCGCCCGTGTAGCAGCAATGGCGGCTTGTACCAGCTTGTCCTTGTAGTCGAGAAACTTCATTATTGGTGTTCTCGTGTCACTCATCGGTCCAATTCGGTGTGCCCTTTCTAAATCAACTGGGGATTGTAGAGTTGCAGCATCAAGTACTCCTAGAATCAGTTTTTTCCAAAAAAGAACATGGATCCCGTCCCTAGGCACCCTCCGGCAGGTTTACTAGTCTGAATTTGTTCAATCAGTACCTGGTTTCCATGTCCAAGAGCTTATCCTCCAGTATTATTTTTTGACTCCAGCATGTGTACTTTAGCTTGCAGGTTAGCTACCTCACCTTCGGCACTTGATATTCGTAATTCTGCTTGCAACATTCATTCAATGCAGTCGCTTATCTCCTTCTTCATGTTTTCTGTCACTGCCACAATTCCATCAAATCTTGATGAAAACGTTGGAGCTTATAGCAGGCAGTATTGTGTCCGTCTTCGCATCTCCAAATCTCCCTTCTCTGCTGGCCACCTCCTCCACCATGTCTTCCTTAGCTTTCTGTGTTTCACCACGGATGCAACAGTCAGTTAACTTCAGCTGCTTCGATGCTTTTCTCTTTTCTTTATTTAATTTTCCAACCTTCGGCATGAAAATATCCACACTAATACTATGTTATGAAGTTTTGTCGCAAATGAGAGTATTTTTAGTAGGATTTTGAGTAGCTATGCAGAGCAGTTTGAGACACGTCTTCTTATGTGCCTGCCATAACCAGAAGTCCTATTGTAAGATTTTAAATGTTTTTTAACTAACATTCCTTTGGAAAGAAAATTGGCAAAACATGTTTTTTTCTTCATTCCCACCACTGTTTTCTCCTAGCCTCGTATTCGATCACTTGGTATTGTCCATGTGGTTTCACTGGAAGTACGATTTCACAGAAACATATACAATTTTGAAGTGCTTCTGATGTGTCGGCTTGATTTTCTGGCTTGTTGGTTAGCTAAAAATGTGATTCAGACAAGCTAACTTTAGCTCTGTTGAACCAGTGCACAAGCATCCATTCTACAGTCTTAATCTTAAGCGTCCAGTCAGGACATGATATAAATAATATAGGATGTGAGCTACTCAGCTGAATGTTTTTGGTCAATACAAAGCCTACTTTCAATTACAAACTTAAAACAACAATCCCATATCGTTCTGCTCACAGTAAAATCACAAAAGATGTACTTTGTATCTATGACGCTAGGTGTCCTTGCTATTGTTTTTGCCACTGTCCTTTTTGTTTTAGATGAGCACTCCCAGACAGCAAAATGAAACTGGGCCAGATCCGGGCCGGATGTATCACAGCAACCTGCGCGGATTCACAAAGTGTCTTTTTGCATAATGGGCCAATACCGGCGCAGATCCAGCTTACGGGTCTGTACCGGCTTTGGGCTGGACCTGGCCCAAAGCCGGTACAGATCCACGGTACGCGCGGGGTGGTCTAGGACTGGATGTGATGATCTGCTGGAATCTGCACAGAGGTGGGGGGCGGTCTATGGGCGGATGTGATTCCTATGCAGATCTGCCAGACTGTGGGTGGATCTGGCCCAGTATCAGGTGCTATGAGGGTTACCTGTTCCCCGCTGGATTCTCCCCTGTCTCCTCTCTGAGGTGTTCCTGATCTGGTGCTGATTAGAGGGCGGCCCTGCCCAAGAGAGGGAAGAGAGGCCGCAAGAGAGGGAGTGGTGGCTCTTCTCAAAGCAGCTTCCTAGCTACTTCAGTCTTTAGTTTCTTTTCCTTTCTTTTGTTTTTATGTCTTTTTGAGGCTGGAGGTCAGGTAGTTCAATTTTCGTGGCTTTATTTTGTTAGTTTAGTTATTCACTCTTTTGGGGCAAAGCTCTGGGTCCGAGGGCCCAATATGTGGCTTCTCAGCCTTCCCCCCCCCCTTTTTGTTCTGTTTGGCTGAGCCTCCAGTTTCCCATAGTATGGTAATTTATTCTTTCTTTTTATAAATAAATTCATTTCCCTGTTTGGATGTTGCTTGTCACGAGGCTGAGCCAAATGCATATTCGTTGTGGCTGTAACAAGCGCTAAACAAATCAAGTTATTACTCGTTTGCGCTGCAAGGGTGCCTCAGCAGCAGACTGTCAGGGTGAGGAGAAAAAGAGATTTTCCCCATGGAACATTAATAAAGTGCAACCAGCACTTGTAATGTTTCCTAAATGTCACATTTTCTCATTCTCGGCTATTCAAAAGGCTTCGAAATCATTGCAGTTGTCCTCGCTCGCATCCATTCTTTGAGTGCGAATCGGGCTAATACACGCCGCTTCGTAAATCCTATGCTGTCAATACTCGCAGCACTTATCACTTGTGCAAATTAGCCCGAGTCAATCATACAAGAAATTTACATCAAGCCCTGCGAGAGTGGCAGACCTGCAAAGTGCCCATATTTCCTTTTCATAGCTTCTTACTATAGATGGGCCAGCCGTGATGGGAGGTTCAGATCTATGCTGGATCAGCAGTGAAGCATCTGCCTGTCATGTGTGACTGAGGACATAAGTGTAATACTTGATCTCTTTCACTACAAGCCATCATGAATATTCAGGTACAAGTGGCTGAGGGCACAGTAGGGGGCGCTTTGTCTTAAAGTAGAACTAATAAAATGCTGCCTGATATAAATGCACTGTTATTGCTTGGTTATATTTTTCCGGTGGAGCAAATGATCATGACTTGCACAGTGGAAAAGAAGCAGATTGCCTTCTATTGCGTGAACTCGGATTCACACACACATATACTACACGACGTGCGCACAGGGAAAGTTGCTAATTAATTCCATCTGATTCGTCCAATTTCATCTGCAAGGCCAATTAGGGTCATGAAGAATCAGGGCCAGAGGCAATTTAAAATGTTAATATGCGAAGATCAAAATCATAATGAATTTATCTAAATCCGCGGAAGGCCTGCCGGTTAATCACTTCAGTACATGATAAAGTGGCAAACTAAGTAACACAATGGACTTGGGCTCTCCAGAAACGGTCACTGATTTCAGCCAACATCAAGGCCAGGAACAGGACTTGATAGAAAACCTCGGTTTTAGACTCTTAACCAGTGGTGACTGGCCAGTACAGGGCACTGGGGCGCATCCCCCTTCAAGTTTCAAGAGATGAACATCTACTTAAATGTGTTAAATATAATTTCGTTGTATACTGCAAATAATTATGAGGTAAAAGTGTTTTTCAGTCTGTGAGCGCCTGTCAGCAGCATTAAATATTGGTTCCAATGGTATTTGGTTGATTTCTGTCTGAATACATATACTTCCTGTCTGAATACATATACTTCCTGTCTGAATACATATACTTCCTGTCTGAATACATATACTTCCTGGGTGAGGGGCGCCGGCCAAACCATACCTTATGTAAGCCCTCAAACTTGTGGCGAGCAGGTGACCTGAGGCTGCTGTCTGATTGGTTGCTTCAGGTTTTCCAGGGGGCGCAGTTCTGTGCTGCCCCAGACACTCCCACTTTTATTGGCAGCGAATTGGTATTGTTTTAATGTTTTTTGATCTAATGTGATTGGACAATTCTCGTGGCTGTCAATCATGTTCACACCTACCACGATGCCTCGTCTCGACTGTCAATCATCCACCGTCTGATAACAACCCTGATAACATCTATAGGCTACACTGTCCTTCTTAATAACTCTGTGACTGTGTGGACATTAAAGTAGCTGTCAGGTGTGCTGCGCCAAGGTAAATTGCGCCCCCCCCCCCAAAAAAAGGAAAAATGTTGTCACCAGCCGCCACTACTCTTAACACCAGAAGCTGTGGATAGGGATTCCCCAAACCGTGGTTGGTCACCTGCTCATGTGACTGGTCCAGTAGCCTGCCTCAGCTGTGCACAGGCAGAATGGATTCACACGCTGATGAAGGTTGATATTTTCTGATCCTCACTACAAGTTTACTGTATTAGAAAAAAAAGATCTTGTTGAAATAGCAACTTAAGGGGGTGTCCGGGTAGCGTAGCGGTCTATTCCGTTGCCTACCAACATGGGGAACGCTGGTTCGAATCCCCGTATTAGCTCCGGCTTGGTCGGGCTTCCCTACAGACACAACTGGCCTTGTCTGCGGGTGGGAAGCCGGATGTGGGTATGTGTCCTGGTCACTGACTGGTCAGTCGGGGCGCCTGTTCAGGGGGGAGGGGGGAATAGCATGATCCTCCCACGCGCTGCATCCCCTGGCGAAACTCCTCACTGTCAGGTAAAACGAAACGGCTGGCGACCCCACATGTAGTGGAGGGGAGGGTAGTCTGCAGCCCTCGCGGGATGGACAGAGGGTGTGGAGCAGAGATTCGGACATTCCCAGAAGAGTGGGGTAATTGGCCAGATACAATTGGGGAGAAAAAGGGGGGAAACCCCCCAAAAAGAAAGAAATAGAGTGTTAAATAGCAGTATTTCCCCTTTTTCCTTCTTCCTTAACTAGAATAACGGCGGAGGGCTGTGGAGACACGTATCAGGGCCTCCTACCCGAGCCTTGCAGCTTTACAGGGATTCCTATCGGAAGCCCAGAGTTTATCCGGCATGTCTTGTCTGGCAGCAGCAAGACTGATGAAGTTTACTGAACTGTGGGTTCTGCGGTGACTTTTATTGTGGCTGGTATTAATAACACCAAGGGAGCAGAAAAACTGGTTCCTGGTAAATGTCGTTATAAACGCGCGTTGGAGTCATCGATCTTGCAGCAGATTGTAGATAGGGGTGATTCTTTTCGTTGTTTACCTTAATAAGAGGAAAAGGCTTTTGCAGATAAAAAAAAACCTCTTCTTATTTATGATATAACACCGGTGTACCTTGATATACCTCTTCTCTGACAAGTGGAGATAAAAAGTGTTTGGGCTGAGATGAAGGATAACCCAACAGCGAGGTTGCTCGTTGCACTGAAATGAGATAGAAGAGTAACGGCAGAACTGGAAATACACAGAAACTAGCAGACACTCGGCAGGGTCCTAGAATAAAAGGTAGAGTAAAAGGTAGAATAAAAGGTAGAGTAAAAGGTAGGCAAATTTGTGGGAACAATTCATGAATGGGATCGAGATTCAAATCTACAGACAGCCCGTGTACATCTGGCGCCACAACACATCGCGGCTGATCAGATAGCAATCCATCCATGTTTGGTTTTTTTGGGGGGGGGGTGGTCGATTTTTTTCTCCCTCCCCCCCCCCCCCCCAGTTCTATCCGGCCAATTACCCCACTCTTCCGAGCCATCCCGATTGCTGCTCCACCCCCTCTGCCGATCCGGGGAGGGCTGCAGACTACCACGTGCCTCCTCCGATACATGTGGAGTCGCCAGCCGCTTCTTTTCACCTGACAGTGAGGAGTTTCGCCAGGGTGACGTAGCACGTGGAGGGGAACGCTATTCCTCCTAGTCCCCCCCCCCGAACAGGCGCCCCGACCGACCGACCGACCAGAGGAGGTGCTAGTGCAGCGACCAAGACACATACCCCACATCCGGCTTCCCACCCACAGACATGGTCATTTGTGCCTGTAGGGACACCCGACCAAGCCGGAGGTAACACGGGGATTCGAACCAGCGATTCCTGTGTTGCTAGGCAACGGAATAGACCACCACACCATCCAGACGCCCATTGCATTCATGCTTAACCACATAAAAATCCAGGTGTTGATACTCCCAAAAGGCGTGTGTGTGAGAGAGAGAGAGAGGGAGAGAGAGAGGAGGAGAGAGAGAGAGAGAGAGAGAGGAGAGAGAGAGGAGAGAGAGAGAGAGAGAGAGAGGAGAGAGGAGAGCGAGCAAGGGATAAAGGGGATAAAGGGCATATGGGTGAGAAATGCCAGC